>NC_065592.1:8751162-9066698 GCF_024542745.1 Macaca thibetana thibetana
ACAGGGCCCGGGACAACCCCAAGTGCTCAGCTCCCTGATGGAGGCGGATGGGGCCTTCTAACCCCTGCGGGGGAGCGGCTGCCTGGGGAGTGGGCAACTCACCTGCGGTGGGGGGTGAAAGACCGGTTTTAAGGGGACCATCCAAGCCAAGAAAGCAAGGAGCAAAGAGAAGAGCTCAGCAGCTCTCCCCAGACCCCTCCACCTTGAGCCTGGGAAGCAGAGGGTGGTGGGGAGAGTGGGGGAGGGGAAGTGTGAGGGTTGATGGTGTGGAGGGGAGATGTACGGAGGGGTGTGGGGGTGGGGAGGGAGTGGCGGGGGAAGGATGGGATATGAAAGGGAGGTGTGGGCGGTGTGGGGAAGGGGTGGGTATGGAAGGGAGGGGTAGGGGTATGGTGGGTGTTGGGGGTGAGCGTGGGGGAGGGGTGGGTATGGGTGTGGGAGAAGATTGGGATGTGGAAGGGAGGGGTGGGGTGGGGTTGGGTGGATTGGGAGTGGGTGTGGGGAGGATTGGCGTTTGGAAGGGAGGCATGGGTCTGGTGGGGTGGGAGTGGGGGTGCGTGGAGTGGGGTGGGTGTGAGTGTTGGAGGTAGGTGTCGGGGGAGGGTTGGGTATGGAAGGGACGCTTGGGTTAGGCTGGGTTGGGGGTGGGTGTGGGGTATGGAAGGGAGGCTTGGGTTGGGGTGGGTTGGGGATGGGGTGGGGGAGGGGTGGGTATGAAAGGGAAGGGTGGGGTGGGGTGGGTGTTGGGGGTGAGTGTGGGGGAGGATTGGGGTATGGAAGGGAGACTAAGGGTGGTGTGGGATGGGTGTGGGTGTTGCAGGAGTGGTGGGTATGGAAAGGAGGCTTGGGTTGGGCTGGGTTGGGGGTAGGGGTGGGGGAGCAGTGGGTATGGAAGGGAGGTGGGGGTGGGGGACAGGTGGGCCTAGAAAGGAGGTGGAGGTGTGGGAGGGGTTAAAGGGATCAGTAGTGTGGGGTCACTGGAGCCTCTGGCCCTTATCAGGGAGTCTGGGGCTGGGGCTGTGGGTCACCCCAGGGTGGGCTTGGCATGGCTGGCTTTGCCTCCTAAGGGGACCTCTGACTCTGCTGTGGGAGGACAGGGAGTGTGAACAGCCAGGCAGTGGACACAGTGGGCAGTGGCATGGCTCTTGCTTCCACAGTGGCTCGGACAGTGCCCTGGCTGCTCACCCAGGAGCTGGAGGACCCAGGTGGGGGGGAAAGAAGGGAGGGGCAGTACCCAGGATGGTGTCTGGGCTGCTATCAGGAGCCCACTGAATTTTTTAAAGGAGAGAAGGAAGCCCTGGAGGCCTGTGCTGCTCCCGCCCAAGATCAGACCCAACCCTCGGGGATGGAGAGGACTGGGGAGAGGACTCCTGGCTCCACCGCCAGGGTTCCAGAGAGCCAATGCCCATCTCCCGGGCAGCAGTGGAGCACAGTGGGCCAGCGAGGCAGGGAGGGCATCTCATGGTTTTTTCTTTTTCTTTTTCTTTTTTTTTTTCTTTCTTTCTTTTTTTTTTTTTTTTTTGAGACAATAGTTTTGCTCTAGCCTAAGCTAGAGTGCAATGGCACTATCTCAGCTCACTGCAACCTCCGCCTAGCGGGTTCAAGCGATTCTCCTGCCTCAGCCTGCCGAGTAGCTGGGATTACAGGCGCCCGCCCCGCCACCGCACCAGGCTAATTTTTGTATTTTTAGTAGAGACGGGGGTTTCACCATCTTGGCCAGGCTGGTCTCGAACTCCTGAACTCAGATGATAGACCTGCCTCGGCCTCCTACAGTGCTGGGATTACAAGCATCTTTTTCTTTTTTTAACAGGTGGGGGCGGGGAGAGTCTCGCTCTGTCATCCGAGTTGGAAAGCAGTGGTGCGATTGCAGCTCACTGCAGCCTTGAATTCCCGGGCTCCGGCAATCCTCCCACC
Organism: Macaca thibetana thibetana; assembly: GCF_024542745.1. Lineage (NCBI taxonomy): Eukaryota > Metazoa > Chordata > Mammalia > Primates > Cercopithecidae > Macaca > Macaca thibetana. Next base: position 8,753,077 of record NC_065592.1, read on the forward strand.
TGAGCCTCCTGAGTAGCCGGGACCACAGGTGTGTGCAGCACGCCTGGCTAAAGCACCTCATGGTTGATCAAATCTTCTGAACTGACCAGAGGTAGAGTGGGAATTGGCCCAGAATGCAAGATGACCTCAGGCACCGGCGGGATGTTTCCTGACCTCATCCCCATGCCTGCAGCCCATCTTCCTCCCAACTGCCCCTAGATTTATCTCAACCCCTGGGGTTGGGGGCTCTGGGAAGGGTGGGCCTCAGCTGTCTATGGCTAGGAGGCAGAGGGCACTGAGCAGAAGCCTGGGGGGCCCAGAGCCTCAATTCGAGGAGGTAGGCGAGGACTTTTTCCTCTTGGGGGCAGTGAATGGGGCCAAGGTCCAGGCCTGCGAACTGAAGCTGCCCTGGTTGGGGCCCACCGTCTGGGGCATCTTCTCCCAAGCTCTGAGTGAGCAGGGGGTGCCAGAGCTGAGTTGGAATTCATGTAGACCCAAGGCCCAGGGAACAGGATAGCAATCTGGGGCCCTCTTCATGATATGCCAATGAGATCTCATGTTACAGAAGCCTTCATTCCCACCCCACACGCCTTCTTAAGAGGAAGCCCAAGGCAGGTGATGGCGGCTGTGCCCTGCCCACCTGAGCTCCCGCATCTCCCGTGACAGCCCCACTGAGGACCTCTTGGGGCTCCGTAGTCAAACAGGTTAATAAGTCTAATGGCTCAAGGCTTCTGAGAACCTCCCTGGTGTGTGAGGACCTTGTGGGTATGGATAAGGGCAGGCAATGATGACAGTGGACAGAGGGGCCTGCTGTTCACAGCTTTGGATGCTGGTCTTCGAGGCAGGGACCGAACCTGGGGACCCCCTGGGGAAGCAGAGTCCGCAAGATTGAGGGGATTCCTGGGCCTCTGTGGGTGTATCCCAGGAGGATACTGCGGTTGGGAACAGATTTCCAGGTAGTCCAGGTGGGAAAGTTGCACTGTTTCTAATTCAAGGCAGTCCAAAGAGGGGATTATCTGTTGGGGCTGCTGAGAATCCAGGCAGGAAAGGCATCGCTTGAATTGGAACGATGGGATATTTAAAACTGGTTTACGTTTTTAGGCTGGGCGCGGTGGCTCACTCCTGCAAATCAATCCCAGCACTTTGGGAGGCCCGGCCAGGCAGATCATTTGAGACCAGGAGTTCGAGACCAGCCTGGCCACCATGGCAAAACTCCATCTCTATTAAAAATACAAAGATTAGTTCGCGCGCCGTGGCCTATGCCTGTAATCCCAACACTTTAGGAGGCCGAGGCGGGCGGATCACGAGGTCGGGAGATCGAGACCATCCTGGCCAACATGGTGAACCCTCATCTCTCCTAAAAATACAAAAATCAGCTGGGCATGGTGGTGCATGCCTGCAATCCCAGCTACTCGGGAGGCTGAGGCAGGGGAATCGCTTGAACCTTGGAGTCGGAGGTTGCAATGAGCCAAGATTGCACCACTGTACTCCAGCCTGGTGACAGATCGAGACTCCGTCTCAAAAAAAAACCACACACACAAAAAAACAAAAAACAAACAAACAAAAAAACAAAGATTAGCCAAGTGTGGTGGTGCACGCCTATAATCCCAGATACCCAGGAGGCTGAGGCAGGAGAATCACTTGAACCCGGGAGGTGGAGGTTGAAGTGAGCCAAGATCGCACCACAGCACTCCAGCCTGGGCGACAGAGGAGACTCTGCCCCCAAAACAAAAGAAAGACTTGTTTAAGTTTCTGAACTTGTTAATTATATGTACTTGCAAGTAATGGTCGATGTCACAGGTTTAGAAACCACGGGAAAGCTCACAGAGGAAAATCTACCCCTCTGGGACTCACCACGCAGAGGCTGACCCAGACCAGGCTCCGGGCGCTCTGGGACTCGTGTTCAAGTGTCTTGCGGTGAGGCCCTGGGTCACTGCAGTACCTCCCAGCTGGATCTCTGAGTCTACCCTGGGCCCTTACGGTCACTCCCCACCCAGAGTCAGAGGCCCCCATCACCCCTGTGTGCAAAGCCCTCAGGTGGCTTTGATCCCGCTTGGAGGGAGGGCAAGTTCTCAAGAGGCCAGCAAGGTCCCTTGAGGTCGTCAGTGTGCAGAACCCCTTTAACTTCTGTGTCTTTATCTCATTGCCTGTGTCCCCCTGGGATGTGCACTTGAGGGGTACCGGGATTTAGGTCTGTGCTGTTCTCTGCCTTGCCTGTGTCCCTGGCTCCCTAGGGCAGATCTGTTAAGTGAAGAAACGGATGTGAACAATGAGTATGTACATGCGTGTGTGTATGGATATAATCAGAGGGTCACAGGGAGGTTCAGGTTGATTTTTCCCCCACTGGACCAAACTGAACGCTAGAGGGTTGTTTATATTCAGGATGGAATTCCACAGCAAAATGTATTGACAGAGGGTTTCTCAGCACCCGGGAGACGCCACTGTGTCACAGAGGTGGGTGCTGTCTGTGCTCGGGGCTCACAGCCTTGAAGAGACACCTCGGACTTGCTTTTTTGTCATCGCTTGAGAATTTCCTCCGATCGTACATCTGCACGTACTCCTAGGGGTCTCGATGGTCAGTAGCATGAACTGCGACAGTGCCCTGGCATGGTACACCATCATCCTGGGGACCCTCATCATTTATTTAATCAGCCTTCGTTGTTGGATAATTAATTCATCAGGGTGCATGAGCACTCCATGCTTTCAATGGGCATCTTCGCACATCAATCTCTGTGCAAACCGGATGCAGGACAGGTGAGACCCAATGCAGGGCTCAGCCCGTGATAGTTCTTGGCTTTGCCCAGGAAATAATTCAAGGGCAAGCCATGGTAGAACAGAAGAAAACAGCTTTATTGAAGCAACGGTGTCACAGCTCCGTGACTGCTCCTGCAGAACAGGGCTACCCCCATGGGTAGAGAGGGGCAGCTCAGGGCAGTTTTGCGGCCATATTTATACCTACTTTTAATTACATTTTAATTAATGTAGATTAAGGGGTAGTTTATGCAGAAATTTCTAGGGAAGGGGTAGTCACTTTTGGGTTGTTGGATCACTGCCATGGAAATGGGGTGTAACTCCTGGGTGTTGCCATGGCAATAGTAAACTGACATGGTACACTGGTGACCTGTGTTATGGAAAGCTGCTTCTGCCCCCGTCCTTGTTTTAGCTAGTCCTCAATTTGGTCCGGTGTCTGAGCCCCACCTCCAGAGTTGAGTTCCACTTCCTACCTCACAGCCATTTTGTTAAAATGTGTTTCTTTCTCTCCCTTCCTTCCTTCCTTCTTTCCTTCCTTTTCTTTCCTTCCTCCCTTCCCTCGCTCCCTCCCCATCTCTCTTTCTTTCTTTCATTCATTCTTTCATTCTTTCTTTCATTTTCTTTTTCTCTCCTTCCTTCCTTCCTTCCTTTCTTCTTCTTCCTTCCTTCCTTCCTTCCTTCCTTCCTTCCTTCCTTCCTTCCTTCCTTCCTTCAAGACAGGGTCTTACTCTGTCATCCAGGCTATAGTGCAGTGGCACAGTCATAGCTCACTGCAGCCTTGACCTCCTGGGCTCCAGTGATCCTTCCACCTCAGCCTTCCAAATAGCTAGGACCACAGGCATGCACCACCACACTTGGCCAAGTTTTTGACTTTTTTGTAGAGACAAGGTCTCGCTCTGTTGCCCAGGCTGGTCTCAAACTCCTGGACACACGCAATCCTACTGCCTCAGCCTCCCAAAGTGCTGGGATTACAGGCATGAGCCACGTGCCCTACCTAAAATACGTTTCTAGAAGTAAAATTGCTGGGTCAAAAAGGCATGTCTGATTGTAAGACGTGTAGTACATATTGTCCTCCAAAAAGATGGTTCCAATTTGGACAGGATTTTTTACAGTGTTGTCAGTTTTCAGTACCCAAGTAGAGAAATTTACAAGCATATATGTAAAGAATAGGGACCACCCAGAATCCCACCTCCCTGAGAAAATCACTGGTCACATTATGGTTTATGACTTTCCAGATTCTTTTACTATGCATGTTAAACATATACAATGTAATATGGATGTATGTGGATATGTATATCTAAAAGAGAGAGTGGGCCTGGGAGGTAGGCAGTGTTTCTCCACCTCTAAGCCCCTTTTGATGATGTTATTGTGATGGTCCCTGGAGATGCGGGTTTGAGGCCACCCAGGTGATGGTGGCTGCCGCCTCAGTGTCTACACCAGCCAAGAAGACTTTGAGTAGCTTCACTTTTAGAAGTTTGAATTATTTGAACTAGGGCTTTTTTTTTTCCGTTTTCCAAATATAAAATTATAACACAGAGTTATATATTTTTTTATTATATTTGCTGACTGTCCAGAATTGAACTTGGCCAGGTGCAGTGACTCATACCTGTAATCCCAGCAATTTGGGAGGCCGAGGTGGGTGGATCACTTGAGCCTGGAGTTCGAAATTAGACTGGGCAACATGGTGAAACCTTGTCTCAAAAAAAAAAAAAAAAAAAATATATATATATATATATATATATATATATGTACACACACACACACACACACACAAATTAGCTGGGTGTGGTGGCGCATGCCTGTAATCCCAGGTACTTGGGAGGCTGAGGCAGGAGGCGGAGGTTGCAGTGAGCCCAAATCACACCACTGCACTTCAGCCTGGGTGACAGAGTGAGGCCATGTCTCAAAAAAATAATAATAATAAATAAAAATAAATGTAAAAGGTGACACTACATTGCAACCTCATTGGAGTGGATTTTTGCTGGCAAAGGGGTTGGATGGGAAGGTGTTGCTGCAGGGGGACAGGGAGGAGGGACACAGTGGAAAGGGGGGACCGAATTGTTTGGATTGTCTGAAGAATCTGGCCAGGCGCAGCGGCTCACGCCTGTAATCCCAGCACTTTAGGAAGTTGAGGCGGGCGGATCACCTGAGGTCAGGAGTTTGTCACCAGCCTGGCCGACATGGTGAAACCTTGTCCCTACGAAAAATACAAAATTAATCGGGCGTGGTGGCATGTGCCTGTAGTCTCAGCTACTCAGGAGGCTGAGACAGGTGAATCACTTGAACTTGGGAGGTGGAGGTTGCAGTGAGCCGAGATTGTGCCGTTGCACTCCAACCTGGGTGACAAGAGCAAAACTGTGTCTCAAATAATAGTAATAATAATAATAATAATAATAATAATAATAGTCTGGGGTAGGGGACAAGGCGGGGTTAAGGTTGGATGGTGGCACTGTGGACACCTGGCCTGGGTGATTGATCTTTGCTGCGAGGGCCCTGGGGAGCCAAGGGAGGCTTTAGGCAAGGAAGAGACGTGACCAAGGCTGTGATTTGACAATTGGCCTGTTGACTGTGCAGAATGGCCAGGAAGGAGATAAATAAGACATGAGGGTGGCCGGGCATGGTGGCTCAAGCCTGTAATCCCAGCACTTTGGGAGGCCAAGACGGGCGGATCACGAGGTCAGGAGATCGAGACCATTCTGGCTAACATGGTGAAACCCCGTCTCTACTAAAAAATACAAAAAAACTAGCCGGGCGAGGTGGCGGGCGCCTGTAGTCCCAGCTACTCGGGAGGCTGAGGCAGGAGAATGGTGTAAACCCGGGAGGCGGAGTTTGCAGTGAGCTGAGATCCAGCCACTGCACTCCAGCTGGGGCGACAGAGCGAGACTCCGTCTCAAAAAAAAAAAAAAAAAAGACATGAGGCTGTTACTGCGGCCTGGCAGGTAATTAGAGCAGGGGCCTGCCATCCAGTCTGCTCTGCGGCAGGTCTGGGGGTTCCCTGGGTGTCCCGTGGGCCAAGGGAGGCCAAGCTTAAGGTGAACTTTTTTTTTTTTTTTTTGGAGAGACAGTCTTGCTCTGTCACCCAGGGAGAATGCAGTGGGGCAATCTCGGCTCACTACAACCTCTGCCTCCCGAGTTCAAGCAATTCTCCTGTCTCAGCCTCTGGAGAAGCTGGGATGACAGGTGTGCACCACCACGCCCGGCTAATTTTTGTATTTTTAGTAGAGACGGGGTTTCACCTTATTGGCCAGGCTGGTCTCAAACTCCTGACCCTCAAGTGATCCTCCCGTCTCGGCCTCCCAAAGTACTGAGATGACAGGTGTGAGCTACTGTGCCTGGCCAAGGTAAACTTTCAAGTTTCATTCTCACCTGTGTTAGTTTTTTTATTGCTGTGTAACAAGTTGCCAGTTTAAAACTACACACGCTTGTGATCGTACAGTTTCTGTAGGTCAGGAGTCTGGGCAGGGCTCAGCTGGGTGCTGTGCTCAGGATCTCTCAGGGCTGCAGTCAAGGTGTCATGCCGGCTGAGTCTCACTTGGAGCTCAGTGTCTTCTTCCAGGCTCATTTGAATTGCAGGCAGAATTTGGCTCCTTGTGGTTCTGAAGTTGAAGCCCTCAGCTCCTAGTGGCCTCCGCCTCTGCAGGCACTTCACAGCACAGCTGTTTGCGTCTTCCAGCTCAGCCGGAAAGCGGCTCTCTGCTTGGAATCTCTTCTTTCAGGGACAACCTGGATCTTTCAAAAGGCTCGCCTGATTAGGTCAGGCCTACCAGGGAGAATCTTCTTTTTGCTTACATCAAAGTCAACTGATTGGAGACCTCAATTACATCTGAAAAATCCTTTCACCTTTGCCATACTCTATTCATCAGAAACAAACCACAGTTGCCACTCAAGGAGAAGGGATTACACAAAGGTGGGGCCACCTGGGGTGGGGATCACAGGGCCATCTTTTTTTTTTTTTTTTTCTTTTTTTGAGACGGAGTCTTGCTCTGCCACACAGGCTGGAGTTCACTGGTGTGATCTTGGCTCACTGCAACCTCCACCTCCTGAGTTCAAGTGATTCTCCTGCCTCAGCCTCCCGAGTAGCTGGGATTACAGGTGTGCACCACCACGCCTGGCTAATTTTTTGTATTTTTAGTAGAGACGAGGTTTCACCATGTTGGCCAGGCTGATCTCAAACTCCTGACCTCAGGTGATCCGCCTACCTCGGCCTCCCAAAGTGCTGGGATTACAGGTGTGAGCCACTCACCGCGCCCAGCTGGCAAGGCCATGTTAGAATTATATCTACCACACCGTCTCTCTTGTGAGTCCCCCTTCTGATTTCAAGGTGCACATTCCTGACTGCCTTATATCCCAAGCTCAATCCATTCCCACTTTTTCTAAGGTGTGAACTAAGAATTAGGAAGCTCTTGGAGAGCCATTACGCAGTGGCTCACATCCCAGCAGTTTGAGAGGCCAGAGCGAGAGAATCACTTGAGCCCAAAAGTTTGAGGTTATAGTGAGCAAGGATCTCACCACTGCACTCCAGCCTGGGAGACAGATGTTCTCAAATACACTGTTTCCAGTACCTCCACTGACCAACAAGTATCCAGGGGACACGTCCAGCTCTGTGAGAGGCACCAGGGGGACACAAAACATGGGGAAGGAAGCTTTTTTTTTTTTTTTTGAGACAGAGTCTTACTCTGTTGCCCAGGCTGGAGTGCAGTGGCATGATCTCAGCTCACGGCCACCTCCGCCTCCCGGGTTCAAGCAATTCTCCTGCCTCAGCCTCCTGAGTGGCTGGGACTACAGGTGTACACCACCACGCCGGCTAATTTTTGTATTTTTAGTAGAGATGGGGTTTAACCATGCTGGCCAAGCTGGTCTCAAAATCCTGACCTGTGATCAGCCTGCCTCGGCCTCCCAAAGTGTTGGGATTACAGGTGTGAGCCACCAGTCTCAGCTGAAAGCACATTTTTTTAACCTTTGAAGAGCTTATTACGTACTTGAGGCTGTTACATTGACCTGATTTCTTTTTAAAGATTGTTTATTTTTATATAAAGTTATTTTAAAAATATGGAGACTGGTGGATTGCGAGTCACCATAAAATTTAAGCTATTTGGCCTGGTGGGGTGGCTCACCCCTATAATCCCAGCACTTTGGGAGGCCCAGGCAGGTGGATTGCCTGAGGTCAGCAGTTTGAGATCAGCCTGGCCAACATGGTGAAACCTCGTCTCTACTAAAAATACAAAAAATTAGCCAGGCGTGGTGGTGCACACCTGTAATCCCAGCTACTCGGGAGGCTGAGGCAGGAGAATCACTTGAACTCAGGAGGTGGAGGTTGCAGTGAGCCAAGATCACACCACTGAACTCCAGCCTGTGTGGCAGAGCAAGACTCCATCTCAAAAAAAAAAAAAAAAAAAAAAAAAAGGTGACCCTGTGATCGCCACCCCAGGTGGCCCCACCTTTGTGTAATCCCTTCTCCTTGAAGGGAAACTGTGGCTTGTTTCTGACGAATAGAGTACGGCAAAGGTGAAAGGATTTTTCCTGGCCAACATGGTGAAACCCTGTCTCTACTAAAAATACAAAAAATTAGCCCGGTGTAGTGGTGCAGGCCTGTAGTTCCAGCTACTCGGGAGCCTGTGGCAGGAGAACCAATTGAACCAGGGAAGCGGAGGTTGCAGTGAGCCGAGATTGTGCCACATTCCAGCCTGGGCGACAGAGTGAGACTCAGTCTTTAAAAAAAAAAAAAAAATAAGCTATTCACATTTTGGCTTGTGTCTTTCCAGGTTTTTTACATCGCACATATAAAATATGTGATAGACATTGATGTGCACGTTCCTTCCTCCGCCCCCCGATTTTGAGATTTTGATTATTTTTCAAAGTAGAGCTTAGAGATGGGTTTGCTGGGTGAAAAAGCATGCGAAAGGCTTCACCGCTCTTGGTTCCTGTTCCCTAACGCTTATGCTGATCTTTACGCTGGAACCCCTGCTGGTGGTTTGGGATTTGCTTGTTTCTTTGTCCTTCCAGAGGAGGCTGGGTCAGCAGCCCGCTGCCAGCCCTGGAGATCTTCCAGGAGAGCAGAGGACGGGGTGTGTTCCGCCACATCGCGGGAACCCAGCCCAGGGCCCTGCAGCGGTCCCCACGGCGCCCTCCAGGGGCGAGAAGCAGAGGTGCAGGAGCCGGAGGTACCATGTTGATTTTGGTCCCCAGCTGGGGCTCCTAAGGCGGGTGGGCATCAAAGGAACGGGGGAACAGCCTCTGGACCGGGTGTACCCCTTCTCTGGACAGAGAAAGTGCCATTTCACCCCAGGAAGGGGAGTACATACATTTCCTCAAACTCCATCCCTCACCCTGTGCTCCTCCACCGTAAACACTGAGGCGCCCATTTATGGGGGGAAGCTCTGTGCCGACAGCCCTGTGCAGTGGGTTCTGTAATTATCCCCATTTTACAGACAAGGAAACCAAGGCCCAGAGAAGTGCCTTGTCCAGGGTCACAGGACCAGAAACGCTAGTCTTTATTTCTCTGGTTTGGGTTTTTGCAAGAGCTGACTGTCTTTCCTTCAATCTCTCTCTCTCCTTCCCCCTCCCTTTCTCTCTCAAGTTCTTTTATTTCATATAAAAAAATAAAAGCAGACACACGCAATACCCTCTCCCAAGCTCAAGCTCACTTAGCCAAATGGGCAAAGGCAGCAAGTTCTCCAGCCCGGGGCAGGGCCTTGGGTACCTTTGTCCTCACGGAAAAATGATATCCTGGGACGGGTGCCCAGGAAGCTGCCCACACAGCCCTGCAATTAGGGCTACAATAGCGACAGCGTGTTTGAATATTTTCTCTTTTATAGGGAGGGCCACCTCGACCCCTCCCTCAGCTTCCCGGAGCAGCATGTGTAAACGATTAAGCCAGTTTGTTTTCTCAAGAGCGCTCAGAGGAAGTGACATTGACATCCTCATGGTCCAACGGCAGGGCCAGTGCCTCCATGGGAAGGGCTCCGGCTTTTTCTGAAGCCAGCCTTCCTGGGATGGGCCTCCCACCTGGTGTGACCTCATCGCTGCACAGGTAGCCTCAGCCTGGCAGCTTCAGGGTGCCCTCCCTTTGGGTTGAAAAGTAGAAAGGCATGAGATGCCTGCACCAGGCCTGGAGCACTGGCCAGGGGCCTGGGTTGGGGGTGGTGCTGTCCACTCATGAGCTCCCAGGTTAGTGCTTCTTGGGGGAAACAGCCTGCTCTTCCTGGCTGCCCATGAGTGCTCTGCTCTGGGCCCCCATGCTCTGGACTAATTGCAGGTACAAATCCCCCAGATGGGGAAAGGGAGCAAGCTTTGTGCCTAGGAGGACACTCAAGCCAGGTTGGACCCCAGCTGTTGTCTGGGTGGGAAGACAGGCCTGCATCTTCCAGAGGCTTCCACCAGGCAGGTCCCATGGCCAGGGTCTGCTCTTCTTGGGCACTCCTATGTTTCTAAGCCCAAACCGGCTTTTTTTTTTTTTTTTTAAAGACAAAGTCTCACTCTATCAGGCTGGAGTGCAGTGGCCTGATCTTGGCTCACTGCAACTTTCGCCTCCCGGGTTCAAGTGATTCTCCTGCCTCAGCCTCTCAAGTAGCTGGGATTACAGGTGTGCCCCACCATGCCTCGCTTTTTTGTGTTTTTAGTAGAGACAGGGTTTCATCACGTTGGCCAGGCTGGTCTCGAACTCCTGATCTCAAGTGGTCTGCCCGCCTCGGCCCCCCAAAGTGCTGGGATTACAGATGTGAGCCAACATGCCCAGTCCCCAAACTGGCTTTGAAGGCTCCCAGTCTCCCCAGCCCATCACCAAGTCACCAGTTCCTGTTTTTTTGTTTTTGTTTTTGCTGCATCTGAAACATCTTCCAGGTTTACCAGCTCTGTCCCCATCTGGCTCAGGCCACAGCCTCTCCCACCTAGACACCCGCCCTGGCCTCCGCAAGGGGCTCTCTCCTTCACTCTCAGCCCACAGTCCCTCTTCCACATGGAGGCTCAGGGCACGGTCCTCCACCAAGCAAATCCCCTCCATGGCTCCCCATAGACAGGGTGACATCCAAACATCTAGTCCCGGCCACACAGACCTCGTTTGAGCCAGCTCCTGTTCCCCTGTTCCTTTCCACCTTCGCCTGGCACCAGGAGATCCAGCCCGGGAACAGCTCTCACTTGCCCAGAGAGACAGCTTCTGGCCTGCCCCAGGGCTACACTCACACAGTCCCCTCAGCCAGAAACACTGTTGCCCCGCCCCCTCTTTGTCCGTTGAACTCTTCATCCTCCCAGGCACACCTCCTCCAGGAAGCCTGCCCAGATGTCTTCAACAAGGTTTGAGGCCCCCTTTCTGTCCTCCCTGGGCCCCTGCAGCACCCCCTCATAGCCTTAGTGGTGCTGTAATTATTCCTTTGCCTTTGCTTACTCGTAGCGTGATGCAGCCTCTGTGGCCAGGAACCTTGTGTTTCATAATATTTTTTCAGTGCAAGAATGGCAAATGGAAGTCCAGAAAGCACTTACCCGAGGCAGAGGCCAAACTGAGTCAGAAAACACAAATCTGACTCCCCCTCCTCCCCGAGTCCAGGTCACAGGCCTGGCCCTCACAGTCGGGTGGGCCTGAGCAGCTGAAGACCTCAATAGAATCCCCCTCCCCTCCACCCCAGCCCCCACTGGTGCCCCAGGCTCTCCTGCTGGTCAGAGTCCCTGATGCGGCCAGGGAGGAAGCCGTCCAGCCACCAAAGGAGAAGAGAAGTCACACAGCGACCGGGCAGTCACTCTTCCCCAGGTGTATTTGCACATCTGAAGGGGTCAGGTCCTGTGGTGGAAATCCGGATGGAGTACGGGGAAGAGTATTCAGGGGTGTACTGGGGGCAGGTGGGAGGCGGTCCTCACTTTACTCACAAGTGTAGCTGCTATACCTTCTAACTAAAGTGGGGGCCAGGCATGGTGGCTCACACCTGTAATCCCAGCACTTTGGGAGGCTGAGGTGGGTGGATCAGGATCACCTGAGGTCAGGCGTTCGAAACCAGCCTGGCCAACATGGTGAAACCCTATCTCTACTAAAAATACAAAAAAATTAGCTGGGTGTAGTGGCTGATGCCTATAATCCCAGCTACTTGGGAGGCTGAGGCAGAAGAATCGCTTGAACCCCTGGAGGTGGAGGTTGCAGTGAGCTGACTTCGCGCCTGGGCAACAGAGCAACACTCTGTCTCAAAAAAATAAAATAGACAAATAAATAAATAAAGGTGTCCCCGTGTGGGCTACTCATGTGTGGAGCCCCATGGCTGGTGCTTTAGGGGCACGGCGAAGCTGCGTGGGCACGGTGGGGTATGGGAGAATCAGCCCAGCTCACTGACTTCATCGAGATTCCTTGCTGTGCCACCTGCCACCCCAGCACCCCAAGGGCCAGGGTTCTCACCCACCGCTGCCCAGGGCTGACTGTCTTTGTGTCCTCAGGGATGGGGGAGTGTTGTCCTACCTCCTGGGGGCTGGACTGGGGTGACTCTGAGCGGAAAGGCTCTCCTGACTTCCCTGGTGGATGTAGGGACAGGTAGAAGAGCTGGCTTCAGACCTTCCCTCACCCTGTTCTCTGCAGACTTCTCGTAAGTGGTGTCATTGGCTGGCGGCACCCCCAGTTACTGGCTGCAAATGGGTGGGTTGAGGGACTTGGATCTTCTACTGGCCTCAACTGTCATGGAGTACACCGCTGTCCTGGGAGGCTGGCTGGGACCTGCAGTCTGCACCTCAGTTTTCTGGGCCATTTCCCCAGCCCCTCCGTGGTCAAATGATCAGAGAGATCCCACACCTTCTGTACGCCCAGAAGCAAGGGACTGAATGTCGTTGCATGTTTCCCACATACCGTCTGGCCAGTCTAGGAATCCATGATCACCGATCCTGCCCCGCAATAGGATGGGGAGACGCTCCCTGCCCAGGGTCACATAGCAAGGCTCTGCCCAAACATCTGGGTGTCCCCTTGGGGCTCAAGGTGGGAGATGGGGTCTAAGGTGGGTTTCTGTCCTCCTCTCCCAACCCCCACCCCCCAGCCCCCACTTCTGGGGGCTCTGCAGGGTGACCGAGGACTTTGTTCCCGGGAACAGTACAGATATGAGGGCGGTGGGCCTCCCATGGCTGCTGGTCTCAGCCAGGCCAGGGCAGTCCCCATGCCTGCTGCAGGGGGCCCGGGAAGGCCATCCAGCCCTGTGGGGTCCCAGCTCTCATCTCAGTCACCAATATTGTTTGCAGCCCTTACCCACCTTCCTGCAACCTTTTGGGGCTTAAAAAAATGGTTTTATTTCTTAAAGACAAAAGCTTTTTGGTTTTAATACACAAACTAAATGAGGTCCTTGGTAGGCTCTTCCACCTTCCGGCCCAACCCCTCCAAGGGTTGTGGGCTGTAGTCTCTGGCGGCCGAGGACAGAAGAGCTGGGCCCGGCTGTGGGGGCCTCAACAGCCTCGCGGGCTCGGGGGTCCAGGCTGGAGAGACGGGCCAGGAGAGCCCATCCAGGAGAAGGTCACTTCCTGGGCGTCTGCCCCCTTTTCTGTTGCTGTCCACCCAGGGAGGTGGCTGGGTCCTGGTGGGACTGGACGTCAGTTCACCGTAGGCACCTGGCTGTGGTGCAGGCTGAACTCCTTGGCCTTGAGACGGAGGCTGGCGATGCTGTTGGCCATGTTGACCCCCGGGGTTGCGGGGCCTGAGCTCCCAGGGCTGTAGGGTGGCACTGTGCTGGGGGTGACATGAGACACAGGACACATGGGTGCGGGTGGCTTCTGGGTGTCAGTGCTCGACCCCAGCCTCTGGTTCTGCCACCCCCCTCCTTAGCTTGCTCTCCTGGGCAGCCTTCACCCAGGATTGGGGGTGGTTTGGAGCTGCAGGGTTTGGGCAGGAGTCAGAAGTCCGCCCAGCTTGGTGCTGGGACACAGGAGCCTCCCTGTGAACCATGAGCTTCCTGAGGGTGGAGCCTGGGTGGGTCCTGTTGCCCCCCTCCATGAGTACCCCGGGCCTGGCTCACAGCAGGAGGGAGGTAGAAGGAACAGGCACCTGAATTTAAGGATGCCCCTTGGGGCCAAGCGTGGTGGCTCACGCCTGTAATCCCAACACTTAGGGAGGCCGAGGTGGATGGATCACCTGAGATCAGGAGTTCGAGACCAGCCTGGCCAACATGTTGAAACCCGGTCTCTACTAAAAATACAAACAATTAGCTGGGCGTGGTGATGGGCACTTGTAATCCCAGCTACCTGGGAGGCTGAGGCAGGAGAATTGCTTGAGCCCGGGAGGCGGAGGTTGCAGTGAGCCGAGACTGTACCACTGCACTCCAGCCTGGGTGACAGAGTGAGACTCTGTCTCAAAAATAAATAAATAAATACATAAATAAATAAATAAATAAGGATGCCCGTTGGTTTTCCTGCCCCACGTAAGGATGAACAGGGAGGGAAGTCAGGAGGGCGGTGAAGGCTAAGATCCCTCAAGCCGACCCACGAAATCCCTGTCCCCCTGCAGGACTATGGCTCCAGCAGAGCCACCCTCACAGCCCAAGGAGCAGATGGTGCCTCTGGAGCTATGGGGTATGGTGACCCGACCCTTGAGCACCTCCTGCCCACCTTGTCAGAGTCTTTCCAGCTTTGAGCCAGACAAAACTGCCCCAGAACTTGGCTCTGGGCCCCAGCCATGCCCACGGGCCAGGGAGATCATTTCCTCAGCCCTCCCAGCCTCAGTTTCTCTCCTGGAAGGTAGACACAGGGCGCCGGGGCCCCCGTGCCAGCCTAGGAATCTTCCTGCAGGTCTTCTGTTCCCCCAGGGTGATGCCTGTACTTTGCTCCCCGTCCAGATAGGCCTGTTTTCTCCCAGCTCCAGGCACGCATGCTTGCACACTCCTTGGCATACGCAGGCACGTGCATGAACGCTCACAGTCATGTGTGGACACATGCACATTGACACACACACGCAAACTCTTACAACATGAGCGTGCAGGTGCTCGTGAACACCCACTCATGGGCACACTTGCCACACATCACTTGGTGTGTTCCCCAGATCCCAGGGGCCGTGGACAACATTCAAGCTCTCTCCAGACCCTCAGAGTCCAGGCTGGAAAAGCTTCTCTGGAATTCCCCCAGCTGCCCGCTCCCGGCCTAAAGGTGTTCCCGCTCTCACCTGTAGGGGGACGAGGCTGTCCAGGAGAGATAATCCGGACTCAGGGCGGTGGGCCGGGGAGCCACGGGCTGCTCGATGGCGGCCTCCTGGCTGTAGGACTTGAGCAGTGAGGCGGAGCGGCTGGCCAGCATGGCCCTTTCGTTCCTGCGGAACTTGGCACGGCGGTTCTGAAACCAGACCTGTGGGTGGGAGGGTGAGCAGGGTGCAGCATGGACAGGGGGGACCCAAGTCCTTTTGGACCTGGGTGTGTGCCTGCTCTGTCACCAGCCCTGGGCTGGCGGCGTCACCTCTCTGAATCTCAGTTTTTTCATCTGTAGAATGGGGATGACAAATGACGCCTGCTGCTGGATATGTGTTGGAGAATGAGAACACCAATAAAAGAAGGAACGAATGGAGGGGCATTCGGCCACTGGGAGTGAGGTGCTTGCTGAGCCCTCGGAGGGGAGAGGTGCTTGCTGAGCACTTGGGGAGAGAGGTGCTTGCTGAGCACTTGGCTCAGTGCTGGCACAGAGTAAGAACTCGAAACTGGAAAAGGAGTTATTTATCAGAACCCTTTGTGCTCTAAGCACTTTACGAAAACTTATTTTTATTTATTTGTTTATTTATTTATTGAAACAGGGTCTCGCTCTGTCACCCAGGCTGGAGTGCAGTGGCGCAATCTCGGCTTACTGCAACCTCTACCTCCCGAGTTAAAGCGATTCTCCTGCCTCAGCCACCCAAGTAGTTGGGATCACAGGTGCACGCCAGCGCGCCCGGATAATTTTTGTACTTTTAGTAGAGATGGGGTTTCATCATGTTGGCCAGGCTGGTCTCAAACTCCTAGCCTCAAGTGATCCACCCGCCTCAGCCTCCCAAAGTGCTGGGGTTATAGGCATGAGCCACTGTGCCTGGCCGCTTTATGAAAATTTTAACTCTAATTCTTGAAGGACCCCTATAGCAAAGACCTACGTGATCCTTATTTTCCAGGGAGGCAGGAGCCTGCAGCACAGAGAGCTTAAGTTACTTGCTCAAGGTCACACAGCCAATAAGTGACAGGGCTGGGATTTGAACCCCCGTCCTCCTGGCCTCAGATGCTCCTGCTCTTAAACACCCCTCCTGGGCAGTTGTGTAATCCCGGGGTTCTCGCTCCCAGGCGCACGCTCCTACGGCAGGCCTTTCCCGGGACTGAGTGCTCACCTGGACGCGCGCCTCGCTGAGGTTGACGCGCCGGGCAAGCTCCTCGCGCACAAAGGCGTCGGGGTAGTGCGTGCGCTCGAACACGCGCTCCAGCGCCTGTAGTTGGCTGCTGTTGAACGTGGTACGGTTCCGCCGCTGCTTCTTCTTCCGCTTGGCGGCGCTACCGCGCCCCGGGCTAGGACACTCACCTAAGGAGGTCGAGGGGGCGGGGGATGGTCAGCAGGGCGGCCAGTGGCTACGTCACGGTTCAGCCCCCAACTCCGCAGTTTGCTCTGAGTGCTTTAGTGCCTCCCTCTGCAGACGGATGGTCCAGCCCCGCAGCCCGGAATGCATCCCTTTAATTCACTCCCTCATTCCTTCCGGCATCCACCCATCCATTAACTCTTCAACACATACTTACTGAGCACCTACTATGTGGCAGGCCCAGTGCCAGACTCCGGGGAGATAATGGTGAACAAAAGCAGCCACACCCCTGCCCTGTGGAAACCCCAGTCTGAGCCAACTGAGATGGGACCACGGCAAGAGCCCTGGGGACAGGTGTCCCCTCCACCAGGGACAAGTGACCTGCTCAAGGAGGGCCCAGGAGACACCTGACTGTCCTCAGCACCCAGCCCAGGCTGTGGGGCATGGCACATTCTGCATGGACACCTGTTGCTGACATGTAATAATAATAATTAATATGTCATAAAGAGCAGTAGGAGTCAAGGCTCAGGACCCACAGATTCTAGGAAGCTCCCAGGAGCCCTAAAGATAGATGTCGCGATCCTCATCACTCCTAAGGAGGAAGAGTCAGAGAGGCTACGGTCTCGGGCCCAAGCTCAAGGGCCCAGTGGAGTCATTGTTGGGGGAGGGATCTGAACCCACCAATCGGGTACCAGAGTCCTCATCCTCTCCTATTTAGCCACTCAGGCAGCTGTTGAGAGCAGCCGTCCTTTCCAGAGGGCCTACTAAGCCAGAGGCTGTGCTGGGGCTGGGGAAGAGACGAACCAGACGGATTCATCAGCAGGGGAGGCAGACCCCGGATAAGCTTTGGTGGGGCCGTGAGGTGGGTCAGGGGCAGGTGTGGGCCAGGGCACGGGAGGATGCTCAGCTCTGGTGGGGATGAGGAGCTGGCCGTGAGGCCCCTCAGGAGAGGTGCAGCTTGCAGAGGGTTTGAAGGATCCCCAGGAGTTCTCCCATCAGCCAGAGAGTGAGGGAGGGTGTCCAGCCAAGGCCCAGCAGGGGTGGTGGAAGATCCCAGCAGCAGACCTGACCGAGGGTGGCGCTGGCCTGTGGTACAGAACTAGCAGTTCTGGTAAGGAGGGTCCAGCAGAACCCTGGGGAGGTCCTGGGGTGGCAGCCTCTGGGCCCAGCCTGTACCTTGGGGGATGGGGTGGGGCATCCAGCTACTATTTCCGCATTTAAACTTTATCCAGGGGCCAAACCCCTGACCCTTCATCCTCTAGGGCCCAGCCCACTGTCCACTCCTCCAGGGTGCCCTCCCCGATCCTGAGTCCACGTGGAACCCCCTTCCCTCCAGCACTTAGAATCAACCAATGCTGCCGGTTCAGCACCTCCCTGTGTATCTGATTTTCTCATTAAAAATGTCTATTTTAATAACCAAGTAACCACACTGCTTGTCACAGTAACAGATTCAAACAGCACAGATGGGTATAAAGTAAAACAAAATACTTTCCCCTCCCCTATCCCACTCCCCACATTTTCTTTCTTTTTATTTTTTTATTTTTTGGGGGTGGAGTCTTGTTCTGTCCTCCAGACCGGAGTACAGTGGCACGATCTTGGCTCACTGCAAACTCTGCCTCCCGGGTTCAGGTGATTCTCATGCCTCAGCCTCTTGAGTAGCTGGTATTACAGGTGCCCACCACCACACCTGGCTAATTTGTGTATTTTTAGTGGAAACAGAGTTTCACTATGTTCGCCAGGCTGGTCTTGAACTCTTGGCCTCAAGCGATCTGCCCGCCTTGGCCTCCCAAAGTGCTGGGATTACAGGTGTGAGCCACCATGCCCAACCCCACTGCCCACATTTTCTAAGATTACAAATACAAGTTTAAAAAATGGCCAGGTGTGGTGGCTTACACCTGTAATCCCATCACTTTGGGACGCTGAGGCAGGTGGATCACTTGAAGCCAGGATTTTGAGACCAGCCTGGGCAACATAGTGAAACCCTATCTCTACTGGAAAAAAAAAAAAAAAAAAAAAAAAAAGAAAGAAAAGAAATTAGCCAGGCATGGTCGCAAGCATCTGAAATCCCAGCTACTCCAGAGGCTGAGGCACAAGAATCACTTAAACGCGGGAGGCGGAGGTTGCAGTGAGCCGAGATTACACCACTGCACTCCAGCCTGGGTGACAGAGCAATATTCTGTCTCAAAAATAAATAAATCAATAAAAGTTTAAAATAAAATAAAAAATTGACAAGCACACACTGGGGCTTCAACTTGCCTCTTTTTATTTAATAATATTCTGGATACTCTTCCATCTCAGTGAAACAAACCTAACCATCTTTATTGTGATTTTGTCATTGTTTTTCCAAAACGTATTTTCCCTCCTGTTCCCTCTCCCCTACTTTCAGGAACCATTTTAAGAGTGAGTTTTTCCTTTATCCCTCCAGCATTGCTTTTTGCAAATATAACAAAATATGTATAATATTTTCTCCCTTTCTTCTATCAAAGGAAAGCATAGCGGCCGGGCATGGTGGCTCACGCCTGTAATCCCAGCACTTCAGGAGGCCGAGGCAGGTGGATCACCTGAGGTCAGGAGTTCAAGACCAGCTCGGGCAACACGGTGAAACCCCATCTCTACTAAAAATACAAAATTAGCCAAGTGTGGTGGCTCAGGCCTGTAATCCCAGCTACTTGGGAGGCTGAGGCAGAAGACTCACTTGAACCTGGGGGTTGTAGGTTGCTGTGAACCAGTATCATACCAAAGCACTCCAGCCTGGGCGACAGAGTGGGACTCTGTCAAGAAGAGGAAAGAAAGAGAGAGAGAGAGAGGGAAAGGAAGGAAGGAGAGAGAGAAAGAGAGAGAGAGAGAGAGAGAGAGAGAGAGAAAATGGCATGTACAGTTCACTTTTTGCCTCACCTAAAGATATTTCCCAGGGATTCTACATTCAGCACACTGGAGCCCTCCATGTTCCTTTTCACAGCTGCATAGCAGTCTGCTGTGCCATTCTGCTGTTTATTCAACCAGAGCCCTATTGATGGGCATTTGGAGGGTTTCCAATCTCTTGGAACTAGAAGAATGCCACAATGCATAACCTCATGCAAATATGGTTTTCTATTTTTGCCAGTGCATATCTAGGACAGATTCCTAGAAGTGGAATTTCTGGGCCAATGAGTGAATGCTAGATGTGGCCAAACTCCCCCGTATGACTGGTCTTATTTTGCGTTCCCACGGCCAGGTTCGGGGCGACGTGTTTTGCCTACAGTTTGGCCAACAGAAGAGCTTTGGATTTTAGTCCATACCTTGTATTTGTGTTTCCCCAGTTACATGTTCCCATGTTACACCCGATGTTCTTTGCACAGTACTTGGGCATTTGTTCAGTGAACTGTTACTGAGCTTCTGGAACATGCCAAGCCCAGTGATGGGTACTGCTTAATATCTGCTTTTAATCAGTTCCCAGGTTAGGGGGGTTTAACTGACTCTTGAGCAATCAACTGATTTGATGTAAGGTTAAATTGTTCCATGAGACTGTAAATGTGTGTGTGTGTGTGTGTGTGTGTGTGTGTGTGTGTAGGGTTGTCAGGCAGGAATCAAGGAGGTGTCTGGGAGAAAGATGACCTGAAGCAGCATTTGGAACACTGCTTCTCAACCAAGGGCTATTTTGGCCCCATGAGACATTTATGATCGTTAGGACTGGGGAAGGGGTGCTACTAGGATCTAATGGTAAAGAGGCCAGGAACGCTGCTAAATATTTTATTTTTCGAGACAGGGTCTCCCTCTGTCACCCAAACTGGAGTGCGATGGTGCAATAGTAACACACTGCAGCCTCGACCTCCTGGGCTCAAGCAATTCCCCCACCTCAGCCTCCCAAGTAGCTGGGACTACAGGTGCCTGCCACCACGCCCAGCTAATTTTTCTTTTAATGTAGAGATGAGGTCTTACTATGTTGCCAAGGCTGGTCTTAAACTCCTGACCTCAATCCTCCTGCCACCACGCTTGGCCTTGCTAAATACCATATATATATATATATATATATATATATATAAATATATATATATATATATATTTTTTTTTTTTTTTTTTTTTTGAGACGGAGTCTCGCTCTGTCGCCCAGGCTGGAGTGCAGTGGCCAGATCTCAGCTCACTGCAAGCTCCGCCTCCCGGGTTTATGCCATTCTCCTGCCTCAGCCTCCCGAGTAGCTGGGACTACAGGCGCCCGCCACCGGGCCCAGCTAATTTTTTGTACTTTTTTCTTTTAATAGAGACGGGGTTTCACCGTGTTAGCCAGGATGGTCTCGATCTCCTGACCTCGTGATCCGCCCGTCTCGGCCTCCCAAAGTGCTGGGATTACAGGCTTGAGCCACCGCGCCCGGCCTAAATACCTTTCAATACAGGCTCCCATGTCAATGAATTATCTTGTCCAAAATGTCAATAGTACTGAGGTTGAGAAACCCTGGTTTAGAGGGATGACTAGGAGGTTATGTTCAGAAGTTTCCCCCTTTGGGAAATACTTGCAAACACACGGGACCAGGTGGGGGCTGGGGGGGCCAGTGGTGAGGGAGCACGCAGTGGCCCTGTGCGAGCTGTTCTCATTGCCGGGACCGCTTCACTCTTCACTCCTCAAGCAAAGGTGAGGATGGATGAGAATGTCTGCTGCCTGTGAATGTCTTTCCACCCCCACCGCCTCGATGAGGAAGAAACTTTAAACCGAAACAAGAGCTCTTGCGCTGAAAACTGGGTGGTGATCAATAGCCTGAAAGCAGGGATGGAAGTTTCTGGAAAGCCCGTCATTGCAGGGGTGATTTCCACCCCCTTTCAGGCAATTCCTCTTGGGCACACACCCAACACAGGAGGCATTTCAGCCAAAAAAGGAGACATTTTCGGGAAGTTTCTGAGCAATTCAAACCTGGGGGTGTTTAAATGAAAACCATTTTGCAGCCTTCGCCTTGCCCAGCGAGCGCCTGAAGAAACAGCTCCACTTTCATGCCAGTTAAGCTGTGTGGCGACGTGGAGCCCAAACCCTCACGCAAAGGCATTTACCCCCACCCCAGCCAGCCCCAGACCGCCCCCAACACTGGCTGGCGTCCCCACTGCTTCCCAAGTCAGCTCTGCCCAGGGTCGTGCCAAGGCAGCTGTGATGTGATGCGTTCAGCCAGAGCCAGTTGGGCCAGGAGTGGTGCCAAGTGCTCCACGTGTGGCCACCCACCGTCCCCTGCATCCACCCTAGGAGGCACTGTGCCATTTTATTTTATTACTTTTTTTAATTTTATTTTTGAGACAGAGTCTCGCTCTGTCCCCCAGGCTAGAGTGCAGTGGCGCAATCTTGGCTCACTGCAACCTCTGCCTCCTGGGTTGAAGTGATTCTCCTACCCAGCCTCCCGAGCAGCTGGGATTATAGGCTGGAGTGCAGTAGCACGATCTCGGCTCACTGCAACCTCCGGCTCCCGGGTTCAAGCGATTCTCCTACCTCAGCCTCCCGAGTAGCTGGGAGTACAGGCGTCCGCCACATGCCTGGCTACTTTTTTTGTATTTTTAGTAGAGATGAGGTTTCACCATGTTGGCCAGGCTGGTCTCGAACTCCTGACCTCAGGTGATCCACCGGCCTTGGCCTCCCAAAGCGCTAGGATTACAGGCGTGAGCCACCAACTGCATCATTTTACACACAGGGAAACTGAAGCTGGGAGAGTGTCTTGCCCAAAGTCATACATCTGGAATTGAAATCAATGTCTATTGGCCATGCACAGTGGTGGGGACCTGTAATTCCAGCTACTTAGGAGGCCGAGGCAGGAGAATCACTTGAACCCAGGAGGCAGAGGTTGCAGTGAGCTGAGATCATGCCCCTGCACTCCAGTCTGGGCAACAAGAGTGAAATTCCGTCTAAAAAAGAAGAAATCAATGTCTGCTGGGAGGCTTGGCGAAGCCAAGGCTGTGAACCCCTCTTCACAGGGTTTCCTCCCTCTTCTACCTCGCTCCCAGGCTCCGCGGCGTAGGGGGCCTGTCACACGCTTGGTCCCAGCTCTCTGAACCCATGGGTGGGTGGGGTCAGGAGATGCCATGGTGGGAGGCCTCCAGCCTCACGTCACCCCTTCGATCTAAAGGAAGCCCTTACCCCTGGGAGGGTGTGGGACAGCAGCTTGCTGAAGGACACACCAAGCTGCTGTGAGGAGCTGAGTGTAGCTCAGTGCCAAGGACATAGTAATTGCTCAATAAATGTTCACTCCCCTTAACATGATTGCTTTTGTGCAGCCAGCTTTGTATGAGAAGACAAGGACATTTCTCCCAGCCTACAGCAGAAAGATGGGGCTGCACCCTGCCGTGGGCTGAGGCTGGGAAGGAACGCTGACGGGGAGAAGGACCCAGGCAGCACCTCCCCGGGGACCAGAACTCGAACCCACAGCTCTGGACTTAGCCGGGGGCTCTGGCGCTAGCCTCCGCCTCCGAGCGGATGTGCCGGATATGTCGCCCTAAGTTCCTGAACCACCTCCTGAGAAATGCATTGTGGTGGGCGTATGTGTTCCTCTGGGGACTCCAGGCTTGGGCTTAAAGCATTTAGGAAATAAATAAAATAAATACTCTGTAAGCCTCAGGCCATTGGCGCCGGGTCCCTGCCTTTTCACAGGGCCCCTCTCCTCCGGCCAGCAAGCCCTGGGTCTGCACTCTTCAAGGAGGGCTGTGCCCAGAGTTTCTTTTTGTTCAGGAAAAGTTCTGCTCTTCCCTGAGATTGAAACAAAGCATGAAACCGCCTCCCTTT
This sequence comes from Macaca thibetana thibetana, assembly GCF_024542745.1. Classification (NCBI taxonomy): domain Eukaryota; kingdom Metazoa; phylum Chordata; class Mammalia; order Primates; family Cercopithecidae; genus Macaca; species Macaca thibetana. The sequence goes on from NC_065592.1 coordinate 8,775,996, forward strand.
GACCAGGCTGTTTAGCTGCTTTTGTGGAGGCCTGGATCCGGGAGAAGAGAAACGAGCTCAGATGGGGGAGGCCTGCCTCGTGCGCTCTCCTCCTTAAAACCAAAGGGACATCGTCCCCGATTACATTACGATGAAAAAATGACTGGTGCACAGTTTTCTGCCATTAAATTATTTCACACGTACCATTTATTTGGCTGACTGGGGGCTAAAGACATTTAAAAACTCTGCTCTCAGCCAAATGACCAACTGTTCCCACCGCCCTCCCCTGTGCCCATGGTTTTTCTTATTCCGTGTAATTTAAGGGTCTAAATAGTCTGGAGGGAATTAACTGCAAATTCTTCCTAAGACAAATAAACTCAGCCTCTTCGTTCCTGCCTTTCTCAAGCTGTTGAGAGACACACTCTGTTTGTTTTTGCTTCAAATAGTCAGTTTGCGCCTGACCCCAGGGCTGAGGTGAGCTCCAACCCAAATAAATAACTTTTATTAATTAGCATTTATTCTGACCAAATAAGCAGCCCTCCCCACCACCCCCAACGTGATCTCTGCCAACAGGATCACAAAAACAAACAACGGGTCCCTGGGACCTGGATGTGGATTTAACAAATTAACACTGGGCCTTCTCAGAGGAGCCTCAGAGCTGGAGAAATATTTACAGCTTGGAAACGTCTTAGGCAGGAAGTGGAGGTGGGGTAGGGTGGAGAGGCTGGGAGGCTTCAGTTTCCCCCTGGGATTTCTTGGTAGAGATTTGGGTTCCTTTGAAGGGCCCCTGGGAGAAGCGCTCAGGCAGGAACTCTGAAACCACATCCTTAGCCACTGCCTGGCAGCATCAGCAAGGACACAAGTGGCCCTGAGGGAGGCTTGAGGGACAATTCTTACCTCTCCCAGTAAGGAATGGAAGGCAGTACCGCCTAGTGGTTAAGGAGATGGCCGGTCTGGGTCTGGCTCTCAGGCAGGTTCCCTTCACTAGCAGAGCGCCGGGGGTGAACCTTTAACCGCTCCCAGCCTCAAGAATCTCACCTGAGGCCGGGCACGGTGGCTCACGCCTGTAATTCCAGCACTTTGGGAGGCCGAGGCAGGTGGAATGCCTGAGGTCAGGAGTTTGAAACCAGCCTGGCCAACATGGTGAAACCCCATCTCTACTAAAAGTACAAAAAATTTAGCTGGGTGTGGTGGTGTGTGCCTGTAATCCCAGCTACTCGGGAGGCTGGGGCATGAGAATTCCTTAAACCCGGGAGGCGGAGGTTGCAGTGAGCCGAGATCTTGTCACTGCACTCCAGCCTGGGCAACGAAGCAAGACTGTCTCCAAAAAAAAAAAAAAAAAAAAAAAAAGGAGACAGAATCTCACCTGAAAAATGGGACTAACAGGAGCTACCTCATTTAACCCTCATAACAATCCGACACAGCTGGCCCCTAGTTCAATTTCACGTAGGAGGCACAGAGAGTTCAATGATGTGCTGATGCCACATGGCCAGGAAAGGCCAGAGCTGGGATTGAAACTCAGAGACCAGCACATAGTCCAGCGTCTTAGCCACTTCCCTACACTGCCGTCTGAGTCACCTCGGCATGGACAGCCAGCCCCAAGAATCCCCCTGCCCAAGATCCTCGCGGTGCTGGGATTCTGGGGGGGGTCTCCCTGGTGGCTTAAGGGTATATGGAACAATCAAAAGGAGGGAGGCTGAAGGCAACAGAAACATTCTTGGGGCTGCAGCACGCGGCTTCAGGCATGCAGACAGCAGGGCAGCGAGGATTAGAGACGCGTGCAGGCCTAGCCCCAAGCCCTTTGAGGGTGGGCCACAGTCAGGCCGGACACAGAGAGGGCTCAACAACATTTGAAGACAGAAAAGAAGGAAGGGAAGAAGGAAGGATAGAGAAGAAACATGGTCCCTGGGGCCTTATGGAGAAGGATGCTGGGGCTTCTAGACTATTCCAATCCCAGGAGTACAGCCCTGCCCTAGCCAGCACCCCGACCAAGGGGCCCAAGAGCTGACTTTCGTTTGTTTTGTTTTGTTTTGTTTTTTGAGATGGAGTGTCGCTCTGTTGCCAGGCTGGAGTGCAGTGGTGCAATCTCTGCTCACTGCAACCTCCCAGGTTCAAGCGATTCTCCTGCCTCAGCTCTCGAGTAGTTGGGACTACAGGTATCCACCACCACACCCAGCTAATTGTTTGTATTTTTAGTAGAGACGGGGTTTCACCATGTTGGCCAGGATGATCTCGATCTCTTGACCTTGTGGTCCACCCACCTCGGCCTCCCAAAGTGCTGGGATTACAAGTGTGAGCCACTGCACCCGGCCAAGCTGGCTTTCAATCAGGCCAAGCTGGCCTCAGCCCCAGAAATTCAGGGACCAGGGGTAAGGCACAGAGGAGGGTCTGAGGTCCTCTGGTGCGAGTTACAAGGCACAGGTCCATCTTCACCTCACTGGACCATTGCTGGATGGGGCCATCTAGGCCACTCCAGTAGGCAGAGCCAGGGCAGGTGGCCTCAGGGCTGCACAGCCACTGTTCCAGGTCCCTGCCTCTTTGGGGTCACTGTTCGCATCACACACACCACGCCCTCTCACCATGGACCCCTGCCTGAGCTGGCAACGTCTCCTCCCTCTGTTGCTCACTTTCAGGTCTCAGCAGAGATGCTTCCTCCTCCCAGAAGCCATCCTGGACCCACAGCTCCCAGAAAGCCCTGTGCCTCTCCCATTGTAACTCTGTCACACTGTAGGGTAAGTGCGGGGTCATCGGTCCAGTAGGGGCTGGGACTTACTGTTTTCTGTCTCCTTGGAATGCATCACAGGGGCTGGCACAGGGAACCTCTCATCAATCTGCGTTGAGTGTTGAGTGTTGAGTGAAGGAGGAGGCATGGGAAGGGCCGGCTGAGCCTGCAGAGCCCGCCCTCCTGTGCAGGGGTCTAGGTTCCTCCCTCGGAGCCATGGAGGCCTGGCGAGGACACGTCCTCCGAGTGAGGAAGGGGCTGGGGGAGGCCAGCCACCACCAGCCATTGCCCTGCCACACTTTTAAGAATGTTTCACCTCATTAATTTTGAACAAAAACCCGTGACGCTGACACATTTTTATAGCTACCAGCCTGGAGAAGGAGAAACACATCCCGGGAAGGAAGGTGGTGATGGAAGCCGCAGTGGGGCCCGAGGACAGGTCCCCAGGGGGCCCCATCCTATGGCTTCCCCAGGTCTCTCCACAGCACACAAGAGCAAAAGGCATGGGCCACTCCACCTGGGACTGCCGTGCTCTGACCTGCTCCCAGTCCTGGGGGCCGGTGGCCAGGGTGGCTGCAAGAATGGTGGCTAGTGTGGCCTCCGCAGGCTCAGAATGACCCAGGAGTTTGGAGGAGTCTAGAGGAGGTTCCCTCATGTCCCCCACAAACCTCAGCAGAGCCTTGCTTGGAGACCGTTGCGGGGTATCTGGGTCTCTCTGGGATCGGGAGCCTCACCCCTAAATCCATGACATGCACACATTTCCATGGGGCCACCAGACCCGCAAGAAACCCTAGTGGAGGGGCCGGTGACCCAGCAGGAGCTGCCCCTGGCAGGGAGCACAAGCATCTTCCCACTTCTGGGCCTTGGTATCTGCTGTTCCCTCTAGCTAAGGCACCCTTCCCCCGTCCCCACCGCACCGGCTAAAGCTGACCCAGCCCTAGATTTCAGCCTCCATGCCCTGCCCTGAGAGGCCTTCCCGGCTCCCAGACAAGCGCAGGTCTCCTTGTTATGGACTCCTAGGCCTTCTCCCTCTCCGGCACATCTGTAATTAACTAAAACAGAGAAATGACATGTTTCGGTTATCGGCTTCATGCCTGTCTATCCCACATTCGACTCCAAGATCCAGACGGGTAGGGACTGGGTTTTCCTTGTCAGTGCTGTATCCCCAGGACCAGGCAAGAAGTTTGGTTTCAAAAATATTTCTGAATGAATAACTATGTAAACGAAGGAGCGGCTCACTCCAGAAAAGAATCTGAAGTCTCAACTTCCAAAGCCAGATCCCTTTATCTTCAAAAGGGCCAGACGATGGCTGTTAGATGTGACACCAAAAACACAAGCAACTAAAGAAAAAAAGATAAATGGAACTTCATGAAAACTAAACAGTTTTGTAACTTTTATAACCATTAAGAAACTGAAAAGACAACCCACAGAATAGAAAGGTTATTTACACATTACATATTTGGTAAGGGACTTATGTTTAGAAAACATAAAAAACCCTTACAGCTCAATAAAAAGACAAATAACCCCATTTTAAAATGAGTGAAGGATTTGAATAGACATTTCTCTAAAGAAAATACACAAATGGGCCGGGCGCGGTGGCTCAAGCCTGTAATCCCGGCACTTTGGGAGGCCGAGACGGGCGGATCACGAGGTCAGGAGATCGAGACCATCCTGGCTAACACGGTGAAACCCCGTCTCTACTAAAAAAAATACAAAAAACTAGCCAGGCGAGGTGGCGGGTGCCTGTAGTCCCAGCTACTCGGGAGGCTGAGGCAGGAGAATGGCATGAACCCGGGAGGCGGAGTTTGCAGTGAGCTGAGATCTGACCACTGCACTCCAGCCTGGGCCACAGAGCGAGACTCCGTCTCAAAAAAAAAAAAAAAAAGAAAATACACAAATGACCAATAGGCACAAAGATGCTCAAGATTATCAGCCAGCAGGGAAGTACAATTCAAAACCATGATGAGATAGACTTCACACCCACTAGGATGGTTAGAATCAAAAGACAGACAACAGCCGCACATGGTGGCTCAGGCCTGTAAGCCCAGCACTTTGGGAGGCCGAGGCAGGTGGATTGCTTGAGGTCAGGAGTTCGAGACCAGCCTGACCAACATGGTGAAACTCTGTCTCTACTAAAAATACAAAAATTAACCAGGCATTGGCAGGCTCCTGAAATCCCAGTTACTTCGGAGGCTGAGGCAGGAGAATGGCTTGAACCTGGGAGGTGGAGGTTGCACTGAGCTGAGATCACGCCACTGCACTCCAGACTGGGCAACAGAGCAAGACTCCAGTAGGCAGAGCCAGGGCAGGTGGCCTGGTAACACCAAGTGTTGGCCAGGAAGTGGAGAAACTGGAACCCTCATACACTGCTGGTGGGAACGCAAGGTACAGCTGCTGTGGAAAACAGTTTGGGAGTTGCTCACAAGGTGAAACACAGACTTACCATCTGACTCAGCAATTCTACTCTTAGGTACAGACGCAGGAGAAATGAAACATTTGTCCACACAAAAACCTGTACACAATGACATGTCCATAGCGGCCTTTTTTTTTTTTTTTTTTTGAGACGGAGTCTCGCTCTGTTGCCCAGGCTGCAGTGCAGTGGCCGGATCTCAGCTCACTGCAAGCTCCGCCTCCCGGGTTTACCCCATTCTCCTGCCTCAGCCTCCCGAGTAGCTGGGACTACAGGCGCCCGCCACCTCGCCCAGCTAGTTTTTTGTATTTTTTAGTAGAGACCGGGTTTCACCGTGTTAGCCAGGATGGTCTTGAACTCCTGACCTCAAATGAGCTGCCCGCCTTGGCCTCCCAAAGTGCTGGGATTACAGATGTGAGCCACCACATCCGGCCCTGGACTGTGCACTTTAAATGGGTGATTGTACAGTATGTGAAATACACGAAATAAAATCATTCCTAAGAACACACAGAAAAAGGAGGGGGGGTTGAGAGAAGCATTGAGATTGGAGAGAATGGCAAACAAAAGATATCTCCTGAGTCTCTGGGGGTGCCACAGGTAGTGGAGTGACAGGGGGTGAGGAGTGAGGTGGGCTGGGGTGCCAGGGAGGCCCCAGGAGGCCAGGGGCGTCTGGGCGAGGGTCTTTGGGGAACCCTCAGTGACACAGCCAGCAAGAGTGGCTCTTGAACTCCTGACCTCAGGTGATCCACCTGCCTCAGCCTCCCAAAGTGCTGGGATTACAGGCATGAGCCACCGCGCCCAGCCAGGAGTGGCTCTCGCACAGAATGTCCCCATGTGGCTCTGTCACAGCAGCAGGCTCACGGTAGGGGGGAGTCAGAATTGGGGGCAAGTGCAGCCAAAAGTTCTTCTGAGCCCAGGAGCCTTGAGAAAAGGGGTCCTCAGGGCCAGGCACAGTGGCTTGCGCTTGTAATCTCAGCACTTTGGGAAGCTGAAGCAGGCAGATCACCTGAGGTCAGGAGTTCAAGACCAGCCTGGCCAACATGGTGAAACCCTGTCTCTACTAAAAATACAAAAAATAGCCAGGTGTGGTGGCACCTGCCTGTAATCCCATACTTGGGAAGCTGAGGCAGGAGAATCGCTTGAACCCGGGAGATGGAGGTTGCCGTGGGCCGGGATCGAGCCAGTGTACTCCATTTGCCTCCTGTTCACAGGCAATGAAAGGGTCAGCGGGGCTAAGGCCAGATGCAGCCAAGCGGCTCTGAGGCCCTGGCTCCCCAGCATTGCCCTAACAGGAGCCTCCCCTCATATCCCTCAGTCCCTGAGTTTTGGTGCCTGACTACCTCCCTCTGCACTAGGAGCCAGGGGTCCTAAGTCCAGCTCAGTCTCTCCTCTACTCCTGAGACCCCAAACCAAGCTCCAGAGAGTGGGGGCACCTGCTGGAATGGGGTACGGGGTGGGTGGGAGGCATGGAGTCACCCAGAAGGAAGGGGAGCAGCCCTCTGCTCGCGATTTGGTCTAAGAGAGGGGTTCGTGTCTGTTCTGTCTGGTTTTAATCTAAGGTTGATGGCCAAATGCCAGGTTTATTGTAAAGCCTACATTTTAATAAGGGGCTGGTATTGGGAGGAAAACTGCCCTCGTTAACTGTTTCCAGACCACGATGAAGTTTTCTGCCCAGGGCCCAAGGTGGGTTTTTCTCTCTCATTTAAGAGCTCCTGGGCCTCCCAAAGCCTGCAGCCAGCTGGGCACCTGGGGTGACGGCTGAGGCCCGGACACAAAGACCTTCCGATTTCATGTGGCTTGGGTTTGCAACAAACCTGCAAACAGCTCTGCGGTCTCAAACTTGTCATTCTTGTCCTCTCAAGGACTCAGGGTCTGAAGGGATCTTAGAGATCATCTGTCAAGGCCCCTCATTTTGCTGAGAGGAAAACTGAGGCCTGGAGGAGCAGTGACTCGGCCATGTGCTCACAGCAAGGCAGTAGGTCCCCAAGATCTGACCGCTGAGATGTGATGCCTGCACATGCCCTTCCTTCCTGCTCCCATCTCTGTTCCCAGGTTTCCTGGGAGGATGCAGGAGAGAATATTCCCCACCCAGCAATTGGGTTACAGGGGCTACCAGCAGCCCGCCCAGACAGCAAACTCCTGCCTCCCCTGAGCATCTGAGAATGAGAAAAATTGCCCCGTGTGTCCTCAGACAAGAGGTGTCTCCTCTTGCGTTCTTGGTTTCACCATCTGTATTAGGACAAAACGGTATCTCTCCCTCCCTCTCAGGTGACGCGGCGAGGATGGCACGGCCCAGGGCTCTGCCAAGGACATGCTCAACGTGGTGCTCCAGAAATGACAGCTAACCCCACTGTTATTTGTCCCAAATGAAGGCTAGGCTGGGCCTGGTGGTTCTTCCCCATTTTAATCATGAACCCCCCTCGAGAACTCGGAGGAACTCTACAAACCCTTCCCTAGAAAAACACAGGCGTGCATTCAAGTTTGCATGCAATGTTGTGGGGTGAGGTGGTTCACACACTCTGAATCCTGTCCACAGACCCCACCCTAAAGCGCCAGCCCCATGGAAGAGTTCTCTCTGCCCTGGAAGAACCTGCCCTTCTGCCCCATCTTGGGGTCCCCTGGCCAGCCCTTCATGGCGAGCAGCCCAGACAAGGGCAGTGCCTGAGAGGCTGACGGGACCTGCCGTGACCCTGGCTCTGGGCAGTGCTGCACTCCCAGAGAGGCTCAACTTTAAACATCGCCGGAGGTTTCTATGACCCATTTGTGAGTTCCGGGCAGTGCTGGAAAATGTGAGTCTGAGCCTCGCTCGGCGAAGCTCCAAGGGCGTCCCGAGTGTTTCTGCCGCGCCCCTCACCGCAGCGTGGGACTGTGGTGAGGCGAGAAGGGCTTCTTCTTGCACACCCTTAATTTGTTTTCTTTTTTGGTTTCCATTTACCCCACTTTATTATGCGCCTGGCACCGGGTTATGGAGCCCTGCCTCCTACAATGCGGAGGGCACTGTTATTAAGCCCTGTTCACAGTCAGGGGCAATGAGATTCAGAGAGGTAAAGTACCGAACCCAGGTCACACTGCCAGTGATCGGGGCGATTGATGTCCAGACTGTCTGTCCCCAAAGTGGCTGGTATCTGGATGAAAGCTGCCCTTGGAAAAGTTAACCATTTCCAGACCAGGTGAAGTTGCTGCTAAGGGTCCCGTGTGGGAGATGAGCTCTTCCCCATTTAAGAGCTCCTGGGCTGCTCAAAGTCTGCAGCCAGGACCTGCAGGGAAGCCAGGGCGAGTGCTGGTGGCCAGGCACAGAGACCATTCAGACTTCTGTGGCTTCACTGGCCACCCCTCTCTACATGAACAAGTCGGAATGCTCGGCCCACTCCCACCCACCTGGCTCCCCTGCTGTCTCAGCCTCCACCGGGTACCCACCAGCTGCTGTGCCCCGCCCAGGACAGCCTCACCAGTGGGGTGCACGCTCAGAGTCTGGGCACAGGGCCATCTTCGACATCTCCAACATGTTTCCAATCACATCGTTGCACAACAGCCAACCCTGGCTCTAGAAAATTCTCCATCACAGTGGGTCCTAGTCCGTCTCCCTGTGGTCCCCACGATATGCTGTGCTTACACTCTGAGGGGCAGCATACAGGACCCTCTTCCTGAAGACCACCTTGCTACTCTGAGGGCAGCTGTTCCGGCGCCTTTAGCCACAGCTCTGGGAGCTGACCTGCCCCCCTTGCCACACTTTGCCACGTGGAGATGTTGGCGCCAGATCTTCCGCATTTCTTAAAGGGGAGTCCACTGACAATTTGCCTGGGAATTCCCCGGGAAATTTGTTAAAGACAGACATTCCCATCCCAAGGGTCCAGCTGGGAATGTGCAGTAGACACTCCCTTCCCCGCAAGTTTAGGAACCACAAGCTTCAGAGCAGACATCTGGGAATGACATGGCTCAGAATGAAAGACAGCAATCCACACTCTAGCTCTGTACCATCCAACATGGAAGCAACGAGCTGCATGTGGCCATCTCAATGAAACTCTCATGGATTAAAATGAAATAAAAATACAAATTCCATTCCTCAGTTGAACAGGCCACATTTCAAGGGCTTAATATCCACACGTGGCCAGCGGCCGCCACGTTGGACAGCACAGACAGGAAACATTTCCATCATTACAGAGAGTTCTAGAAAGTTTTGAGACGGAGTTTCACTCTGTCGCCCAGGCTGGAGTGCAGTGGTGCGATCTTGGCTCACGGCAGCCTCTGCCTCCCAGGTTCAAGCGATTCTCCTGCCTCAGCCTCCTGAGTAGCTGGGATTACAGGCGCCCGTCACCAGGCCTGACTAATTTTTTTGTATTTTTAGTACGGATGGGGTTTCACCATGTTGGCCTGGCTGGTCTCAAACTCCTGACCTCAAGTGATCCGACCACCTTGGCCTCCCAAAGTGCTGGGATTACAGGTGTGAGCCACCTTGCCTGGCCTAAGGACATTTGAAAGGAAAAAAATCTCCTATAAATCCCACGACACCAGCATATCTGTTTAATTCTTTGCATACTTTTTGTTGCATGTCCACATGTATCTAGCTATTACATGAACCCATTTACAGTGTGCATGAATATTATTTTCTGTTTTGGATGGGGCATGGATTAAGAGCCTAGGATTGTGATCAGACACACCCAGGCATGCTGCATATGGTTGCACAGGTTGTGCACTGCACAATTTCAGGAGTGCCATTCCCAGACTCCAGTGTGACTGGTGTCCTCTGCAGTTATGCAGTGGACAACCTGCCCAACCATATCCCACTTTCCTGGAAATAGCTGCATTCCAGTTCTGGCTTTCCATGCCAGTTCTGTAAGCTCTGTGAGGCTCAGGGTCCCCACTATAAGTGGGAACAGCGATACTAAAGTGCTTCGACAACACCTGGCACCCAGTCAGTGGTCAAGTAACATCAGCTATCGCATTGGTGACTGCCATGACCTCACCATTTTATGGAGCAGTCAATGTGACGGTGCAGGTAGAGTGCTTCTCGCTGTGAGCGACACACAGTGAACGATGGTCCCTCAAGCCCCATCCTAAACCCTCTGCTCTATTTCCGATCTTCTTCCTCACATCAGCGTGAGTGGCTGCATTACTTCCCCTAGTGGGGATGCCAAAACGGCCTCACCAGCCCTTCCCCTCTTGTGGGATAGTTAGGTCTCTTGCGATTTTCCGCTATTGTAAACACTGTGAAAAATGTCTCATTTCTTTGTCCTTCCGCTGGATTTCAAGACCCCAAATGCTTCACAGACGTTCTTCTAACAGTGCTCTCCTCTCCACAAGGAACCTTCTTGCCACCAAGGTGGTCAGAACAGGCCAGTCCACAAAAGAACACAAGGTGCCACAGCGGCTAAGCACTGTGGCTCACGCCTGTAATCCCAGCACTTTGGGAGGCTGAGGCAGGTGGATCGTTTCAGGACAGGAGTTTGGGACCAGCCTGCACAACATGGCAAAATCCCCATTTTTTAACAAAAAATACAAAATTAGCCGGGTATGGTGGCACGCACCTGTAGTCCCAGCTACTCAGGAGGCTGAAGTGGGAGGATCACTTGAGCCTGGGAGGTAGAAGTCACAGTGAGCCACAATTGTGCCACTGCACTCCAGCCTAGGTGACAGGTTGAGACCCTGTCTCAAAACAACAATACTGGCCGGGTGTAGTGGCTCTGAGATTATGGGAACATAATCTCAATGATCTGTAATCCCAGCACTTTGGGAGGCTGAGGTGGGCAGATCACTTGAGGGCAGGAGTTCGAGACCAGCCTGGCCAACATGGTAAAACCCCGTCACTACTAAAAATACAAAAATTAGCCAGGCTTGGTGGTGTGTGCCTATAATCCCAGCTACTAGGGAGGCCGAGGCTGGAGAATCGCTTGAACCTGGGAGGTGGAGCGCCGAGATTACGCCACTGCACTCCAGCCTGGGCGACAGAGCAAGGCTCCATCTAAAAAAAAAAAAAAAAAGAAGCCAACAACAACAAACCAAAAAAAAGATACAGCACTGCAGTGAGGAAGAGCTGAATTCTGGCGGCAGGCTGCCCAAGTTCAACTCCCATCTTCACTGCTGTGTGACCCTGAGGAAGTTACAACCTCTCCATGCTTCAGTTATCCCATCTAGAAAATGGGGATAACCAGATCTTCCCCCCAGGGTTGTTGTGAAAATTAAATGAATGAATATATATATAAGGTTCCTAAAGCAGCGCGTGGCACATAGTAAGTGCTAAATCACGTTAGCCATTAGTATATTTATCTGGAGTTAGATGCGTTTGCGTTCCCATCCCACACTTGCCACGTATTGGCTGTGCAGCCTTGGGGCAATTGACTTAACCTCTCTAGACCTCAGTTTGTAACCATCTAGGGGAGACTTGGGATGCTGAGAGGCAGAAGCAACCGTATGCCTGGCATGCTGAGGTCTCTCTGCTGAACAGCTGCTGTCGGTGCCTCAGAGACCAAGTTCTCTGCTCTCTGGGACACGTCCTCCCCAAAGCTCGCACTGACACACACAGAGCAGAGGCTGCCCTGAAGGTGCCCAAGGAAAGAGTTCATCCTTCAAGGATGCTTCCCAGAAGGCTGGGCTGGACCAGGCAGGAAGCCATAGCACAGTCACATACTGGAGATTCTTTATCTGGGCGGATGCATAGCAGGTCCTCAATAAATACTGAATGAATATGTACATGAATGAATGAATGAATGGATTTTGGCTCCTGATGGGAACATAATCTCAATTATCTGCTTGCCCAAACACCTGAAAGTCTGTATGCACTGTACGCCATTACAAGCCTTCTCCCTTCTGGACCCTCCTATCTGCAGAAACTAATATATTGATGTATATATGTACATACACACTATACACACACACACACACACACATATTTTTGTTTGTCTGTTTTGAGACAGAGTCTTGCCCTGTTGCCCAGGCTGGAGTGCAGTGGCGTGATCTGGGCTCACTGCAACCTCCGCCTCCTGGGTTCAAGTGTTTCTCCTACCTCAGCCTCCCAAGCAACCGGGATTACAGGTGCTCACCACCACGCCCAGCTAATTTTGTGTGTGTATATTTTAGATGAGATTTCACCATGTTGGCCAGGCTGGTCTAGAACCCCTGACCTCAAGTGATCCGCCCGCCTCGGCCTCTAAGTTCTGGGATGACGGGCGTGAGCCACTGTGCCCGGTCTATTGATGGCTTTTTGAAATGGACAGGCCAGAGCACGGGCTAGGGAACTCACCTCCCACAGGGAGAGGCTTCAGCCTGGCTTTGCTGTGCTCATAGAGGAACAGACACAGCGGCCTTCCTGTGGGGAGGGGCCTCCAGCATGCCCTGGGAGGGAAGGGACAGTCAGGCTATCCTGATGGCCCTCCAGCTGGGCCAGCGTCCTCCCTCTACTTCCTAGAGTTTAGGGACGAACCACCTTGCTTCCTGAGCCCCCAGACGCCATAAGATTTGGTCCCAAGCCCAAGGTTTCATTTCTGGAGTCCAGCAGGCAGGGTGGACATCCTACCTTCTCCACATCCCAGCTCTGTGACTTTGAGCCTGTGACCGCTCCTCTCTGGGCCTGCTTCCCTGTGAAGTGGGCCCATGGGGACTCAGATGGGATGGTAGTGATGTGAGGGGGCGTCCACCTGGTTCTGACAAAAGGCCAAAGCTCTTGGCTGCCCAGTCTGGGTTGTCTCAACCTCTGCCCACACGCGCCTAGCAGGGATCAGTCTCTGCGTTGATGTGCATGGCTGACACCCCCCCCCCCCCCCCCCCCCCCCCCCCCCCCCCCCCCGCACCACCCAGCATCCCAGCTCCCCTTTTCCAGCACAAGGAAAGCAGGCGTGGCGGGAAAAACCCGCTCTTGCCACGTGTGTTTTACCAAACACTGTCCTCCCAAGCATGAAGAAGGGCTGCATACCAGAGGGAACTCGGGGAACTGCTGAGTCCCAAGCCCTGGGCAGGCCCTCTTCTCTGCAGCCAGACTGCGTTGGCCTGGCCCAGCCCAGCCTGGCAGCACCACTGCCTGGTCCTACGCTTCCTTTTGGTGGAGAACCATGGAGGCAGAACCTAAGTGCCCCCTCCCCATCCAACCACCCCTTTTTTCTAAGCTCCCCTGCTGGGAGCTCCCAGCTCCACTGCTTACTTTATAGGCCCTGGGAGGGGGCCCAGGGAGCTGAAGGGGCTGGTCCAGAGAGGCAGTGCACCCCGAGGCTGCCTGGGGACGGGAAGGGTCGGTGCTGACAGCAGCCAGGGCCAGGGACCACCTTGTGCTTGAGGCATACTTGGTGCGGAGCTAGGACTGGCCTCAATGAAGCCCTTGTACTCACCCAGTGGGTGAAAAGCCCCCTTCCGAATCCCGGCGCTTAAAAACCCTCCAACCCCCACGCTCCCCTCCCCCACCCACATTTTGGCATTTCTCGCATGCCCCAAAGGCCTCATCTTAGGGGAAGCTCTGACTCAGAACTTTGAAAAATCTTACGCACAAACTTAGGAAAACAAACTTCGGGGGGCGGGGAAGCGTCCCCAGCCCTTTGTGGGGTGGAGACAGCGGGGGCGCTAGCAGGGGGGCAGGTTTCTGAGAAGCCATCTTTCCCTCCCCGGGGACAGGACCGAGGGGCCAGGCGGACCCCACCCGTCTACTGGGTGGCTTTCCCATCTGGGCGGGGCGCTGGCTTGCTGGGCGGGGGTCTCCCCTCCGTACGCGCAGGTCTGGGGTCGGTCCGAAATCCTGGGGGTGCCGGGGCCGGCGCGCCAGCAGCCGCCGCCCAGCCCGGCCATGTGCGCGCCAGCCCGTGCGTGCGAGCGCGCCGCGCCGGTGGCGGCCAGAGCGGCGCCGCGGCACATCTGGTTCCAGGCGAGCCCCTGGCGCCTGCCTCGCCGCAGTCCCGCGGCCCAGACACACAGACGTTAATAGATCCCGCGCCCAGCCCCGCGCTGCCCGCGCCGCCGCCGCCCAGCTGCTCCGAGGGTGCGCGCCCGACCGGGCGGGAGGGGGCGCGGCTTGGGGGAGGGGGAGCGGGGCGCAGCTCTCCCCCCCAGCCCAGCCGGCTCCCTCCTCGCCTTCCTTGCAGCTCAAACACCTCCCCCTTCACCCCCGCTCTCCAGGCAGGTCCCGGGTGGGAGCCAGGACTGACCGCTCTTTCCCATCCTGGCACCGAGTGCAGGGGAATCCAACCCCCGATTAGTGACAAAGGCAGTGCCCACGTGCCCAGCGCCGGCCAAGGCCAAGGCTAAGGGCCAGGCCGGGCCGGGCGCCTATGGGCGTGTCTTCAAACACGGTAACCCTATGAGGCAGGTACTGCTGCTACCATCCCCATTTCACAGCTGGGAAAATCGAGACTGGGGAGGGAGGTCAGTAGCCCAAGGTCACACAGCGAGAAAGTTGTAGAGCAGACATTCAGCTGGTCTACCGGACTCCAGCCCCAGGAGGGTCCGCGCTACACTCCCTCCTCAACTGCTAACGCACACACCTGGAACTCAAGGTCACCTTCACCCGGGGCGCCCCTCCCCTGCCCGCCCTCTGTCAGGGAGCCCCTCTGCACCTGCGACCCTGATCCCTTAGTGAGGGTCCTCCTACCCAAGCATCTGGGGGAAGTGAGGCTTTGTGGGGACTCTGCAGGAATTTGGGCAACTCCTTTCCTTTGGCAAGGCAGCAAGACAGCTGCTTATTTGGAATCCACCCCTTATCAAACCGGGAACCGAGGTTAGATTTGCTTTTTAAAATATATATCTATATATAAATTATTATTACTATTTTTGTTTTCGAGACGGGGTCTAACTCTGTGGCACAGGCTGGAGTACTGCGGCGCGATCTGGGCTCCACTGCAGCCTTGAACTCTCAGGCTCAAGCGATCCTCCCAACTGAGCCTCTAGAGTAGCTGGGATGACAGGCGCCTGCTACCACGCCTGGCCAATTTTTGTTTTTTTTTTAGAGATGGGGTTTCACCATGTTGCCCAGGCTGGTCCCCAACCCCTGGGCTCAAGCTATCCATCCGCCTCGGCCTCCCAAAGTGCTGGGATTCCAGGCGTGAGCCACCATGCGCAGCCAAGCTGCCCTGCTTTAGAAGTACCATTCTACTATTCAGGGGTGTGTGGCTTGTTTGGTTTTGAAAAGGGAGCTGTGAGCATTAGGACCCCCCACACTAGATTCCATGATAATACATCTGAGTCTTAGCCATTTGGTGAGTGGAGGTGGGTTTTGTCTTCCTCCCTCTCTTTCTGAGCCCCCTACCCTTTTTTTTTTTTTTTTTTCATTTTCTTTCTTTTACTGTGGACTTTAGCCCCTATGGGCTAAGCATGTGTGCTTGCAAATTGCAAGTAATTTGTTGGCTCCAGATTAAACTTCAGCTTTCCGCCTTCTCAGAGGGGGCTTTATAAGGAAATGGGGCCACATCAAAGTGCCATGCTCACCCTTAAAACGGGAGAAGAGTGTTTTTTTCTGAGCTGCTTACATGACAGCAGCGGTTCTGTTTAGAACTTTCCTATTAATGCTCTCTGAATTCACTTGGGGGGGCTTGTTAACTTGGGCTGTCAGAAATTCTGGATTTTAGAAAAAAAAAACAAAACTCACTTTAAAACAGTTCCCAGCCTAAAGGTAATAAGGCTCATAATGGCCTAGTGAATGTGCCCAGGCGTCTGAAAGCAGCAGGAAAGTCCTTTTGACTTTCCAGCCACGTCTCCTGTTAAAGGTTTGGGGTGGCGGGGGCCTGGAGGAAGAGCAGCGTGGGGCAGGAAAGGGAGGTGCCTGCCAGCTGGGGGCTCCCGGTCCAGCTCCCAGCTCTGTGCCAGGCTAAGACTGGGCCCTTCCCCAGCAGGCCTGAAAAGGGGGTAAACCAACAAGGCTGTGGGGTGTAGAAAAACCAAACCAAACAAGCACATTGGTCAAGTGAAGCCCGGAGCAAGAGACCGGGAATTTGGAGGGAAGCTGATTCTCCAAGGCATCTGCCACTTCCGCAGCCTGTCTCTTTGAAAAGACAGTTTCCACTGGGGCTAAAGAGAGCTGGTGGCAATTTCGGGTCACAGAACTCTGTCCTCGTACCTTTCCTTCTCCTCCATGGCTTCTCCTCTGTCCCCCTTAGCCAGAAACCTCTGGAGGGGGTGTTGATTACAGGCCACCTATCCACACTCACAGACTGTGGGGTGGAGAAGGGAATAATCCTCCTAGAACTTCTAGAATGACCCTGAATCTTCATGAGGCCCTGGCCTTGGCCAGGTCTGGCCACCTGCCTGTGGGGTGTTGGGGTTCTCCCTGGACTGCTAGGTGACCCCAAAAGATTCATCAGTGGGTACTGGGACCCTGTCCCCAGACCTCTCTGAGCTGGCCTGCAGCTCACCCCATTCCTCCTCCATGGTGAGCCCTTTCATCTGGAAGCTGTAGGCAGGTGGGGCTTGGGGGGCTGGTGAGAGGGGAGCCGGTGGCTGAATCTCCCGGGCCAGAGGCCTGGCCCAGCCATGAAGCCTTCATTGGAACACCAGGGTCATGGCACACACCACAGTGTTTATCACTATTCTGTATGGGACTCCCTCCACTGCCCCCCATGGACTCCCCTATGTGCCAGGCACTTTAAACACACACACACACGCACGCGCGCACACACACACGCACGCGCGCGCGCACACACACGCACGCGTGCACACACACACACACACACACACACAGAGCCTGGAGGAATCCTCACTCCTGCAAACCCAGGAAGCAAGTATCAACAAGAGGAAGAAACAGGATCTGTGGGGTCAAGTGACTTCTCTAAGGCCACACAGACAGTTTGGTGGAAGAACTGGGACTCATCCACATCCTGAAGCACCAGATTCCAGCACCCAAGCTCCTAACCCCTGAACCACACTGCCTCCCTGCTGAGCACAGACTCTGCCTTCACCTCCTCCCCAGGAGGCAGCCGGCACAGAATGTCAAAGTCAGAAGGGACTTCTGAAGGGCTGGACGTGGTGGCTCATGCCCATAATCCCAGCGCTTTGGGAGGCTGAGGCAGGCGGATCACTTGAGGTCAGGAGTTCGAGACCGGCCTGGCCAACATGGCAAAACCCCACCTCTACTAAAAATACACAAATTAGCCAGGCATGGTGGTGCACACCTGTAGTCCTGGCTACTTGGGAGGCTGAGGACAGGAGAATGGCTTGAATCCAGGAGGTGGAGGTTGCAGTGAGCCAAGATGGGGCCACTGCACTCCAGGCTGGGAGACAGACGGAGACTATGTCTTAAAAAATTAAAGAGGGGAGGTGGGGTGTTTTTGAGTGCACTCAGGCCAGGGCTGGCTCACGGTGTCATCTCCCTGCCACTCCTGATCGCCTGCTAGTAGCTGCCTGGAACCCTGTGTTACAGAGGATTGGGAGGGTCTCTGGTTGGTGAGCTCTGTCTGCCATGGGCTCAGGAAGAGCTCCAGAAAAAGCCCAAGTGGGGACTCTGCCTTCACTCCCTGCTGGGGGCCCTTTCCACCTTCAAGGACACAGCAAACGATGTCACGTGTGGCATCGCCTTACCATCCCTTGTCCCTCGACATGCTCATTTTGGGAAGTTCCACATAGACCACAGAAGGACATTTGAAGAGAATGATGCTCAATTCTGCCTTTTAAAATAAACAAGCAGCAACCTGGCATTGCCAGGAGGCAAACCCTCGCCCCTCTTCCAAGGCCTTGGTGGTGGCAGGAAAAATTATCCAACCTCTCTGGACATATTTCCAATAGGGACAATATTCTGCCCCCTGCACATAAATACTGAATTAGCCAGTAATGATGGCAAGGTGAGTTTTGCCCCAAAAGAACAATCTTCTTTTTTTTGTTGTTTGAGACAGAGTTTCGCTCCTGTCGCCCAGGCTGGAGTGCAATGGCGCAATCTCGGCTCACTGCAACGTCTGCCTCCCAGGTTCAAGCGATTCTCCAGCCTCAGCCTCCGGAGTAGCTGGGGTTACAGGCACCCACCACCATGCTCAGCTAATTTTTGTATTTTTAGTAGAGACAGGGTTTCACCGTGTTGGTCAGGCTGGGCTTGAACTCTTGACCTCAGGTGATCCGCCCGCCTTGGCCTCCCAAAGTGCTGGGATTACAGGCATGAGCCACTGCGCCCAGCTGAGAACAATCTATTTTTTTAAAGACTATTTACCATGAGAAAACTTTTTTAGCAAATTAAATTATAAACAACCTGATTTTAAAATGGAAGGAAGCCCTGAGCAGACACCTCATCAAAAAGGCAGACAGATGGCAAGCAAGCATATGAAAGATACACTGTATCGTGTATCACTTGGGAAATGCAAATTAAAACTACAGTGAGATACCACTACACGGCTATTAGAAGACCCAGAATTCAGAACACTGACAACCAGATACTGGCAAGGACATGGGGCAACAGAAATTCTCATCCACTGCTGGCGAGAATGCAAAATGGTACAGCCACTTTGGAAGCCAGTTTGGCAGTTTCTTACAAAACTAAACGCTTTTACCGGACGATGTGGCAATCACGCTCCTCGGTTCCTACTCAAATGAGATGGAAACTTCTGTCCACAAAAAGGCCTGCCCAGGGATGTTTATAGCAGCTCTGTTCATAATTGCCAACACTTAGAAGCAACTAACACGTCCTTCAGTAGGTGAATGGATAAACTGTGGTACATTCAGACAAAGGAATATTACTCAGCACTAAAAAAAAAAAAAAAAAAAAAAAAAAGGAGCTATGAAGCCATGAAAAAATGTGGAGGAAACTTACATGCATATTTACTAAGGGAAAGAAGCCAACCTCAAGAGGTTACATACTGTATGATTCCAACTATGTGACATTCTGAAAAAGGCAAACCTTTGGAGATAGTAAAAGAATCAGTGGTTTTCAGAGCTGCGGGAGGGAGGAATGAAGAGGCAGAACCCAGGGGATTGTTAGGGCAGTGAAGCTACTCTGGGTGGTTTTGCAGTGGCGGATCCATGTCACTATGCATTTCTCCAAACCCACAGAATGAACAACACCGAGAGGGAACCCCAATGTTAACTATGGACTTTGAGTGATGACCGTATGCACTGTAGGCTCATTGACTGTAACAGATGTACCACTCTGGTGGGGGACGGTGGGGGTGGAGGTGGGGACAGAATGTGGATGGGGAATCTCTGTACTTTCCACTCAATTTTGCTGTGAATCTAAAACTGCTTAAAAAATAAAAGTCTAGGCTAGGCGTGGTGGCTCATGCCTAGCACTTTAGGAGGCAGAGGAGAGTAGATCACTTTAGGTCAGGAGTTTGAGACCAGCCTGGTCAACAGAGCAAAACCTTGTCACTTCTAAAAAAAAAAAACAAAAACTAGCCGGGCGTGGTGGTGTGTACCTGTATAGTCCCAGCTACTTGGGAGGCTAAGGTGGAAGAATCGCTTGAACCCGGGAGGCGGAGATTGCAGTGAGCTGAGATCGCGCCACTGCACTCCAGCCTGGGCAAGAGCAAGACTCCGTCTCAAAAAAGGAGCTGGCACCGTAGTTGTGGTGCTAGTCATGTCTGTCCAAGGGCTAGCAGCCCCCAGAGCTGCTGCCTTTGGGAGGGCCCTCTCAGGCCCCCAGATCCTGGGTACCTTGATCAGGGTTCAGATCCTATCCATCGGTGTGATACAACCTGTGTGTCAACTCCATCACCCGTGCTGGGCAGCAGGGGCCTTTCTAAAATGAGTTGTTACCCTCAAAATTGTGCGCAGAGGGCTGGAAAATCACATTGGAGAAAACTCGGGCCCCAACAATTAGGCCAACTCTCAGAGAGAGAATGATGCAGCCCTGAAAACAGAGGACCCCAGCAGAGAGGAGGACAGACTAGGTAAGGTGGGAGGGATGGAGGCAGCAGCATGGGATGGGGCCTCAGCCCTAGCTGCACAAGGCATCACTGGGTAGCAGTAGAGGGTGGAGCCTTTAAAAATAAGATGCCATTGACCGGGCACAGTGGCTCACGTCTATAATCCCAACACTTTGGGAGGCTGAGGCGGGCGGATCACGAGGTCAAGAGACTGAGACCACCCTGGCCAACATGGTGAAACCCCGTCTCTACTAAAACTACAAAAAACAGCCAGGCGTGGTGGTGCACGCCTGTAATCCCAGCTACTTGGGAGGCTGAGGCAGGAGAATTACTTGAACCCGGGAGATGGAGGTTGCAGTGAGCCAAGATCACGCTACTGCACTCTAGCCTGGTGACAGGGCAAGCCTTTGTCTCAAAAAAAAAAAAAAAAAAAAAAAAAAAGGCCGGGTGCGGTGGCTCACATTTGTAATCCCAGCACTTTGGGAGGCTGAGGCAGGTGGATCACGAGATCAGGAGATCAAGACCATCCTGGCTAACACAGTGAAACCCCGTCTCTACTAAAAATACAAAAAATTAGCCAGGCGTGGCAGCGGGCACCTGTAATCCTAGCTACTTGGGAGGCTGAGGCAGCAGAATGGCATGAACCCGAGAGGCGGAGCTTGCAGTGAGCTGAGATCTCACCACTGCACTCCAGCCTGGGCGACAGAGCAAGACTCCGTCTCAAATAAATAAATAAATAAATAAATAAATAAATAAATAAATAAAAATGCCATTAGCTGGACGAAGTGGCTCACGCCTATAATCCCAACACTTTGGGAGGCTGAGACAGGCGGATCGCCTGAGGTCAGCAGTTTGAGACCAGCCTGACTAACATGGCAAAACCCTGTCTGTAATAAAAATACAAAAATTAACTGGGTTTGGTGGCGCATGTCTGTAGTCCCAGCTACTCTGGAGGCTGAGACAGGAGATCGCTTGAAGCCAGGAGACGGAGATTGCAGTGAGCCGAGACTGTGCCACTGCACTCCAGCCTGGGCGACACAGTGAGACTTCGTCTCAATAAATAAATAAATACATAAATAAGCAAAGTAAGATGCCAAGTCCCCGCCCCCACCCCGGAGAGTCAGACTCCACAGGTTCAGAGTGAGGCCTGGCCATCAGCATTCACTGAAAGCTCCCCAGCTCAGGCTACCGTGCAGCCAGGGCTGAGGGTCACTCACTGGTGCCACCAAGAGCAAGGCCTCTGGGCATCAGACCAGCCTAGAGTTGAGGCCCAGCCCTATGGCCAGGGACCATTTGTCCCAAATAAGCCTCAGTTTCTTCATCTGCAAAAGCGATACCTGCTTACAGGGTTGGTACTGGTGATAACTCCAGCAACCATGCACAGTGGGAGGTGGGAGAATGGGAAATGACGATGGATGCCGCTAACTCGCCTGGAGTGATTCCTTCAAGTGCGGCACTGAGCCAAATGCCTGGTCACACCGAAATCTGGCAGTCCTGGGAGACAAGCATTATCACTTATTCCCCTTTTCCAGACG
The DNA here is from genome assembly GCF_024542745.1 of Macaca thibetana thibetana. Classification (NCBI taxonomy): domain Eukaryota; kingdom Metazoa; phylum Chordata; class Mammalia; order Primates; family Cercopithecidae; genus Macaca; species Macaca thibetana. Next base: position 8,797,392 of record NC_065592.1, read on the forward strand.
AGGAAGCCCTGGCTCAGGGAGCATGGTGACTTGCGCAAGTGGCAGAGGCAGGACTCCAGCCGAAGCAGGCAGGCTTCTTACTGAAGACCCCTGTGCTCCGGGAGCTCAGAGAAGAGCTTAGGAGTGGAGAAGGCAGGGAAGCTTTAAGGAGGAGAGAAGTGCAGAGAACACAGGAGTGTGTTCGGGAGCACAGGAGTGTCTCTCTGCGCCATGAAGCCAAACCAGCACCCCTAAGCCATATGAGCCTACCTGCAGCCAACGACACAGAGCATTCCTGGCCTCGTGCACACTTCACCTCTTTTCTGTGAGACCCAACCTGAAAATATTCTATTCTGTATGATTCCAGCAACAGGGCAGGCACTTTCCTTTCCATTCTATGAATGAGAAGCCTGAGGCTGCAGAGGAGAGGATGCTAGGCCTAGAGCCACCCAACCAGAGGGTGGTGCTGTGTGAACTGGTGAAGACAGTAAACAATGGGCTCCTGTTCATCCTACAAGACCCAACTGGAAAAGCCCTCTCCTGATACCCAGAACCCCTATGCACGTCTGTTCCAGCCTCCTCACACTGGGTTCCAGGCTTGGTCTCCTGTCCTAGCTCTGCTAGGATCCCAGGTTTCAGGTGTCTTTTTGGGGCCCACGCCATTGAAAGGCAGGAGACAGAGTGACAGAAATGTGGACCCAGTGAGCCCTCCTGGCCATTCTCGTTCAGAGTCAAGAGACCTTGACCTGACATGGATGATGCTTCTTGGGAGAAACATGAGGTCGATACGCTACTGCGTGTGTTTGGGGGGTAGGGAAAAGAAGGCACCCAGGGCAGAGACTGTGGGAAGGAGATCATGGTCAGAGACCACACTGTAGACACAGGTCCAGAGTAGCTCTTCAAACAACCCCCATTACATCATGGGGCTCTACCCAGTCCTCAAAGCCATTTCTTGACCGGGCACGGTGACTCACACCTGTAATCCCAGCACTTTTAGGAGGCTGAGGTGGGAGGATTGCTTGAATCCAGGAGTTCAAGACCAGCTTGGGCAACGGAGTGAGATTCCCGTCTCTACAAAATAGACAAAAATTTCCCAGGCGTGGTAGTGGCATGTCTGTAGTCCCAGTTACTTGGAAGGCTGAGGTGGGAGAGGCAGAGATTGCCATGAGCCAAGGTAGCACCACTGCACTCCAGCCTGGGTGACAGAGAGAGATCCTCTCCCCCCTACCTCCCGAAAAGCCCTTTCTCATCCACCCTCAGTCACTGTGCAAGGGGGGTACTGTCATCAGGTTGCTTTAGAAAAGGAGAAACTGAGGCTCAGAGAGCTGATGCTGCCTGCCTAGGCCTGCCCGGCGAGGGTCTGAGCCAGTCTGTCTGCCTGCCCTTGTCTCCCGGGCCATGCTACCTTTCTATTCTCCAAATCTCGGGTGTGATGAGTTCCCACGCCAGCCAGGCTGCTAGGATTCCACGGAGTTGGCACAGCGACCAAAAGGGTGTAGTTTGTGAGTCACTCATTCATCCAGGCAGCATTTAGTGAGCACCGCCCTCGTGCCAGGCGCCACTGCTGACACAGCCCTGAGCGTGCAGAGGGAAGCCGGCTGGTGCCGCACAAGCAAGTTAAGTTAGTGACGGCGGAGTGGCTGCGGGCCCTCCCTCTGGCACGCGGCTCCTCCCCTCCATGCCTCAGTTTCCCAGCCACTCGTGGATCATTGTAAGGATTCTGAGATGATGCCTGGAAGGTGGTCAGGTGGTGGGACTCACAGGGGTCCCTGGGGCCTTCCACACCCCTCACCAACCCCAAGGGACCCACTAAACAGGCCAACACCCCTGCCAGGCCTCGAGGCCACTTTTGCCCCTTTCCTTCCACGAAGCATCTGTGCATGCTGAATGCAGCCCACTTCTTTTCTTCTTTAATGTTTTATAGAGTCAGCGGTCTCATTTTGTGGCCCAGGCTGGTCTTGAACTCCTGGCCTCAAGTGATCCTCCCACCTAAGCCTCCCGATGTGCTGGGATTACACCGTGCGGCCTGCAGCCTACCTCTGCCAAAGAGGAGGAGGGCACCTGAAGAAGCAGATCTGACCCCTTCACTACTCCCCCACCCCCTCTGCAGGGGGCTGCCCTGTGGATGGCTGTCCCTCAGCCAGTGCCAATCAAATATGGAAAAGAACCTGCCTCCAATTGCTTAATTCTCCCCTGCCCAGGGCCTACCCCCACCCGGGCTCCTCTGATTTCATTAGCATTCTGCTTGAGCCCAGGAGCTCAAGAACAGCTTGGGCAGCCCAGTAAGACTCCTTTTAAAAAAATTAGCCAGTGTGGCACGTGCACCTGTGGCCAGCTACTTGGGAGGCTGAGGCGGAAGGATCACTTGAGCCCAGGACAGGCAGACTGCAGTGAGCTGAGATCGCACCACTGCACTCCAGCCTGGGTGACAGAGCGAGACCCCGTCTCAAAAACAAAACCAAAGTAAGGAGGCCTGTGTCCAGATACCTGCACTGCATGGGCCCAGCCCTAACCGCGGACGCCTCCTTGCCTCTGCTCCTGAGGCATCTCAGGGTTCCCCCAGGCTGGAAGACTTTTCCCACCTCTTCACAAAGCCCAACCCAGCCCTCACCTCTCTTCTTAGACAACACTTCCTGTAGAAACCCTTCCCTCACTGGCCCAGAAAGGCGCGGGGGTCTGGCTGCGTCTCCACCTTCACTAACTCAACCTGTTTACACTGCACCAAGAACCGCCCTCTGCACCCTCAGGGCTGTGTCACCAGTGGCGCCTGGCACATGGTAGGTGCTCAGTAAACACTGCATGGATGAATGAATGAATGACTCACAAACTACACCCTTAAGTCTTTGGGTGCACAATACCTAAGGCGCTGGGGCTTTTTAAAGGCCCAGGAAAATGGGAGACTGGAAATTGTTTTTAACTTAGCTCCCAAGTACAGTGAAGAAGGGAAACTGGCCAGGCGCAGTGAATCATGCCTGTAATCCCAGCACTTTGGGAGGCTGAGGTGGGAGGATTGCTTAAGTCCAGGAGTTCAAGACCCCCATCTCTACAAAAAATTTAAAGAATTAGCCAGGTGGGTGTGGTGGGACATGTCATCCAGCTACTCAGGAGGCTGAGGTGGGAGGATCAACAGCCCAGGAGGTCGAGGCTGTAGTGAGCTGTGATCGTGCCACTGCACTCCAGCCTGGGCAACAGAGACCCTGTCTCTAAATAAATAATAAATAAATAAATAAATAAAATGAACCAAGTGAGTGAAATGTGGACTGCCTGTGATGGCGCAGCAAGCGGACAACCACAGTCCACCCTGCTTTTGGCTCCAGCGTACTTGCCACAGTAACAAGTACTGTGTTAATGTAACGTGAGGAGGATGCTGCCACTGGTAGGGGGCCCTGGGTCCAGCCAGACCCCAACTTGCCCTGCTCCCTCGTCTGGGCAGTCCCTCCCAGGCCTGTGCTTGGGACCAGGTAGGGTGATGATTGACCCCTCCACAGCTTCCTGAGCACCACTCAGCCCACGGGGCTCACCCTGGCCAGAGTGATGCCCTGAGCCTAGGGAGAGGGCAGGAGGGGCGTCAGTGGCACACTGCCTGCCCTGGTAGAGGGGACAAGATGGTGGAAGGGTGGCCCAGTGCCAGCTGTCCAGGCCTCCTGGTTGCTTTGAGAGTCATGATTGACACAGGAACCCTGGAATGAGTTCCCTCAACTCCACCCCCAAGCTGAGTGACCTTGGAAAAGCTTCTTGGCCTCTCCGAGCCTTGGCTGCCTCGTCTATAAAGCAGGTACAATAACGGTCCCTCCGTGATTAGGTGAGACAATACATGAGATGTACTTGAAGCACTGCCTGTGCTGTTTAGAGAACTCTCTTCATAAATGTTGAGCTCTGTTACACCCAGGAGCACCACGTGGAGAGCAGTCTCCCTCCATCCTCCCTCCAAGGGGTGCCAGTGAGGCCCCACCCCACATAGCCCAGGCCTCAGCCAATCAGCCCTCTGCTTCTCTTGGCCACTATGATTGGTTCAAAAGTGGGCAGGTAGGCCGGGTGCAGTGGCTCAAGCCTGTAATCCCAGCAATTTGGGAGGCCGAGATGGGCGGATCACGAGGTCAGGAGATCGAGACCATCCTGGCTAACACGGTGAAACCCCGTCTCTACTAAAAAAAAAATACAAAAAACTAGCCGGGCGAGGTGGCGGGCGCCTGTAGTCCCAGCTACTCAGGAGGCTGAGGCAGGAGAATAGTGTGAACCCGGGAGGCGGAGCTTGCAGTGAGCCGAGATCCGGCCACTGCACTCCAGCCTGGGCGACAGAGTGAGACTCCGTCTCAAAAAAAAAAAAAGTGGGCAGGGACCTAATCATGGCACAGCGAGACTTTTTTGGAGATTTCTGGTTTCTTTTCTGTTGGCTGTGTGTGTGTGTGTGTTGTGACTGTGTCTGTGTGTGTCTCTGTGTGTGTGTGTGTGTCTCCTCTATAGGAAAGGGTGAAGCCAGAGAGAGAGAGAACCGAGGGCCCAGTGCCATTGCTTAAGCCTGGATCCAGCAGTGCCTGAAGTCCCACCCTGGATTTCTAAATTAGGCTAATGAATATATCCTAGTTTTGCTTAAGCTAGCTGGGACCAGTCTTCTACCCACCATAGGTGACAGCCTTGACTGATACGATGCCAAAGCCCAACTATACCTGTACCCTTGTCCTCACCTGGCAGAACTAGAGTAGTGTCACTCCCACTCTGGGAACCCCTCACCCTCAGGTCTGCGGAGAGCACAGTGCCAGAGGGACTTGTGGACCTGCCTCAGGAACCTTCCCTCCTCTCCTCCCATCGCTGCCTCCACCACACGGGGTCCAGGGTCATGGGTCCCTCTCTGGGCGAATTTGGGATGTGAGTCTCTGCAGCCTGTTGGGAGGGGGCTCCCGTTAGTCACAGCCTTGTACAGTAAGAGGGTAGGGATGGGAGGGCTCTGAAGTCTGATCCTGGGCTTTAGCCTTCCCTCCGCAGGTGCTGGCTGTGCAGCCTGGGGGTGGCGCTCCCGTCTCTGAGCCCCAGAGGCCCCTGTGCTTCTCTTCGGTGGAACTTACCAGCACTGTAGTAAATTACCTGCCTGTGTATTTGTCAGTTACCTGCAAGCTCCCTAAGGGCTGGCAGGTGGATGTCTGCCCAGAGCCTGCACAGAGCAGGGGCCTCTCAAGAAATACGTGCTGCAGGAAGGAGCCTCCGTTTCTCGTATGTAAAACGGAAATGCCAATATCCGTCTACAAAGATGAGGGGAGATGAGATCGTGTGTGTCATATGCTTAGTCCATAGTGGGGGCCTCCTAAAAGGGAGATGATTAATTACTGCTATGAAGGGGGTCCCAGCAGGGGTTCCTGGTGGGCAGTGAATTCACCCAAGTAAGACTTAATGGTGGCCTGGCAGGAACTGGCATAGCCAGTGGAGGGAAAGATTTTTTATTTTTATTATTTTTTTAAGACAGAGTCTCACTCTGTCGCCCAGGCTGGAGTGCAGTGGCGCCATCTCAGCTCACTGCAACCTTCGCCTCCCGGGTTCTAGCAATTCTCCTGCCTCAGCCTCCCCAGTAGCTGGGACTACAGGTGCACGCCACCATGCCAGATTAATTTTTGTATTTTTAGTAGAGACGGGGGTTTCACCATGTTGGTCAGGCTGGTCTCAAACTCCTGACCTCAGGTGATCTGCCCGCCTCGGCCTCCTAAAGTGCTGGGATTACAGGCGTGAGCCGCCGCGCCCGGCTGAGGAGAGGAGGATTGAGGGATGGGTCTGGGGTTTCCATGGTGGCGATGGAGGACCTCTGACCCCGCCACAGGCCCAGGCTTTTGTCTGCTGTGCCAAAGACTGGGTAGGGCCAAAGATACCTGAGCTGTTTCCGCGATGGGGCAAAGCCATTGCTGAGAGGGGGTGGAGACACTCCCTGCCCTCCTCCCTCTAGCTTCACCCTGGACCAGTCAAGAGACAAGGGAAAAAACAAGTCCCTACTCTCAGCGCCCCGCCCCAGGGTGGGGCTGGGGCCGGAGGGATGGAGCTTTTGCCTTAATATGGAGCTAGTTTGGGTTGGGACAGTTCTCCAACCCCATGCTAGAGAGATGAGCGTCCTTGGGGGCCTGCGGTTGCCAGGGGTATGGCTGGATCCTCAGCCCCTCCTCTCTCAGGGACCCTCACAGGAGTCGCGAACGATAGCGATGGCAGTAATAATAACATCGGGAGCACAGCGGCAGCGGCGGGGCCATCTGTGCCAGGACTTTGTGAAGTGCTTCCCACGTCTCTGCATCCTCACCACCCACGCCTCTGAGTAGGTGCTGTCACCGTCCCCACCTCAAAGACGAAGAAACTGAGGTTGAGAGAAAAGAAGTCCCTTGCCCCGGGGAGCCAAGTGGGATCCATGTGACATCCTGGCCCCACTCTGGACCTCCTCTCCCTGGGGTACCTTGGGCACAGGAGGCGGCTATGGGCGTTTGGCCAACAGCTCCCCAGAGCTGCTTTCCTCCTAAGACCCGCGCCTCCTCCTCAGGGACCAGCCTGTGCCGTGGGAAGGTGGAGGGAGGAAAATTCTCGGCGCCACAGGCAGCCCTAAGCTTCCAGTCACTGCTGTGGTTCCCCATTTTGAATGAAGCAGCAAACATGTGCCCGTGATCCCCAGGGAGCCCAGAGGCCACCAGAACCTGGATTTCTTCTGCAGTGGGCTCCAAGCTGTCCCTGTGCTGAAGGAGACACATTGGCCTTTAGTGTTTCTGGAATGGGGCGCACTCCCCACATCGGGGCTCCCATCCCACACCATCCGTCCTCCGCTCAGACCCATATTCACTTGGGTTTCCATCTGGTTCTGGTTTTCGGGGGTGGAGGGAGGGCGGGTTTAGGGAGGAGCAGAGAGCTGGCACCGGATGGAGGCAAAATCAAGACATTCACAACTTTTCTGGGTGCCCCACACACTGGCATCTCCCCACCTGCTGCCACATCCACAACCCCCAGGGCTGCTTTATCATCAGGGAACCTGCTTTCTTTTTTTTTGAAACAGAGTCTTGCTCTGTCGCCCAGGCTGGAGTACAGTGGCATGATCCTGGCTCACTGCAACCTCCACCTCCCGGGTTCAAGCAATTCTCCTGCCTCAGCCTCCCGAGTAGCTGGGATTACAGGTGCACACCACCATGCCTGGCTAATTTTTGTATTTTTAGTAGAGACGGGGTTTTGCCACGTTGGCCAGGCTGGCCTTGAACTCCTGACCTCAGGTGATCCACCTGCCTTGGCCTCCCAAAGTGCTGGGATTACAGGCACGAGCCACCACACCCGACCAGGGAACCTGCTCTCTGATGGCTGCTTGGACCTCAGTGTCCTAGGCAGAAAAAGAGCCAGCACTGAAGCCAGCTCTCCCAGGGATGCCAATGCCACATCGAACTCAGCTTTGCCGGAGCCCGGGGACTGGCTCAGAGAGTGGGTGCGAGTGGGTGTGCATGCTCTAGGCACGCAGGGAGAACCCACCTGCAGTGCTCCAGGCTGCAAATCTGAACGTGTCAGCCTTCCTCCCCAAAGTCGTCTTAGCCACAGACCTTCTAGACGTTGTAATTAATCTCTAATTTGAATTTTTAACCTCAAACACCACATTATAAAAATAGTTGTGTTTTATAGATGGTATCTGCCACTATGTATGGTTACAATTTGTGCTGTGGAAAATAAAGCAAGATGCTTCCTTCTGCACAGGAGTGGCGGTCACATCCAGCCAGAAGCTAGGTTCAGTGCGGTGGATCAGCACTGTCCTTCCAGAGAGGGGATCCCAGGTCGCCAGGTAGGGCTGGGCAGGGGAGAGGGATCTGGGTCCTGTGTGCGGGCTGGGGGCGGGGTGCTGGGCTGGGTAACTTATCTCCCTTTTGGAAAGCATAGTTAGGCACCAGCAAAGCCATAAGGCAAGCTCCTGACACCCAGAACTCTGTTCCTAATCTCAGCTCTCCTTCCTGTGGGGCTTGGGGAAACCTCTCCCTCAGTTTTTCCATCTGTGAAGGGAACGTGATGGTCCTAAATGGGACATCTGCCCTTCCTCCCAGGTGTCAAGAAGGAGGGAGGGAAGGAGGGAGGGAGGGAGAGAGAAAAAAATTTTTTTTTCTTTTCTTTTTTTTTTTTTTTGAGATGGAATCTCGCTCTGTCACCCAGGCTGGAGTGCAGTGGCATGATCTCAGCTCTCTGCAATCTCTGCCTCCCAGGTTCAAGCAATTCTCCTGCATCAGCCTCCCGAGTAGCCAGGATTACAGGTGCATGCCACCACACCCAGCTAATTTTCGTATTTTTAGTAGAGACGGGGTTTCACCATGTTGGCCAGCTGGTCTCGAACTCCTGACCTCAGGTGATCCCCCCTTCTTGACCTCCCAAAGTGCTGAGATTACAGGTATGAGCCACCGTGCCTGGCTAAATTGGTGTTTACTGAGCACTCTTCAGGGGCGAGGCAGGCGTAAAGCTAAGCCCCTGCCTGCCTGGTCTCATCAACTCCTCTGCGCAGCCCAAACCCCAGGTACTATTATGATGATCATTTGGCAGGTGAGGAATTTGAGGAATCTGAGGCTCAGAGACATGAGTGCTTTGCCAAGATCACCCAGCAAGTGGAGCTGAGGTTGGGGCCAGAATCTCCACGGCAGAGCTGGGCCATTCCCCAGCACGTCCTGTCCCTGGAAAGAGGAGGCCCTGGAGGGGTGCCCTTGGGAGCTCTCTGGAGCTGGCTCTACCTTTCTCTGCCTGCATCACCACTGAGCTGCATGGGGGACAACAGGGGCTGCCCCGGCCCTAGCCTGCCTGTCTGGGTCAGGGAGCAGCTGTGGTTTCGTTCAGCAGCGTTATGGAACCTTCTCACCTTTCCCTTCCTAAACTGGCCTGCAGTGGCTGGGTGAGGTCGCAGTCAGCCCAATCCAGGGACTCGAGGTCGGCACAGTCAAGGGCCCAAGGCCTGCTGCCCCCATGTACTCACTGTGTAACTTGCCTTCCTGTGCCTCAGTTTCCTCAACTGGAAAATTGGGTCATAAAACTGCCTGCCTTCGAGAGGGTTCGGGAGGATTTAATGAGATGATCCATGCAGAGGGTGTAGCACTTAGCAGGTGCACAATAAATGGTCCTGTTGGATCACGGGGCTGACGATGATGGAGGTGGGCTGTCACAGCCACCTCCCCGCTGCCACCATCACCCAGCTTAACTGTCCCGACTCTGCGGCAGCACCCCCGACTCCCTCCATTTCTTGCGGAATACAGGATTCAAGGTCAGATAGCCTGGGATGGCATTCCTTCCTCATCTTGTGAACAAAGCTTCCGCCCCAGGGTCATCACGTGCCTGGGACACACAGCCCTGGTCCTGGGTCCCTGACACCATGAATTCATCATCAGCCATGGCTGCCCAGTGCCTGGCTGCCTGCACCCCCTTCCCCACCTCCCCGATTGGTGCTGCCATCCTGCACGCAGTGGACTATGACATGGGGCATGGCCACCTGCCCCGCCTCTGGCTCTAAGTGGCTCCTGGAGCTTTCCCCCGCTGGCTCAGGATCTGGGCTTCTCAGGCAGTGCAGGTCTCACAGCAGCTGGGCCAGAGGCAGCCAGTTAGGGGCTTGTGGTCAGCTCCTTTGGAGACTGGGGCAGCCCAGCAAGCTCTGGGCAACTGAGACACAACTGTCATCCCCATGTCAGACACTGGCTTCCCATGTGACTGGAAGAGATGCTCACTGAGAGAGCCCCCAGAGAGGGCCGGAGTAAGTGGCCACTCTGGACACTCACAGACACACAGAACGCATCCCCACTGCTCTTAATACCAAAGTCACAAATCTCAAACGAGGTCTGCCAGATCGCAGGCCCCCACCGTGCTCTCCCACACTTTCTGCTCCAGAACGGCCATGCTCTTTCCAACTCGGAGCCTTTCCGTCTGCTGTTTCCTCCACCCGGCGTGCCCTCCCTGACCTCCTCTTCTGGACAACTCCACTCATTCTTGAGGTCCTTTCTGAAATTCTGCTTCCTCCAGGAAGCCTTCCCTGAACCTCCAGACAATGTAGGGGCCCATCATCTGTCGTCATAGCATCCAGCATGTCTTCCTTCACACCAAGGACCACAGCTCCCTTGTTTCCTACAGGGGCCCCTGTGCCTGGCCAGGGCCTGGCGTGCAGCAGGTGCTCAACAATACTTGTGGAAGGAGAGAAGGGTTCACAGAATGCCTCCCCAACTTTTCCTCCCTTGACAGAGAAACCAGACCCTTGAAAAAGCCGTCCCCTAGGCTGGGGGCAGTGGCTCACACCTGTAACCCCAGCATTTTGGGAGGCCTTGGCAGGCAGATCACTTGAGGTCAGGAGTCCGAGTCCAGCCTGGCTAACACGACGAAACCCCATCTCTACTAAAAATACAAAAATTTGCCGGGTATGGTGGTGCGTGCCTGTAATTCCAGCTACTCAAGAGGCTGAGGCAGGACAATCACCTGAACCCGGGAGGTGGAGGTTGCAGTGAGCCGAGATTGCACCACTGCACTCCAGCCTGGGTGACGGAGTGAGACTCCATCTCAAAAAAATAAAAAAAGAAAAAAAAAATTTGAAAAAAAAAAAAAGAAAAGAAAAAGCAGCCCCAGCCTTGAATTTGCTGCAACAGCAACAGTTTTATTTAAACAGCAACCCTGCTTTCAGCTGGTATTAGATCTTTGCCTTTTCTTTCTTCCTTCCCAGTGAAACCAGAGTAGTCCGTTTTTACTTCTTGTCTCTAGCAATTTCCCGCTTTGAGCCCTGACACTCTCCTCCCCCAGGGATGTGGTGGTGGGGCGGCCGGCTCTGTGGGAGAGGCTGGCCTTCCAATTAAAACATGATGTCTCTAGGAAACATGAGCTTCCCTAAGGCAAGGGCCCCTCCCTGGCCACCCCCCTCCCCATCACAGCGAGGCCTGGAGCCTCCCCGCCTGACCATGCCACGCCACGGACCAGCGTCTGCATGGGTGTGTTCCTGGAAACGGGGGGCCTGGAGGGGGGCCTTCCTCAGGACACTGCAGAGGTCTCCAGGTGGGAACCAGGAGCTGGGAAGGAATCCCCCATCCCTCCTGGGCCTCCCCCAGAGGCAGAGCCTAGGCTGCTTTTAGCAAGAGAACCCCGCACGGCTCCTTGGCCATCTGAGGCACCGGCGTGGGGCGGCCAGTGTGATACCTGCGCTCTGGGGATCACTGCGTTATTTCCTAGGTCAAGTCACTTTATCCTTCCGAGCCTCAGTTTCCTCACCTGTAAGATGAGGATGAAACTTCACCTGTCTCGTGAGGCTGCTGAGTGATTCAGTGGGAGGCTCTGCATAAATCCGAGAGCTCAGAGACTGGTAGATGGAAAGAATGGGATCGCTGGGGGCGCTTTGTGCTGAGATTATGCCCTTTGGGACCAGGACTGGCCTGTTCACTGGGATTTTCCCAGCACCATGCCTCAAAACAACACGCATGTGCGCTGAACAAACGGGCAAAGGAGGAGAATCCTATGCAGTTTCCTTGCAACCAAAATGCAGAGCAGGATCGTGGTGGGGAGTGGGGAGGCACCGAGTTTAACATACGGTCTCTTAGGAGGAAGGCAAAGGGGTCTCTTTACTGTGGCTTCATCATGAGAGGAAATGAAACAAAATGCCCATTTGTCTTTCTTCCCAACTTAGGGAGGTTTTCTCTGGATTTTTCTCCCTAGCCTAGGATGCAGCCCTTCCTTCTCCAGGTTTGAGGACAGAGCCCCTCTGAGCTGCGGGGATCACGCTTCGGGTTCTGGGGAGGCCCCGAGTCTCCCAGCACCCACACTTGGAATGATGGCTGCATCTGGAGGCCCCTCTGGCTTCCAAGCCCGCAGGGTTAGTGGTGGGGGCCTCGAGGGGTTGCCTGGCCTCAGTGAGGGCTGGGGAGCTCACCCTCTGCATCAGCTGTGGACTGGAAGCCCTCTGAGGGCAGGGGCTGGTTCACACCCACTTCTGAATGCCTCAGTCCCTGCTTCACAGTGTCCTGAAAGCACATGGGCTCTGGCTTCTCCACCCCTTGTGTGATCTTGGGCAAGTCACTTAGCTTCTCTGAGCGCTGGGTTCCCCAGCTGTAACCACGATTGCAGACACTCTTTATTCTGAGCACTGTCTGGCTGTCTGCTGAGCACTCCACTTCCATCATCTCCGAAATCCTTAAAACCTCCCTGCAAGAAGGTGTGACTCTTGTCCTCCCCAGATGACAAATGAGGAGCTTGGAGAGAAAGTGGCCACGGTCCCTTAGCGGGCCAGAGGCAGGGCTGGAGCTCAAGATCCGGCCATTGCTTCCCATGTTCTTGGCTATGTCACCCCTGATTCCCACCGTCCCAGGGCCCAACCCCTTGCAAACAGACCCTCAGACATGAGGTCTCAACAAGGAGCGGGGTGAATGACTTGAGCAGGAGGAAGGACAGAAGGAGAAGGAGGCTCCCAGGTCCGAGAGGGTGCAGATGGAGGCCTGGAAAAACGGGAGGGTGCCAGGCATTCCACACCCACCTGGGGTGGGGGTAGCCTCCACCTGAGGCCGGGTTACCCACCGGCTGCCCACTGGCTGGACCAGCTGCCTGAAGCACCATCTTGAGAGCATTAGGGGCTGCTGTTAACAGCTGTTTTCTGTTACGTGTTATTTGTTAGTCTAATGAAAGGAGGTGCACTGGCTTTCAAGACTTCGGCGTTCTGCGGGGTTTTATATGGGAGGCCCGCGCAGAGCTCTGGCGGCGAGAGAGGCCGCGAGGCCCCTGCCAGGCGCGCCCGCCCGGCGGCTCCCGCTTTGATTCCGAGGTTTGCAGCCATCCGCGTGGTTAATTCCAGCTCTGGTTAAATGTCATTTTTAATAACGCCATCTCTGGCGTGTAAACGTCTGCGCCCACGGCAAGAGGGGAGGCCAGCGAGGGGGAGACCAGCAGTGGGGGAGGACAGACAGGGAGGCGGGGATGGGGGCAGGAGGACCAAGTCTGGGGCAAGGCAGCTGCCCCCTGGGGGTAGTGGATCCCCATCCCCAAGGGAGCCCTTTGAGGGGAGCCCATGGAGGAGCGAGGGTAGCGGGGGCAGGAGGGGCTGGGAGGATGGCAGGAGGGAGCTTGTCCAGTGGCTCCTGCTCAGCAGGGGGGCTTCTGACTGCCGTCCCCCCACACCCTGACCCTGGGCACCGAAGCTAGAGGGGGTCAGGATGCTGGTGAGGAAGAGACAGGAATTGTCCCTATCACATCACCCCTGCATTCCAATCCCCTGGGCTGCCTTGGGCTGGTACTCAGTAGGTGCTCAATGGATGCTGGTGGATGGTCAAGAGCAAATGCTTCCTCCTAGACCCGGCAGTGCAGCTTCGGCACAAAATCCAGTCCCTGGGGATGCTAGGGCTCAGCCTCAGTGCAGCCCCCTTCCCTCTCCTGTATGCTGGACACTTCCGAGCCCTTCCAGGTCCAGAGCCAGCCTTACGCATCCTGCGCAGCTCTGCCCAGCCCCTCCGTCCCCTCGAGAGGACCGCTTTCCACTCGGGTAAACTGAGGAGGGTGATGGAGGTAGAGTCAGCTCTGGAGGAAGCCCACAGCAGGGTGCAAGAATCACCAGGCAGGGGTGCTACTGAATGCAGATGCACAGGCCCAGGCTCCAAGTCCGATCCGGTGGGTCAGGGTGGGGCCTAGGAACACGCACCAGCTCCCTGGGTGATTCTAACGTAGGGACTCCTGGGACCACAAGAAATATGCCCGTAAACAAATGTCCAACCTTCTTGTCTTGCAGATGGGGACGCGGAGGCTCAGACCAGCGACAGGGTGTGTCTCAAGCTGTAGAGCTGGGCAAGGTGAGGCCAGAATCCCATGTCCTGAGTCCTAGGCTGGGGCCCCCCTCACTGCCTCTTGGGCAGCAGAGTTACGGGAGGTCACCTGCCCTCACCTTGTCAAATCTCAAGCAACTGAGGTGTTCGCTCAGCTCTGGGGGGAGGGTCCCTCTGTGGAAGTTTCCAGGCCTCACAGCCTGGGCCTCCTTCTCTGTCACTGTCTCACTCCCAAGCCTTCTCCAAAGACTGCAAGTTTTGCAGCTCGCAGCCTGTTGCCCGGTCTCCAATTCTACAGGCCTCAGCTCCTTGGCTGCTCCATGACCCGTCGCCCCCACTCACTCCTAGCCCCTCCCACCACCCCCAAACCGGAAGGTCCAGGCTGCCCATCCCACGCGCAGAAAAGCAGAATCGATCACAGAGATAAACCAAAATAGTATCTTCCAGAGCCTGCTTCATTTTTAGGACACAAGAAAAGATATCATTAGCCATCAAGGGCCCCATGTGGACCCATCCTGTCATCTTGGTGGCCCCCCAGAGCCTGGCTGGGCACAAACAGCTTCCGTGATGTGGAAGGGACACAGAGCAGGGCGGCTGCACCCGGGCTCAGGGCAGCGAGAGCAACTGGGGACCCAGTACTTTCTGGGTCTCCTAACAACCTTTGCTTCCAGGACTTGGTGTGATTCCGTGGCTCCCGGGTTCTGGCCACAGCAGGGTGTCCCGGCAAGCCCATGCTCCTTGGGAGGGTCAGCCGTGGCCAGCTCTGCCTCTCCCAGGCTGGGGATGCTCTGCCACCTGCTCCGCTGCCCGTGTCACCTCCCTACCTGCCGGATGCTGACCACCGGGCATCCCATCTCTTCGTCTGTTCAGTGTGAGAGCCAGCGAGCCAGCGAGGTAACTTCCCCAACCTCCCTCTGTCTAAACAGGAAGCTCCCACAGCTCTCTCCTACTCACCACCTCGCAAAAGGCACTTAACCCTTGGCCCACACGGGTGCAGATGCGTCTGCCCATCTACTCTCCAGCCGCTGTGACCGCCCTGACCACTAACAGCCAGGGCTCCATCAGGGGGCCAGGCTGGAGCCCTCATGATGGCAGGGGGGTGTGGGTCTGTGTGTGTCTTTGTGTCTGGGGGTCCGGGAAAGCCAGACCATGTGGTTCCCAAATGCCAGCCTAGGACAAAGTTTTCACCAACAAAATGAGAAAAATAGGGGCAACGAGTGAGCTTTTTGTGAAGCTAAATGAAGTCAATTTTGGGAACCTTTGTTTGTTTAGTTTTTTTTTTATTTTTTTGAGACAGGGTCTTGTTCTGTTGCCCAGGCTGGAGTGCAGTGGTGTGCAGCTGACTGCAGCCTCAAACTCCTGGGCTCAAGGGATCCACCTGTCTCAGCATCCCGAGTAGTAGCCGGGGCCACAGGTGCATACTACCATGCCCACCTAATTGTTTTGAATTTTTATTTTTTGTAGAGACAAGGTCTTGCTACATTGCTCAAGCTGGTGTTGAACTTTGGTCTTAAGTAATCCTCCGGCCTCAGCCTCCCAAAGTGCTAGGATTCCAGGCCTGAGCCACCTTGCCCAGCCAAGAACCGTTCTTTACTCAGAGATGAAGATACTAAAAGGTTCTTTCTCGGATGAAAGGGTGGGGACATCAGGGCTGTGAGTAAATGGCTTTTCTTGGCAAACCTTTAACACTGTCCACTGTCTGCCTGTTCCTCTCAGTTACTGGGAATTTTACTGGACTTGAAAACTGGAAGTCTGGAAACCACAGGCCGGCAGTGGAACTCAAGGATTGACACACTACAGGTGTTCGGAAAATGACTGTAGAATGAATGAGTGAATGAACGACCAAGTGCGGGAGCTGGGGACGGAGGGGGAAGGGAACCTGTCCTATTGCTGCTCCACAGAGACAGGGACCCTCCACGGCTCTCGTGCATCCGGGCAGCTGGAGACAGGTGACGGAGGCCATTCCAGTTGTTTCTGGGCAGGAGGGGAAGGGCATCCCCCCTACACTCCCACTTCAAACACCCCAGCCCCGGGCAGTCCCCACTCTCCAGGCCTGACCCATCTCCCTCACGCCTGGGACGTGGCCCAGGCCAGGTTGCTGGAGATATTGAGGAGAACCCTAGCCAACCCCGGGCCACCCCACGGCCCCCTGAATGCAGCCTGCACCTGCCTGGGGGTGGACATCGCCGGTCAGGCCACCCCAGCATTCCCCTGAGCCAGGGGCAGCTTCGGGCAGTGGTGGCGATCAGGGGCTTTGGACCAGGAAGGCCAGGCTGGAATCTTACAGGAATGGGAACAGTGACCTTGACTTCTCTGAGCCTCTGTTTCCCTCTTCATAAAATGGGGATAATTGGCCGGGCGCGGTGGCTCAAGCCTGTAATCCCAGCACTTTGGGAGGCCGAGACGGGTGGATCACGAGGTCAGGAGATCGAGACCATCCTGGCTAACACGGTGAAACCCCATCTCTACTAAAAAATACAAAAAACTAGCCGGGCGAGGTGGCGGGCGCCTGTAGTCCCAGCTACTCAGGAGGCTGAGGCAGGAGAATGGTGTAAACCTGGGAGGCAGAGCTTGCAGTGAACTGAGATCCAGCCGCTGCACTCCAGCCCGGTCGACAGAGCGAGACTCCATCTCAAGAAAAAAAAAATGGGGATAATCACAGGACCTTCTTCACATGGCTCGCAGGAGGACAACTCCAGTGAGGCCTGTGACATCCCAGCTGACACGCAGAGCACATGAGACTTCCTGGTCACTCTCACCACGTCCCCTCACGCCTTTCTTCAGCCCCACCATGGCCACCCACTTCTGCTCCACTGGCACAGCCTCTGGCCCAGGTTGGCACATTGCTGTAGGGTGTGTTCAGGAAAGCACTGGGTCCCCTTAAATCACCCCCAAGGTCCCCTTCCACCCTGGGTGAGCCACTCTCCTTTAGGATCTAGGAAACCATGGAAGTGCCCCAAGTTCTGCCACGTCCAGCCTGACCCCACATCCTTGCCCAGGACAAGCCACCCCAAACCTTCCTTCCTGCCCCTACCCACTCAGAAACGCCTAACATATGCACAGGTCCGTCCCAGAGCCCTGTTCTGTGCCGCCCCTCTGGGCCTGTCCCTCCCACCCACTTTAGTCCCCAACAAGCCTCAGCCAGAATCTCCCCAACAGCCAGGCGGGCTCCCCTTCCCTGACTCCTCCAGCCCAAGGAGTGTGCAGGAGAGGGAGGCCTGGACTTGCGATCCAAAACCAAATCCCTCCCCCGCTTTCACAGCTGTGAGGCCTCAGACAGGTTGCTTTGCCTCTCTGGGCCTCCAAAATATAGGGATGGCATCACCCGTCTTGCCAGACTCACAGGCCCTCAGAGAGCATTTCCAGGAGCTGCGGTGGAGACGCTTTACTGAGCAGATACTATGAACTAGGTACCCAGGACCCTCATCCACTCAGGGCTCACCAGACCCTACGAGGGATACCACAGCCCTCGTTCCTATCCCACAGATGGCAACACTGACTCTCCGGGTTATTCTCAGGCGTCAAGGGTAGTGTGTAAGCCGGCACTGTCACTACTGCTCCAAGCTACTTTTCTGGAGTTTTCTGGGAGGGGACAGTGGTGGCTCCAGCCTGTTGAGCTTCTGCCCACAGAGAAGGGCAAGCTGGTCTAAGCCTCCTGTGCCAGGCCCCCAAGCTCCTCCCAGATGATCTACTGGACAGAGGAGCAAGACATCCTGGAACCACGAACAATTAACCAACCCTCCCTGGCCAAAAGGAGGCCGAGATGCAGGCCACTGTCCCATCCCAGCCACGCTGGGAGGCCCAGCAGCTCCCAAACGGAAAGCCCCCTGGACACTCAGCCTCTCGCTCACTCCTCCTCCCTCCCTGCTCCCGGGCTCCTGCTGAGACACGGTCACCTGTCTAAGGGTCCAGGCACCAGGCCCAGCTCAGACCCAGGCTCAGAGACCCCACATCCTGGGGAGACATGTCCATCATGGGGTTCCCAAGCCTGGGTCAAATCATCATTTGTCGGGAGGGCCTCCCAACCCTTGTACGCCATCTCCCATTGTTCAGGTGGTGAGCGAGGCACACAGAGGGGACATGACACCCCCAAGGTCACACACGGAGAGGACGGCAAAAGCAAGGACCCCAACTGCAGCATCCCAGCCCCCCAACCAGTGCTCACTGACTGCATGACTCCCCTTGTTCCAGGAAACAGAGAAAGGGGAAGCAAGAGGAGAGGGGAGGGGGAGGAACGCAAGTTGTCTTTCAAAGGCTGGGCTCTGAAGGGACCCCTTTGTCTCTTCCTCTGAAGTCTGGCTCTGGTCTTGTGATGATGCCCTGTTTCAGCATCAGTCACAGGGAGGCCAGTTAAAAACCGAAGTCAGCCGTAGAAAACAGTATTATGGTCCCTTACGGTGGCTCACGCCTGTAATCCCAGCACTTTGGGAGGCCGAGGTGGGTGGATCACCTGAGGTCAGGAGTTCGAGACCAGCCTAGCCAACAGGGCGAAACCCTATCTCTACTAAAAATACAAAAATTAGGCTGGGCGCGGTGGCTCATGCCTGTAATCCCAGCACTTTGGGAGGCCGAGTCCGGCGGATCAAGAGGTCAGGAGATCAAGACCATCCTGGCTAACAGAGTGAAACCCCGTCTCTACTAAAAATACAAAAAAAAATTAGCCGAGCATGGTGGCAGGCACCTGTAGTCCCAGCTACTTGGGAGGCTGAGGCAGGAGAATGGCGTGAACCGGGGAGGCGGAGGTTGCAGTGAGCCAAGATCGCACCACTGCACTCTAGCCTGGTCGACGGAGCAAGACTAAGTCAAAAAATAAAAAAAATAAAAAATTAAAGGTAGAACTACCATAGGATGTAGCCATTCCAATGCTGAGTAGATACCCCAAATCATTAAAAGCCGGGACTTGAACAGATAATTGTACACCCGTGTCTACAGCGGTGCTGTTCACAGTAGATGGGAACAACCCACACGTCTGTAGGTGGGTGAACGGATACAATGTGGTCCATCCGTACACTGGAATGTGATTCAGCCTTCAGAAGGAAGGAGACTCTGATGCATGCTACATGGGTGAGCCCCGTAGACGTCACTTTAAGTGAAATAAGACGATCACAGAGGGGCAAATACTGTAGGATTCCACTTATATACGAGATCCCTAGGGTAGTCAAATCCACAGAGACAGGAAGCGGACTGCTGGGTGCCAGGGGCTGGGGGAGGGGGAATGAGTGTTCAAGGGGGTGCAGTTTCAGTTTGGGAAGATGAGAAAGTTCTGGAGATGGATGGTGGTGGCAGGTGCACGACAATGTGAACAGACTTAATGCCACCGGACAGCATTCTTGTAAATGGTGAAAATGGCCAATCTGATCTTAGGCATCTTTTACCGCAATAAAAAATAATTGAAGGTAGATCTGCCCGTCTCTTAACTCAGGGGTCCCTTCAGACCCCGTGCTGAGCCCTGGGGACCCCCACCACAGACCAGACTCACCCCTATTAACAGATGCACCGACAGCCCCCCCGAGGGCTCCCACCTCACCCTGCCTTGTCCCGTGCCTTAGATGCAAGCACTTCATCTTCCCGAATCTATGGAAAGTGAATCCACGTGGGATCCCAAGGTTTCTCCTGCAGTGAATCCTGGGGTTTTCCAAAGCAGGTAGCAGCCCTGAGCACTGGCTGCCCAGCCTTCCCTGGCCAGAGGCCTCACCCCTGCCTGGCTCTAGGGACTTTGTTTATTTTCCCAGTGTGTCCACGTCCCTGTTTCCGCCCTGCCCACAGGAGGGAATGCTTTAAAGAAAATCTCAGTTATTAATGTGGTTTCTTTTGTTGTAAGTCATTGCAAAGGCAGCAAACCAGGGTTTGTTTTCCTAACGTGCTTGGCATAGCTCAGCGCCTGGTGCAGCCCTCAGCGTTGGACTGGGGAGGAAGGAACCCGCGACTCTGGTTTGTTCTGAGTCACCGTCGAAGCCACAGTCTTCCCGGCCATTTCTGGAGGGAGCCTGGTCTTAGAAAGTCATCGGCAGTGGCGGGCTTTATCTACTGGTGGCTTTGTGCAAACAAAAACTTTTAAATAAAAAAAAAAGTTTGAGCCTGCTATCCCACATATTAATTCCTAACTCATTGGTGTCCCCCATTAACCCTTCTTTTTTTTCTTTCTTTTTTTCTTTTTTTTTTTTTGAGACGGAGTCTCACTCTATTGCCCAGGCTGGAGTGCAGTGGTACAATCTCAGCTCACTGCAACCTCTGCTGCCCAGGTTCAAGCAATTCTCCTGCCTCAGTCTCCCAAGTAGCTGGGATTATAGGCACCTGCCACCGCACCTGGCTAATTTTTGTAGTTTTAGTAGAGACGGAGTTTCACTATCTTGGCCAGGCTGATCTTGAACTCCTGACCTTGTGATCCAACTGCCTCAGCTCCCCAAAGTGCTGGGATTACAGGCGTGAGCCACCGCGCCTGGCTAACCCTTATTTTTCTTTTCTTTCTTTCTTTCAATTTTTTTTGAGAATGAGTCTCGCTCTGTGGCCCAGGCTGGAGTACAGTGGTGCAACCTTGGCTCACTGCAAGCTCTGCCTCCCAGGTTCATGCCTTTCTCTTGCCTCAGTTTCCCAAGTAGCTGGGACTACAGGTGCCCACCACCACGCCTGGCTAATTTTTTGTATTTTCAGTAGAGATGGGGTTTCACTGTGTTGGCCAGTATGGTCTCAATCTCCTGACTCCATGATCCACCCATCTCAGCCTCCCAAAGGGCTGGGATTGCAAGTGTGAGCCACTGTGCGCCCAGCCAAACCCTTATTTTTCTAATGGGGGCACTCTCTCTTTGGTGCAATCTCTTTTTTTTTTTTTTTTTTTTTTTTTTTTGAGATGCAGTCTCATTCTGTTGCCCAGGCTGGAGTGTGCAGTGGTGCAATCTTGGCTCACTGCAACCTCCACCTCCCGGGTTCAAGCGATTCTCCTGTCTCAGCTTCTCCAGTAGCTGAGATTACAGGCATGCACCACCACGCCTGGCTAATTTTGTATTTTCAGTAGAGATGGGGTTTCACCATGTTAGCCAGACTGGTCTCAAACTCCTGACCTCTAGTGATCCACCCACCTCAGCCTCCAAAAGCACTGGGGTTACAGGTGTGAGCCACCACCACCGGCCAGACCATCTCTTTCTTTGGACCTGAAAACAACTCCAAGAGCCAGCGGAAAATCCACCTCCAAGCATGTCTGGATCTCTGGTGAGGGGCTGGGCTCTTCTTGTATGTCTGGGACTGGAGGATGACGCCGCAGCCCAAGACCCAGCCCACTGGCCTGGGGTCTGCAGTCCCGGCAAGCCCAGCGAGGTTTGGCTGCCCACTTTCAAAGGGTCCAGGATGGGGAAAGAGGGATCCCATCTCCCCCACCTTTGGAGCCTTCAGGACTTGGGAGTCCACAGCAAGTGGCAGTGGTGCGGTCGCCTGACCCAGAGGGATGAGTGGGAAACTAGCGCCTGTCCCGCAGTCCCCTTTCTCCACCTTCTGCCTGCAGGCCCAGATCCAGACCACACCCCTGGCGGAGCCCAAGGACTCTCCCTGCCAGGCCTCCATCGTCCTCAGGGCAGAGCTAGGTAGCGTCCAAGACAGGGGCCAGCCCAAGAGCGCCTCCTGGAGCCTGGCTCAGATGCTATCCCACCTGATCCCACACCCAGTGTGTCCCAAGCATGCCTGAGTACCCCCAGTGTGCCCATGCCCCTTCTTAGGAGAAGGCCTGGAGGCCTCACGGGCTCTCCAGGAGGGTGGCTAGCCCCAGGTGGCTAACCGACTGCACACCCAGCTGCCCGGAGGCTGCCAAGGGCCTTGTCTAGGCGCCCACATCCCTAGTTGACACTAGTCGTTCTGGGATCCCCGGGGAAACCCGCCACCGGAGACCTTCTACACTGTGTCCAGGAAAATCACGGCCTTCCCTGTCTGTCCCCACAGCAGGGGTAGGGCAGAAATGGGCATCCCATCCCCTGGCCAGGACTGGAGTACAAGACACCCTTGGCCCCCCTTCATTCCCTCCTCACCCCTCTCTCCTCTCCTTTCCTTCCTCTTCCTCTGTCTCTTCTCCTTCTCTCCCTCCTTTCCGTGTCTTCCCCCTTCCTTCTTTCCCTTCACCTTCAAGTTGTTCCTCCTTCTCTTCCCAACCCCTGGAGTCTCCCTTCATCAGGATAAAACTGGGACCTCTCCTCTGTCCTGGGGTTGCAGGGCCGGCTGAGAGCCGCTGAGGTCCTCAAATGACCTTGGGCCGGCAGGGCATTCCCCCAGCACAAACCAGAGGGCACCTGCTTTCCTCCGGGCCAGAGTCAACATCTCCCTCCCCTTTTCCACTGGGGAGTTAAACCCCAACTCCTGGGAGGTCTGCTGGCTTCACACTCACCCCAGAGGGTGCAGCCAGCGGCCAGTCCACTGTGGCCGGTAAGTGGTGGCCACTGCCGTGAGGGAACCAGTGGCTTCATCTCAGCCATAGGCTGGCAGCGGCTGGGTGCACTCAGAAGGTGCCCCGTGAAAGGCAGGCGTGTCGCAGGCGTCCTCGTGGACGCACAGTTTCAGACTAGGTTGCAGCCACCTCTGTTTTCCCTGCACCTCCTGTATCTGAAAAGCCGAGGAACGCAGCCACCAGCCTGGACACCCTGAGACCCGGAGGCTGTTGCGGGGAACAGGGTTCCCAGGAGCGGGTGGGAGGGCTGCTGGAATCAGGCGGGAACACTTCAGGGACCCAGAGCCCCCAGCAGGCCGGCCCAGCCCCAGAGCTAGGGGACAGGGGCCTGGTTTCGGATCACCCGGCCCCCATCCTCAGTATGTGTTGAGCTGCGAGGACTCCGGTCCTCCCCTCCCCCGCTGAACCGTCCAGGGCTGGGGCCTTTGCTTTTTCTCCATCTTCTCCCCGTCCCTCCCCTTCTTACCAAGGGCTCAGGACCCTGCCATCCTGTGTCACTTTTTGAAAAAGGCCACTTGGGTGGGTTGTTTGTTTTTAAAGCTCCTTCCTGATGACCTTTGACCTCCGCAGGGGAAGAGAGGCCTGGCTGGGCCGTTCCACCGAGGCAGCTGCTCCCGGGGCAAACTGGAGGGTGGGGGTAGGCAGGCACCCTCGCCCCACAAAGAGCCCGACTTAAGACCGAGGAGGAGCTGGGGCGGCGCTCGCTCGTGCCAGAGGGGGCGGGTTTGAAACCCCAACGTGCAGCTCAGCGGCTTTGCCCGACTCAGGTCCCAGTTTCCCTAGTTGTAACGCGGCAGCAGCCACACCCACTTCCCAGGCTGTTGGGGAGCCGAGCACTGGGGAGCGAAGGCAGCGCACTTCCCCGTGGGGACGCACCCCAAGACCCGAAGAGGGTCCCCCTCCCCCAGCCCCGAGTGCTGGTTAACCGCCGCCCACCGTCACTTACACGCGCCCCCGGAGGTCCCGCGGCAGACCACGCGCCCTGCATCTTCGCCCGCCCCGCGCCGGCTCCCCGGGCCCCGCGCCCCGGCCCCACCGCCCCGGCCCCACCGCCCCGTTCCTTGGCTGGCCGCACTCACCGTCCTGCGGCGCCGCCTCGCTGCCGCTGCTGCCCCCGGACGGCTCCCGTGCTGCGCCCTCCCGCGCCTCGGCCCTGGCCCCGGGGCGTGCCGCCAACCGCCCGGCCGCCGCCACCTCCTCCAGGTCCAGGAGGTGGCTCACCGAGAAGTTCTTGCGTGCCTGGGCGCAGTCGCCCGGCCCCAGCGCGGGTGGCGGCGGCGGCGGCCCCGGGCCCAGCGCCGGCTTGTCCAGGGCGAAGGCGGCGGCCGCGCTGTCCATGCCCGCGAGCGGCCCCGGGGGGGCCGGCGGGGGTCTCGGGCGCGGGTCGGAGCGAGCGCCCCGGCCGCCCCGCGCTCTGCCCAGCTCCCGCCGCCTCCTGGCTCCGCGGCCCGCCCGGCGCTGACGTCGGGGAAACAAACTTTCCGCCCTCCCCTTCTTAGCCACGGCCGCTGGCTCGGGAGCCGCTGGTGCACGCGCTGCGCCGGCCACACGCCCCTTCTTGAAGCAAACCTCGCCCTCCGTCCTCTCCTCCGCCCCCTCCTCCCCGCGCGCCTCGCCCGCCCCCACCCCGGCTGCTGGCGCTGGGGGCGGGGAAGGGGTGTCCTCCCTTCACCCTCCCCACCCACTTTTTAGGGAGTGGGAGGTTCCGTGTTTTGTCGTTTTCCATCCCCCAAGTGTCTGGGAGGTGATGGCAGAGGGATTCCCCACCTCCATTTACAATCGCCTCCGCAGGTGGAGGGGGTGGCCCAGAGACAACGGGGAAGAGCCCCCAACTCCCAGCTCCAGCCTCACTCCCCCCAGCGCCCCCAACAACGGCCCCGCCCGCCCGCGCTGGCCAAGAGAGCTCTGTGCACTCCACCCGCCCCAAGGCCGTCTCTCCCAGCAAGCAGCGCATCCTCAAGCTCCTGGGGTGTACGCGACCCCCGCCCACCCCGCCCTCCCCCGCTGCTCCCTGACAGGTCCCCCCACACACCCACACACCCGGTGCCCACCCCCCAGGAGGCCCCAGGCCCTTCCCCAAGGAAAACCAAGCGGGAAGGCAGGCGCTTCGCTGCAGATTCCTAGCGCACACACGGAGGACAGCCGGCTTGAGACGGGTGACAGGAAAGAAAGAGGCAGATTGGGTGTCCGCTCTTGTTTTTGTTTTGTTTTTCAGTGAAAGCACAGAAAAGATGTGCGGAGTGAGCAGAGCTGAGACCCTAAGCCCCCGGATGCCACAGCTCTTTCTCCAGGGCAGCCGCTCACCGGCCCATCCCTCTGTCACCCTCACTACCAGGCATAAAGTCACATCAGCCAAAGTCGCCACCGGAGGAAGCCTTCAGGACATCCCTTCCCGGCTCCCACATGGAAAACCGGCCCACACACATCCCTGAAAGCCTGTGGACCATTATTTTTTATTTTTATTTTTATGTATTATTTATTTACTTATTTATTTATTTATTTTTGAGACAAGAGTCAGGCTCTGTCCCCCAGGCTGGAGTGCAGTGGCGCGATCTCTGCTCACTGCAACCTCCGCCTCCTGAGTTCAAGTGATTTTCCTGCCTCAGCCTCCCCGAGTAGCTGGGATTACAGGCGTGCATCACCATGGCCGGCTAATTTTTGTATTTTTAGTAGAGGAGGGGTTTCGCCGTGTTGGCCAGGCTGGTTTCCAACCTCTGACCTCAGGTGATCCACCTGCCTCGGCCTCCCACAGTGCTGGGATTACAGGCGTGAACCTCGGCGCCCATCCGAAACACTATTTTTAAGGAAAGCCTAGCAATACCTTAATCCTCACAGCGTGACTCGCTTGTGTTCCCCCCCACTCCGGAAAGGAATCGCCCTCAAAATGAGGTCAAGTAGGCCGGGCACAGTGGCTCACGCCTCTAATGCCAGCACTGTGGGTGGCCGAGGGGGGAGTGGATCACCTGAGGTCAGGAGTTCGAGACCAGCCTGACCAACATGATGAAACCCTGTCTTTTCTAAAGATAATAATTTTAAAAAATTAGCTGGGCATGGTGGCAGGCGCCTGTAATCCCAGCTACTGGGGAGGTTGAGGCAGGAGAATCGCTTGAACCTGGGAGGTGAAGGTTGCAGTGAGCCAAGATCACGCCATTGCACTCCAGCCTGGGCAACAAGAGTGAAACTCCCTCTCAAAAATATATATAAATTAATTAAATGAAAGAAAAAATAATAATTTAAAATGTGAGGCGGAGTGTCCCCAAAGTGTCTTTAGCCACAGCAATCCGTGCAGGCGCACACATGGGTAGGGAGGGTTTGGAGATGACGGGGTTCTCCTTCCTTGGACCTCTGCCCCAAGGAGTGTCCAGCAAGAAAGGCCGGCAAAGAGACCAGTCTCCCTCATCCTAGGCGGCTGGCAGGAGCCCAGTCTGGGCTCCAGGGCATACCCTGTGCTGCCCACAGTGTGTGTGGCTGAACCACTTTCTGAGGAACTGAGCAGAGCAGGGCCACTACTGGGCTCAGGGTGTCTGGGAGGACCCTGCCCCTGCACCCAGCAAAACATGCAGAGTGAAGGGGTCTTACCCAGGAAAAGGACAGCCCACCGATTGGAGGCTTCATCCCAGAGGCAGAACAGCTTTGTGTTGGAAATGAGGTTCCAGCCCCAGCTATGTCCCGTAATGCCATGTGGCCTCAAATTCAGCACCTTGGCCGGGCACGGTGCCTCACGTCTGTAAACCCAACACTTTGGGAGGCTGAGGTAGGTGGATCACCCGAGGTCAGGAGCTCAAGACCAGCCTGGCCAACATGGCAAAACCCCATCTCTACTAAAAGTACAAAAATTAGCTGGGCATGGTGGCATGCACTTGTAATCCCAGCTACTCGGGAGGCTGAGGCAGGAGAATCGCTTGAACCCAGGAGGCGGAGGTTGCAGTTAGCCGAGATGGTGCCACTGCACTCCAGCCTGGGCAACAAGGGCAAAGTTCCATCTCAAAAAAAAAAAAAAAAAATTGGCACCTCCCCTCTCCAAGCCCCAGCTCCCTACCAGTAGAAAAGGCATAACAGGCCGGGCGCGGTGGCTCAAGCCTGTAATCCCAGCACTTTGGGAGGCCGAGGCGGGCGGATCACAAGGTCAGGAGATCGAGACCACAGTGAAACCCCGTCTCTACTAAAAATACAAAAAATTAGCCGGGCGCGGTGGCGGGCGCCTGTAGTCCCAGCTACTCAGGAGGCTGAGGCAGGAGAATGGCGGGAACCCGGGAGGCGGAGCTTGCAGTGAGCCGAGATCGCGCCACTGCACTCCAGCCTGGGCAACAGCGTGAGACTCCGTCTCAAAAAAAAAAAAGAAAAGGCATAACGAAGAGCCTGTCTCCTGGGCACAATGGGGACTCCATAGTAGGTGAACTCCTGGGCCCATGGCCTGGAACACACGGAGGATGACAGATGGGAAAACTGAGGCCAAAAAGAAGGTAAAAGCTCTTCTAGAGCTGGGAGAACCATGGAAATAGTTTGGTCTAAGCCCTTTTGTTTTACAGATGGGCAATGCGAGGCCCAGAGCCAGGAAGTGCCGTGTTTCGATCTCTCGGCATGGCCAGTGGCCACATTGGCTTCTTCCACTCACTCCTGCAGTTACTCATCCTACACATGTTGAGAGGTAACTCTGTCTCTGAAGCATGATGGCTGTCTAGCACCAGCCTGCTGGGTGTAGATCAAGACCTTGCCTGATCTTTGAGCAATCTACTTAGCCTCTTTCTCTTACGGGCCTCAAATGTAAAATGAGCTGACTGGGTGTGGTGGCTCAGGCCTATAATCCCAGCACTTTGGGAGGCTGAGGTAGGAGGATCATTTGAGCCCAGGAGTACAAGACCAGCCTGGGCAACATAGTGGGACCCTTATCTCTAGGAAAAAAAAAAAAATTGCTGGCATGTAGTCTCCAGCTACTTGGAGGCTGAGATTGGAGGATTGCTTGAGCCTGGGAGGTTGAGGCTACAGTGAGCTGTGATGGCACCACTGCACTCCAGCCTGGGCATCAGAGTGAGACCCTATCTCAAAAAAAGAAAAAAAGAAAATGAGCTGTTAGGAGGATTAAATAAGCTGATGTATAAATAAAGGATACCTGGTACCTAGTGAACATTTAATACATGTTAACAATGATAATTTTTTCAACATCTGGCTGGGTGTGGTGGCTCATGCCTGCAATCCCAGCACTTTGGGAGGCTGAGGCGGGCAGATCACCTGAGGTCAGGAGTTTGAGACCAGCCTGGCCAACATGGTGAAACCCCGTCTCTACTAAAAATACAAAAAATTAGCTGGGCATGGTGGCGGGTGCCTGTAATCCCAGCTACCCGGGAGACTGAGGCAGGAAAATCTCTTGAACCCGGGAGGCAGAGGTTGCAGTGATGCAAGCTCTCGCCATTGCACTCCAGCCTGGGCAACAAGAGTGAAACTCCGTCTTAAAAAATAAATAAATACATACATAAATACATAAAATAGATAAAATAAAAAACATATGTTCTGAGAAGTAGACAGGGCAGGGATGGTGAACTCAGACTCTGCAGCTGAGGGGCATGGGTGTGAGTCTACCCACTGCCATTTACTGGCTGCGTGGCCTTGAATGTGTCCCTTGCTCATCCTCTCTGAGTCTGTCCCATTGTCTGTAAAATAGGGATAGTAGAAGAACCAATCCAAAGCGTTCTTGTGGATTTGCCATCATTATTGTTGCTGCCCATTCCCTTGCCCAGCCTGGGGATGAGAGCTGGGGTTGGAGCAGGGATGGCAGGGTGGGGCAAGGGGCATAGGCTGCTGCACTATGCAATAAGACAAAGCAGTAAGACAAGAAAAATGAATGAACTAAAAAGAATTCAAATATATCTTTGTAGCTTATCTCTATATATCTAGATAGATGAAGAAAGTCTTATAGTATACAGTCCTACATATAGTTTTATGTTTAGGATTGTATACTATAGTCCTATGTTATAAAGGTGGAAGTATGTTTACCACTTGTTTTATAACCTGCTGAACATGAGCGTCAGCTCTGATCCAGCCTGGGAATACACCCAAGGAAACTTCAGAGAACCCCAGGAGGGCAGAACTCAGGGACTCATCACCCCAAAGGGATATGGATAAAAATAAATCATTTAATAATGATTTTGATAAATCTGAGAGGCTAACACGGAAGAGAAAATGGAGGGCAAATAGGATTCCCATTCGGAACCTCTCAGATCAACTTGTGGTTACTGAGCTGAGCACTGCAGCCAGCCGGGGAGAAAGAGAAGGGAAACCAAGAGGGCCCCTGCTCACCAGACGGGATTCATGGAGAAGGAGCTGATTATTTACTGGTGGTTCCATCTGAGGCTAAGTTCTAGGTCTGACCTTCAGTGAAAACTCATATTTGCCTCAAAAGCTCACATGTTAAAAATGAAAAGGTAACTTTTCTTATTGCAGAAGTAATATGTTATGGTTGAAATTTTAGAAAGCATCATTAGGATTAAGAGAATAAAAATCACCTATAACCCATTCCTAAAGGGCCTTAACACACACAGGAGGCATTCAAGACTTTTTCTTTCTTTCTTTTTTTTTTTTTTTTTTTTTTGAGATGGAGTTTTCTCTTGTTGCCCAGGCTGGAGTGCAGTGGCGCAATCTCGGCAAACTGCAACCTCCGCCTCCCGGGTTCAAGCGATTCTCCTACCTCAGCCTCCCGAGTAGCTGAGATTATGGGCATACACCACCATGTCCAGCTAATTTTTGTATTTTTTACTAGAGACAGGGTTTCTCCATGTTGATCAGGCTGGTCTTGAACTCCTGACCTCAGGTGATCTGCCCACCTCGTCTTCCCAAAGTGCTGAGATTACAGGTGTGAGCCACCACGCCCAGTCACTGTGGGCTTCCATTAAGGCTCCTAAACTCTTTTTTTTTTTTTTTTTTTTTTTGAGACGGAGTCTTGCTCTGCCGCCGCCCAGGCTGGGGTGCAGTGGCCGGATCTCAGCTCACTGCAAGCTCCGCCTCCCAGGTTTACACCATTCTCCTGCCTCAGCCTCCCGAGTAGCTGGGACTACAGGCGCCCGCCACCTCACCCGGCTAATTTTTTGTATTTTTTAGTAGAGAGGGGTTTCACCGTGTTAGCCAGGATGGTCTCGATCTCCTGACCTCGTGATCCGCCCGTCTCGGCCTCCCAAAGTGCTGGGATTACAGGCTTGAGCCACCGCGCCCGGCCAAGGCTCCTAAACTCTTTAGACTTCAGTTTCCCCATTTTCTTTTTCCTTTTCTTTTCTTCTTCTTCTTTTTTTTTTTTTTCTTGAGCAGGATCTCACTCTGTCTCTGTCATCCAGGCTGGAGTGCGATGGTGCCATCTCAGCTCACTGCAACATCTGCCTCCCCATTTCAAGCGATTCTCCTGCCTCAGCCTCCCGAGTAGCTGAGATTATGGGCATACACTACCACGCACGACTAATTTTTATATTTTTTAGTAGAGACAGGGTTTCTCCATGTTGGTCAGGCTGGTCTCGAACTCTGACCTCAGGTGATCTGCCCACCTCGGCCACTCAAAGTGCTTGGATTACAGGCATGAGCCACCACGCCCAGCTTCAAGACATATTTTTAAATTTGGTTTAATGAAAGGGGTTGGAGATAATCATCTTACTTATTCAATATTGAATTGAAGGCCTAGAAAAGGCAATAAGACAAGAAAAAGGAATGAGCTAAAAGCAATTTGAGTCTAACTTTGTAGTTTATCTCTATATATCTCGATAGATGAAGAAAGATAGTCCTATAGTATGAAGTCCTAAATATAGGATTGGTACTACAGGAATTATGTTTACCTCCTGTTTTCTTTCCTTGTCCTCAAATTCACCACTATTTTTAATGAAAGCCTAGCAATACATTATTCCTTATTGCTATACATGCACAGTTATTTTCTTAAGAATAAATACCTAGAATAGGGTGTGGTGGGCAAATAATGACCTTCCAAAGGTGTTTATATCATAATCCCTGGGACCCGTGAATGTGTTAAAGGGGAGTTAAGGTAACAGATGGAATTAAGGCTGCCTATTGGCTGACTTTAATACTGGGAGATTGTTTTGGATTATCTAGCTGGTGGGCCCCATGTAGTAATCACAAGTGGAAAAGGGAGGCAGCAGAGTTGGTGTCAGAGTGATGTAATGTGAGAAAGACTCTGTTGGCTGTTGCTGGCTTTGAAGATGGAGGAAGGCAGCCACAAGCCAAGGAATGCAGGCAGCCTCCAGGAGCTGGAAAAAGCAGGAAACAGGATCCAGAAGGAGCAGCCCTGCTAGCACCTGGATCGTAGCCCGGGACTTCTGACCCCAAGAAAGCTAAGATAATCAATATGTGATTGATTGATTGATTGATTGATTGATTGATTTTTGAGACACAGCGAGCGCTCTGTTGCCCAGGCTTGAGTGCAGTGGCATGATCTCGGCTCACTGTAACCTCTGCCTCCTGGGTTCCAGGGATTCTTGTGCCTCAGCCTGCCCGGTAGCTGGGATTACAGGCGTGCGTCACCATGCCTGGATAATTTTTGTATTTTTAGTAGAGACAGGGTTTCACCATGTTGTCCAGGCTGGTCTCGAACTCCTGACCTCAAATGATCCACCCGCCTCGGCCTCCCAAAGTGCTGGGATTACACGCATGAGCCACCACGCCTGGCCCAATTTGTGTTTTTAAAATCATAGGTTTGTGATAAGTTGTTGTTTTGTTTTGTTTTGAGACAAAGTCTCATTTCATTGCTCAGGCTGGAGTGCAGTGGTGTGATCATACCTCACTGCAGCCTTGACTTCCCAGGGCCCAGGCCATCCTCCCACCTCAGCCTCCAGAGTAGCTGGGACTAAGGTGCAGGCCCCCACACCTGACTAATTTTTTGTAGGGATAGGGTTTCACCACGTTGCCCAGGCTGATCTCAAGCTCCTGGTCTCAAGTAATGCACCCACCTCGGCCTCCCAAAGTGCTGAGATTACAGTTGTGAGCCACCTCGCCAGCCTGTGATATGTTGTAACAACAAATAGAAAACTAACACACTGGGCTGGGTGCGGTGGCTCACGCCTGTAATCCCAGCACTTTGGGAGGCTGAGGCGGGCGGATTGCCTGAGCTCAGGAGTTCAAGAACAGCCTGGGCTACATGGTGAAACCCTGTCTCCGCTAAAAATACAAAAAATTAGCCGGGCGTGGAGGCGTGAACCTGTCATCCCAGCTACTCAGGAGGCTGAGGCAAGAGAATTGCTTGAACCTGGGAGGCGGAGGTTGAAGTGAGCCAAGATTGCGCCACTGCACTCCAATCTGGTGACAGAGCAAGACTCTATCTGAAAAAAAACAAAAAACAAACAAACAAACAAAAAAACACGAACACACTCGGTCAAAGATTCTGCACAGATTGAAGACTTTTGATAATATTACCACTTTGTCTTCAGAAAGGTTGTATCAACTTCTATTCCTGGCAGCTTCTCTGTATCCTTGCTAGCACGAGCTACTACAATTTACTTTAAATTTCAAAAGGTATTTCTCTGTTTCAATCTGCATATCCGGAGTTATTGCTAAAGGTAAGTGTCTGATATTTAATGGCCACTTGCGTTTCTCACTTGTGAAATGTCTGTTTATATTCACTACCCATTTTATTTTATTTTATTGAGATGGAGTCTCACTCTGTTACCCAGGCTGGAGGGCAGAAGGGAAATCTCAGCTCCTGAAACCTCCGCCTCCTGGGTTCAAGCGACTATTGTGCCTCAGCCTCCTGAGTAGCTGGGCTTACAGGCACACACCACCACCACACCTGGCTATTTTTTTTTTTTTAGTACAGACAGGGTATCGCCATGTTGGCCAGGCTGGTCTTGAACTCCTGACCTCAAGTGATCCATCTGCCTTGGCCTCCCAAAGTGCTGGGATTACAGGTGTGAGACACCACACCCGACCTCACTACTGATTTTCCACTGGAACAATTCTCTATTTCTCACTGAGTTATATTAGTGTCATTCTTTAACCATCACAACCTCTGCAAGACACTTGATTGTCAATGACTCAAGGACTAGGCCCATTTCACAGATGGGGAAACAGAGACCAAGGACAAGATGGAATCCTGCAGCCCTTCTGGTTCAGTTGATCAGCCCCTGCGGCCACAGACCTAAGATCCTGTTCTGAAGAAGGCAGTTGAGCAGGGATGGGGCACAAAGGCACACAGGCGAAGTCGTGCTCACTGCTGTGTGTCTGGAGAATCGTAAACACCGCAGGCTGATGTGACTCAGACGTGACCAGGCGTGACCGTGACGGATCACAGCGTTCTGTAAATATTGTGTCAGGCTGAGATTACAGCAGGGCTCCCTGCTCATCCCAGACCCCAGGCTACCCCCTGGGAAGCGGAGGCTGAGCCCAGTGGGGCAGAATATCTGGCTATCTCTCTTGGCTCGCTGCCCAACCTTTCCTAGCCTTGGTTTCCTTCCTGAGGATCTCCTGACTGGGATACCCTGCTGAAGTAAGTGATGGGCGCTCAGCTCTTGGTGAGGGTCAAAATAGTACAAACCTTTGAAAAAGGTTCTGACCTACTTGCAAATTCAAAGATAAAGATGTGCTCCATAATAGCAAGGTCCCACTTAAGGAGCCTTACTGTAAGCCCGGCAATGTATTCACACTAAGACACTTGATCGTCAATGACTCAAGGACCAGGCCTGTTTCACAGATGGGGAAACAGAGACCACTTGTCTCAAAGCCTCCTTATGACTCTCATGCAAGGAAGGGAAACTGAGGCTCAGAGAGCTTAAGTTCTGTGTCCCAGTAAGTTTGTCAGGCTCTCAACCATCACGCCAAGTTGTTCCATGAGAATTAAGGACCAGGAAGTTATCTTTTTTCTTGAAGAATTACAGTCTCTCCTTTAAAAAAAAAAAAAAAAGGCCGGGCGCGGTGGCTCAAGCCTGTAATCCCAGTACTTTGGGAGGCCGAGGCGGGTGGATCACGAAGTCAGGAGACCGAGACCATCCTGGCTAACATGGTGAAACTCCGTCTCTACTAAAAATACAAAAAACTAGCCGGGTGTGGTGGCGGCGCCTGTAGTCCCAGCTACTTGGAGGCTGAGGCAGGAGAATGGCGTAAACCCGGGAGGCGGAGCTTGCGGTGAGCCGAGATCGCGCCACTGCACTCCAGCCTGGGTGACACAGCGAGACTCCGTCTCAAAAAAAAAAAAAAAGAACCAAATAATGAAACCCGGTTAACCTGGTGTATTCCCCTTTTTGCCTTGGCTGCCGGGAAACCCAGAGCTAGTGTTACGACGTAATCACAGTAGCTCTATCTGTCCAGATGGCAAGTCAGTATATTAGCCCCCCTTTTCTTCTCCTCTCACATGGTTCTTTGTTTTCCTGTTTCTGTTTTCAATCTTTTGTAGGTGCTGGCCCTGCATCCGACATTCTCCCGCTGCCGGAGATTGAGTGGGTCACTTCACCTCTCTGGGTTTCAGTTTCCACCCCTGTGAAGCCATAGGTAATAATAGCACCTACCTGCTAGGGTTCTGAGAATCAAATGAAATGATTCACATAAATAAAAAGCCTAGCAAGAGCCCCTATGTTGAAAATACTCAGTGAACATCACCTATGGATGGGAAGAAAGGCTTCGAGAAAGCCAACATAGAGGGAGAACCTGTCCTAAGTGGGAAGATCCTGCTGGGTTCAAGGCCGGTCCCACTGTGGGCTTGCTGTGTGACTTTGGGTGACTCACTTCCCTCTCTGAGCCTCAGCTTCCTCACTGTAAGCTGCTTGCTGTGCCCTCTTGACGTTGTAGCTGAGAGTCCAGAGACTTTGTGTGTCCTTTTCACCATGAAGTCCCCCAAGCCTCACACGGGAGAAGCCGCTACAGGAGGCGGGGGCAGTTGGCACATAGCAGGGCTCCCTACACGGCGTGCCCAAGAGCGAGCATCTGGTTGAATGGTGGTGGTCAGAATCTCCACTGCCCACCTGGCAGGAAATGCCTGGCACCAGGGTGGTAGACTGCACTTTGGCCAATGCTGTGGGGGCTATTAGGTGGGTTGGAATCCTGAGGACCCAGCAGAGCAAGGACAGGCCCAGATCTGGGTGTGGAAACAAATGACAAGCTACTTTTGGGCGCCTACTTGGTGCAGGGCTCCAGGAGAGCATGGCTGTAGTCCAGGCAACCCCCTTGCTACCCCTCAGGGGCTGCAAGCTTCACAGAGAGCCCAATGGGAAACAATCCTGAATGATTCACACCACAGTGATTTATTGAGCACCTACTATACACTGAGGCATCCCGGGTGTGCACCAGGCCATGAACCCCAGTGGGCCTCTTGAGGAAACGCTATGGCCCAGCTGCAGCAGCCTGGCTACTGCAGACTGAACTCGGACGTGCTTGACCACTCTTCCAACAAAGACGTCTTCCAAACTGTGGGCTTTGGGTTTCTGGGACAGACACAGCTCCCAGGATGACCCTTGCTGGAGAACTCCCTCCAGTTACAAATGGGGAAACTGAGGCTCGGAGAAGAAAGGACTAACCGCAAATCCAGGACCCACCCCCAACCACTGTTCTCCAAACTATCTCCTGGCAAACCTTCCCCACTCTCCCCTGTCGTTCCTACCCTGGGAGTCGGGGAAAGGATGCCTGAGGCGAGGGGCACAGGCTGAGGCCTGGCCAAGCCTTCCCAAAGCCTTCCGGAGCCCTCGGGCCCTGCCCTCCTCCTTCCCTGGGCCCTGCAACATCTTGCTGTGATTACGCTGTGGTGCAGTGGAGCTGTGTGAGGCTGTCCGCTGCACACAGCATGGGGGGCGTGTGATGATGGGGAGCACGGCGGCTGAGGACCAGGCGGGGCTGAGGATTGGGACCAGGCTCTCAGCTCACGGGCTTAATTGGGGATATAATAGTTATTATTATTTATAACTTACTCTTGAACCCTCGCCAGGAGGGTGTGTTCACAGCCTGCACGATCCAGGCAGGCGTTAAATAATTAAACCAAGGGCCTAATCGGCGGCGAAACTCCCCGTGGGCTCCCACTTCCTTAGTCCACTGATTGCTGATATTTTGGGGGTGAAATATGACCATGTTTACGATCAAAGAGATCAGAGTTCCAAAGGAAAGAAACGGAAAAAAGGAGGAGGGGGTGCGGACTCTTCCAGTTTTCTTTTCCTCTGACTTAGTGGTCTGGTAAAGTTTCTTTAGACATGCAAAGATTTACACACCTTTCTGCAGGGAGCCTTAAATTACTCCCCCATCCCTCACACATTTCCCCGAGCAGCGCAGGAACAGTAAGTCATTGAGAAAGGAACCGGCCTCCCCGTAATGACTCCGGCAGCCTTTGAGAAAGAGAATGTCTAATGACTTTTTTTGAAGTCGAGGTCAAGGTTTTTTAAATAAAACAATCTGTATTAATGCAATTTCCTTTTTAGCTGTGGCATTGGATTTTTTTTTTTTTTTTTTTTGGAAATGGGAGGCAAGGCGGGGAAGGACATCATTTTTCTCTCACCAGACAATGCGTCCCTAATGAGATACATTTATTTAAAAATCTGTATATCATCACCCTGTCAGGGCCTCCAAGCGGGACCCTGAGCCTCCCCCTTGGTTTGTTTCAGATTAGCGGGACGTGTGAATGGTCCTGCAGTCTGGCTGGCTGTCCCGGCCACTGGTCTTCCCTCTCCCTCTCCCTCCCGAGTTCAGTGCAGAGAGCTGTATTTTATGTCCCACCATACCCTGCCCCGTCAGATCACCCAGATCTCAGTACAGCAAGTTTGGCCTCGGGTCCCGGCCTCGGGTCTTCCACCCTCCCACCCACACCCCACCTGCCACCCGCTGCTCAGCCCTGAATCCTCAGATTCCTGGAGGCCTCCCTCCTTTGCCCCAGGAGGAAATAGTGCCAGTGACTCCGCCCCACACAGATCTGAATTCAAGTCCCAGCTCTGCCTCTCACCAACCCACTCACTGAGCCAGCCCCCAGTTTCCTCAAACCTTCGTGTCTTGACAACAAGAGTGGGGTCCACTAAACAGCAGCGGCCACTATCTGGGACTGGGTGGGGCCCTAGGGATAAAGCTGTGATCAGATGGCCCAGACACGCGGGGAAGTCACTGAGCCAATATTGATAGAGAACGTAGGAGCAAGAAGATCAGGGACCATAAGGGAGGGCGAGAGAGGGGTATCAGGGAGGGCTTCCCTGAGGAAGAGGTATTCAGCCCACTGTTTTTGTTTGTTTTTTGAGACAGAGTCTCACTCTGTCGCCCAGGCTAAAATGCGGTGGTGCAATCTTGGCTCACTGCAACCTCCACCTCCCAGGTTCAAGCGATTCTTGTGCCTCAGCCTCCCGAGTAGCTGGGATTACAGACATGCGCCATCATGCCCAACTAATTTTTGTATTTTTAGTAGAGACAGGGTTTCACCATGTTGGCCAGGTTGGTCTCGAACTCCTGACCTCAGGTGATCCATGCGCCTTGGTCTCCCAAAGTGCTAGAATTACAGGCATGAGTCACTGCACCCGGCCTGTTTCTTCTTTTCTTTTCTTTCTTTCTTTCTTTTTTTTTTTTTTTTTTTTTTTTTTTTTGAGACAGAGTCTCACTCAGTTACCCAGACTGGAGTGCAGTGGTACAATCACAGCTCACTGCAACCTCCATCTCCCAGACTCAAGCGATTCTCCCACCTCAGCCTCCCTAGTGGCTGGGACTACAGCACACACCACACCTGGCTAACTTTTTTTTATATTTTATTTTATTTCATTTTATTTTATTTTATTTTATTTTATTTTTTGAGACAGAGTCTCTCTCTGTCGCCCAGGTTGGAGTGCAGTGGCCGGATCTCAGCTCACTGCAAGCTCCGTATCCCAGGTTTACGCCATTCTCCTGCCTCAGCCTCCCGAGTAGCTGGGACTACAGGCACCCACCACCTCGCCCGGCTAGTTTTTTGTATTTTTGAGTAGAGACGGGGTTTCACCATGTTAGCCAGGATGGTCTCGATCTCCTGACCTCGTGATCCACCTGTCTTGGCCTCCCAAAGTGCTGGGATTACAGGCTTGAGCCACCGTGCCCGGCCTATTTTTTATTTTTAGTAGAGATGAGGTCTGCTGTGTTGCTCAGGCTGGTCTCCAACTCCTAAGATCAAACAATCCTCCCA
Organism: Macaca thibetana thibetana; assembly: GCF_024542745.1. NCBI lineage: Eukaryota > Metazoa > Chordata > Mammalia > Primates > Cercopithecidae > Macaca > Macaca thibetana. The sequence goes on from NC_065592.1 coordinate 8,834,617, forward strand.
CCTCGGCCTCCCAAAGTGCTGGGATTACAGGCATGAGCCACCGTGCCCATCCAAGCCCACTCTTGCAGGTGGAGCTGCATTCAGTAGGTGTAGGAGGGCCAGGTCTAGAGGTGGCCAAGCAGGAGACCTAGCATGTGCAAAGGATCCTCAGAGCACCCGGCCTTACCTGTTTCCAGGGACTGCAACCCACAGTAGCATTTTTGGTCTCACTGTGCCTCACTTTCCCCTGCATGCCCAAGAGCTCAAGTTTTATATATTTTTTATATATATATATAAATTGATATATATTTTCTATTAAAATTCTGTATTTTTATATATAAATTTTATATAAAATATATATATATATATATATTTTTTTTTTTTTTTTGAGACACAGAATATCACTCTGTCACCCAGGCTGGAGTGCAGTGGCATGATCTTGGCTCACTGCAACCTCTGCCTCTCAGGTTCAAGTGATTCTTCTGCCTCAGCCTCCCGAGTAGCTGGGACTACAGGTGTGCGCCACCATGTCCCGCTAATTTTTGTATTTTTAGTAGAGATGGGGTTTCACCATGTTGGCCAGGCTGGTCTCAAACTCCTGACCTCAGGTGATCTGCCCGCCTCAGCCTCCCAAAGTGCTGGGATTACAGTGAGCCACCGCGCCTGGCCTCAAGTTATATTTTGAAACTCTGCACGCACCAAGGTTATGGGACATCCTTTCCACAAATACGTACCAAGCTCCTTCCTCTGCTCACCCTGGGCTGGACACTGGGGACCAGGTGGAGTGGCCTCTGCCCTTGGGGCCACAGCCAAGAGAGGAAGACTGAAGTCGGCTGTTCCACTAGCACAGTGGAGGAGAATACAGGTGCCACGGTGGAAGCAGGATTGGACGTCAGTCACCCTGGCAGGATGGGAGCAGGAAAGGGTCCCCTGGCTGTCCGGGGACAAGGGCTCCTCTTGGGGCAAGTCTCTGCAGGGGCTGAAGCCAGCTTTGAAGCAGGTAGCAGGGCGCTGGAGTTGGGTTTTAGGAGCCGGTGTTGGGTCTTAGAGGGGAGAAGGTTACCCCAGAGGTTGCTTGCCCAGGCCAGAGGCCACGTTCACCGCCTGCAGGCCTGGCTGAAAGGCCTTTGGGAACCTCGTGTGGGCCTGGGCGCTCTGGAACCTGGGAGGAAACGGTACGCTTGGAGACCAGGGACAGATGGCTCATGTCATATGCTGGAAACTGGCTGAAAGAGGGGACCAGGACAGTGTCAGATAGCTTGGCCTTGGGGGTTAAGGTGAGAAAACCATCTACCTTTCCCAGGGCATGAACACCCACCCTGGCCCAGCCCAGTGCTGGGGCCTGGGGCCGGGAGGGTTCCCCCTCCAGAGGGGCAGAGAGAGAGGCCCCATTGCCTCTGCCCCCACCTCCTCTCTCAGTTCACTCCTGCCCAGGTGGAGGGCCCACTTCAACCACTGTAGACTGCCCAGGTGGGGCCGCCTTGCCCTGGCTCCCACTAATACTCGGCACCTAGCACACCCCACACTTGCTGGAAGCTTCGGGCCCAACAGCCACACTGCTGCCTCCCTAGAGCCTAGCCCAGTGCCTGGCACTAGCAAGCACGAACCCCACAGCTGCCAAATGACATCATCACAATCCAAGCGACCCGTGCAGCATGTCTAGACAATACCCAGACAGACTGAGGACCAGATCCCCGCACTGCCACTCCTGGGCCTTGTCATCTTGGGCTAGTCACATCCCCGCTCACCTGCAAACAGGGATAATGACAGTATCTACACCCTAGGTGTGTCGGAGCGTTCACCCCACGAGGCATGTACCAAGCAACGTAGGGGCTGGATCAATGCTGGCCACCCAAGGGATTCTTGGCCTGGGATGTTGGTTTCTGCAGTTCTCCAGGACTTGACTTACTTTGTCTGTCTGTAAAATGGGTCTTTAACCGTTGTCATCGCTTACACCTTCATAACCAAATCCCAAAGCCCAGCCTGGCTCACCTCCCCCTCCTTCCTGCCTCTGCCTGTCTCGGTGCTTCTTGATCTGTTTTTCTGCCTCTCTCTGTGTCCCTCGCGGTTTCACTGTCTTTCATTTTTGGTTTCTGTCGGCCTCGTCTCTCTCCCTCTCAATCTGCCTGGAATTCTGTCCCAGAGGAACCAATACTCCAAGGCTCGACTACATTCCCTTTTACAGCAATGAGATGGGAAGAGGGAGAGAGAGAGAAAGAGAAGGGGGAAGAAAAAATCAAAGCCCACATATTGGTTCCAGATGTGGCCCTCTCTCTCAGCCTTCTCCAGCAATTTAATTAAATTCCCCCAGACAGCCAGGAGAGTTTCTTAATGATCAAATTTCCCCAGTTCTCCTCCTTGAACAGCCCTCGTTCGGGCCCACTCCGTCTCCCTGACGGATGGCTGACCGGATTCTTCCTGCCGTCGGCTCTGCCGAGCTGGGCCAGTGGGGGTGGAGTGGGGGGCTTCCCAGGGAGCACAAAGGACTGTGGCCCTTGCCATTTCCAAAGGGGTCTGAGTGCTCCTGACCCCGCCCTGGGTCAGGCTGCAGTGGCTGGAGGGGTCCCCAGCGGCCCCTGCCACAGAGCTCTGACCTTGGGGCTGGACTGCCCGTGACTGATGCCAAGTGGGTGCCAGCAGGGGTGAGATGGGGGACTCTTTGGGATCAGGACTCTGGGCCCACTTACCAGCCAGAGCTGGGGCAGGCTCAGACCTACTGGGCACCCTCCCCGGCCTCCACGGGGCAGAATGAGCAAGGTTTAGAGAAGGCGGGCCCGAGCTAGGATCACTCGCCGGGCTGGGGAGAAGCGGGGGCAGGCTGACCCGCGTTTAGAAGGCGAAAGTCTGCCCCTGGGATAGGCCAAGGCGATATTTCTTGGAAGGCTTCCTGCTAGGCTCTCAGTAGTCCCCTTGACTTCCGGGGTGGAAGAAATTTAGGGGAACCCTGAGCCCACCCCTTCGTGTGCAGATGGGCAGTGAGGCTGAGAGCGAGCTAGGCCAGAGCCCAGGCCCCAGACTCCCTCCAGACGCAGGGCGAGACCCCCGGGGCGCTCAGCACCTTCCCACCCTGCCCTGGGCTGCTGACTTACCTCACCTGGGAGAGGAGGGTTCCATGTGGGCACGGGGGAAGAGCAGAGAAAGCGGGGTCCTGTGGCATCCCATCCCAGGTTCTGGGCTGCCCACCTGGGGGCTTCACCAGGGCCTGGCTCCACCCTTACCTGGCTGTCACAGGCCCCATCCTCGGACCAAGCACCGGGAACCGCCTGGCAGTGTCTGTGCCAGGAGTAGGGGGCTCTGGTTGGCAGGGCGGGCTTCCTGGTGGGGGCGGGTAGGGAGGGGAAGGCAAGTCCGGCCATCAGAAGTAGAGGTCTCTGGGGCTTGTCGCCCTGGGGGTTGGGGCCCCCGAAATGCTTCCTGGTGCTTCTTAGGATAGTAAACAGAATAAGGGAGGGGACAGAAAAGCCCTTCACTGGCCTAGCCACTGTCCTGCCACACAGTCCCTGCTCCAGCCCCTGCTACCTCAGTTTCTCCCCTGAGCCGACAGACACTGAGGCCTCTGGGAGCCCAGGAATCCAGCCCTGCCCCTCCAGCCTGAGGACTGTGGCAGGAACAGGCAGGCTGGGCCTCCTGCAGGGACACTCCTGGGTCATGAGGGTCAGGGGTCAGGGTGGGGTCAGGGTGTGGGGGGAGGAGGAAAGGAAAGGAGGGGGGAGCCAGAAAGGAGGAGAAGGGCAGAAGGGAGGGAAGCGGAGGGCGGCACTTCCATGACCACACTTCAGAAATATGCCCGGCCCTCGTCTGTCCCGGTGCCCTGGGGACCTGCCCGGGGGCTGAAGTTGGAGGCTCTGAAATGGTCCTTGTGGTGATGGTTACGTTTCTAAATATCTCACTTTATGGAAATGCCACCAATCGAAAAAAAAAAGAGAAGAAATAAAAGGGGGGGTTTCCCTAATTCTCCCCCTCCAGGGCCTTCTAAGGGACAGGACTGGCGGCCGACAGCCCCTCCTGGGGAGACAGCAGGCACCGTGGAGGGTGAACATCCTGGGATGGGGCCAGACCACTTCTCCCCGGAGCTGCCCAGCCTGGCACGTACGTGTGTGTGTGTGAGTGAATTGTATGATTACGTGCCTGAGAAAGTGGGTGTGTGAGAGTATGTGTGAGAGAGGGTGTGCATTTGTGAGGGTGTCAGAGTGTGTGTGTGTGAGAATATCTGAGTGTGAATGTGTGTGCAACTGGGTGAGAGTGTGTATGTGTTTATGAGCGAACATGAAAGGGTGAGAGCCAGTACATGTGTGAGTGTGTGTGTGTGTGTATGTGTGTGTGGTATGAGTGGTGTGTGTGAGTGGTGTGTGTGAGTGGTGTGTGTGTGAGTGGTGTGTGTGTGGTTTGTGAGTGGTGCGTATGAGTGGTGTGTGTGCTAGTGTGTGTGAGTGGTGTGTGTGTGTGTGTGAGTGGTGTGTGTGTGTATGTGTGTGTGAGTGGTGTGTGTGTGTGAGTGGTATGTGTGTGTGAGTGGTGTGTGTGTGTGTGTGAGTGGTGTGTGTGTGTATGTGTGTGTGAGTGGTGTGTGTGTGTGAGTGGTATGTGTGTGTGAGTGGTGTGTGTGCTATGTGTGTGAGTGTATGTGAGTGGTGTGTGTGCTATGTGTGTGAGTGTATGTGAGTGGTGTGTGTGCTGTGTGTGAGTGTATTTGGTGTGTGTGCTATGTGTGTGAGTGTATTCGAGTGGTGTGTGTGCTGTGTGTGTGAGTGTATTTGAGTGGTGTGTGTGCTGTGTGTGTGAGTGTATTTGAGTGGTGTGTGTGCTGTGTGTGTGAGTGTATTTGAGTGGTGTGTGTGCTGTGTGTGTGAGTGTATTTGGTGTGTGTGCTATGTGTGTGAGTGTATCTGAGTGGTGTGTGTGCTATGTGTGTGAGTGTATCTGAGTGGTGTGTGTGCTATGTGTGTGAGTGTATCTGAGTGGTGTGTGTGCTATGTGTGTGAGTGTATCTGAGTGGTGTGTGTGCTATGTGTGTGAGTGTATTTGAGTGGTGTGTGTGCTGTGTGTGAGTGGCGTGTGTGGAAGTGTGGGTGAGTATGACAGACACACGCATGCAGGACAGGGGCCGGGCAGGTGGTGGGTGCCCTTCTTCAAGGGGCTCCAGTGGGGGTTGGAAGCCCCTGGGTGTGAAGCCCCCTCCCTGGGCCGCTCACTCGCTGACCTTGGCTTGGTCAGCTGTCTCTCCCAGACCATGACACAGGCGTCCTGGGGTCACTTCCTGGGGTGTCGTGATGAGCTGATGAGACTTGTTGAGCTTCTTATTGAATGCATGGGACTGGGACACACTCGGGCAGAGGCCACAGTTGCTGCTGATTGGCCATTCCTGCAGCCAGCCCAGGCGGGCAGGTGGGTGGACTCACGGCCACTCAGGAGGGAAGTGAGTGAAGCACTAGTCCAGGCTGGGGGACCTCCAGGGTGAGTGGCCTGCGTGCTGAGGAGGAGGCTGTCACTCCATGGGCTGGGAGAGGGAGAAAGCTTTATGGACAGGCCTGGGTCCCCCCCTGGTGTTCAGGGCCTGCCTTCAATCCCAGGAGGGGTGTCAGGGCCTAATTCTCTGCCCTGGGCTTACATAATAAGTCTCAGGTAAGACACACTCATTGGAGAAAAAAAGAGGAAATATATCCATGCACAAAGAAGAGTAAAAAGTCCCAGATCCCAACACCCAAAACAATCACCATTAACATCTCAGCATGGGGCCTTCAAGAATGATTCCTGCACACACACACACACACACGTTTTCCTAAATGGGACCATATGGTACCTGCTATTCTGTAATGGGCTCTGTTGGATTGTTCTAGAGAAGGACCCCACGTGTTACCAGCTACCATCATTGTTGGACAACAGGAGAGGCTGAGTGTCTATCTCTGTTTTTTGACCATTTTTCATCCTTTGTGACTCACCTGTGCATGTCCTTTGCCTGTGTTTCTATTGGTGTTTTTGCCTTCTTGTTGTTGATTTTTAGCAGCTCTTTATATATTAAGGTCATCCCCCTCTGTATATTGGTGAGTCAGAGTGACTCCCAAACTCCCTGAGGACTAGGAGGCAGGGACAGGGCTGAGCTCTGGGTCCTTGTCCCCAGGACCCTCATCCTGCTGAAGATCCCTGGAGGTGGGTGGCAGGAAGGGGCTGGCCTGGCCAGGCAGTGAGCGGCAGTGGCAAGGAAAAGAGAGAGAAGTGGAGAGCCGGAACCAGAGGCTCTGAGTGACAGAGCCCTAACGGGAGGCAGATGGAGGAAAGACGGCTGCCCCTGCTGACAGGAGGGAGGTCAGGGGGCACGAAGCCCTCTAATGTTAGGAGCCTGGGCGGCAGGCAGGCAGCAGGGCCAGCTCCACAGGGTGGTGCCCTAGGGCTGTGAGAGGGTGGGGGTCACAGGATTTAGGGAGATCAGTGCACCAAATATTCAGCATATCTAGTGCCTGGCATACACAAGGGTCTCTGCAAATACAAGTGGACTCGTGTTATTGTTAGTATAATGGTCCCCTCACTCCTTCTCTGTCGGCAGAGCCCACCAGCCACGTCAAGGAGTTCGTTATTGGCTCCAAGACTGTCAGAGCTGGGAGGGCCCTCAGGTTATAGGTGAGGAAACTGAGGCCCAGAGACCAGAAAGGTCATGCCTGGGGTCACTCGTGATAGTGGGTTTACATGTGCTCCCCAAAAAGATATGTTCCAGTCCTAGCCCTGGAGCCTGGAACATGACCTGGTTCAGAAAAAGCGGTTTTGCAGATGTAATCAAATTAAGACGTGGCCATAATGGATTTGGGTGGGCCCTATAAATCCGGGGACCCACGCCCGCTTAGAAAGGAGAGGGGGAGGCTGGGTGCAGTGGCTCATGCCTGAATTTGACCTTTCAGCCTCCAGAACTGTAAAGAAGTGAATTTCTGTTGTTTTAAGCCATCAGGTTTGTAGCCCCTTGTGACAGCGGCCCCAGGGCAAAAGTAGGGCTCAGACGAAGTCATCCCACCCAGCTCTGCCGGGACCCCACGAGACTACACCTCCCGAGTTGCTCACCATGCGCCCTTGGGTAAGTCAGGTCTCCGTCTCCTGAGGGCTGAGGGCCATCACACAGGTGAGGAGACCAAGGCCTGACTCAACACGGGCACGGTGTCATGTGATCAAATGTGTTGTGTGATCAACCGAGAGAGGGGCTGTGAAGACCTGGGTCTCCTGAGAGCGGCTGTACCGTTCAGGGCCTTGTGATCCATTGAGAGGGTGGGGGACCCTTCAAGCAGGGGGCAGACACTTCCAAACCCTCAGAGTCATGCCCAGACAGGTGCAACCAGGTCAAGTGTCCCATCCGGATGCTCATGGCTGTCTGGTGAGAATTTGGGCCCTTCTGATTTTTACAAGGCAAGTTGGAAATCTCCATTTCCGTGTGAGCAAAATGTCCCGATTTCACTCAGGAAGATAACTTCTTTCCCTCAGCAAGAATCAAGGCAGATGTGTGCGGGGAGCCGTGGACCCTTGTAGTCTGCAGTTGCTTCTGGGAGGCCCAAGCTAGTGGGTCTTGAACCCAGCTGCCCACCCCCACCCTTCCTTCCTGCTCCTTTAGGTAATGGAAGAGGAAGCAAACTGAGGCACTCTGAATGCCCGGTGTCAGGGGTGGTTTTCCGAGAGCCTGTCATTGGATCTGACAACGGCTTCCACGACCAGAGCCAGCAGTTACTAGCCACTACTGCCGCACCCTCAACCTTGCTGGTCGAGCCTCGTTGCTGGACCTGGACATGCTTTGGGTTTCCTTGTACAGTTTGTTTTGCTCGTGGTAGAGGGCTTACTCTGCCCATTTAAAAATGTTTCATCTGGCTGGGTGTGGTGGTTCACGTCTGTAAGCCCAGTATTTTGGGAGGCTGAGGCGGGTGGATGACCTGAGGTCAGGAGTTCGAGAACAGCCTGGCCAACATGGTGAAATCCCGTCTCTACTAAAAATACAAAAATTAGCCTGGCGTGGTGGCATATGCCTGTAATTCCAGCTACCTGGTAGGCTTGAACCCAGTCGGGGGAGGTTGCAGTGAGCTGAGATCCTGCCACTGCACTCCAGCCTGGGCAACAGAGTGAGACTCTGTCTGAAAAGTAATAATAATAATAAATAAATAAATATAAAAATGTTTACTCCTGGCCGGGCCTGGTGGCTCAAGCCTGTAATCCCAGCACTTTGGGAGGCTAAGGCGGGCAGATCACAAGGTCAGGAGATCAAGACCATCCTGGCTAACACGGTGAAACCCTGTCTCTACTAAAAAATACAAAAAAACTAGCTGGGCGAGGTGGCGGTCACCTGTTGTCCCAGCTACTCGGGAGGCTGAGGCAGGAGAATGGCATAAACCTGAGAGGCGGAGCTTGCAGTGAGCTGAGATCCCGCCACTGCCCTCCAGCCTGGGCGACAGAGCGAGACTCCATCTCAAAAAAAAAAAAAAGTTTACTCCTAAGACCCATCGGATTGTCTTGAAATGTGCCTTTAAATGTTTTTTCCTGGGCTGGGCAACTCTCGCTGTCTGGCAGGTGCCAGGGAGAGGGGCCCAACTTGGCAGAGCGAGGCCCGGGAGGCCAACGCTGTGATGTAGACTGCTGGGGTGGGAAACCTCTCTTCATCTTCAGCTTCCCAGAACCAAGAAAGGCATCAAGGCTCCCCCTCCAGGTGGGAGAGGAAGCTCAAATGCATGGCCCAAGGGGAGGTGCCTTGACTCCAGAAAAGTGGTTTTTCCAAGGCAAGCTGGAAATGTCCATTTCTATCTGAGCAGAATTTCCCGATTTCACTCAGGGAGAAGATATTTCTTTCCTGCAGTGAGAACCAAGGCAGAAATGTGCTGGCAGCTGTGGACTCTGTGACCTGGAGCTGCTTCTAGGCAGCCCAAGTTGGTGTTGTCCTCAAGGGGCTTAAATCTGGCTGCCCACTCCACCCCTCCTTCCTGAACCAGAGGGTTTTGGTTCCTTCCCACTGAATTCCACTTCCACCGACACAGCACGCTGGCTCCAGCATCTCAGGTGAGTGTGATTATACCTTTTTTTTTTTTTTTTTTTTTTTTGAGACAGAGTTTTATTCTTTTTTTCTTTTTTTTTTTGAGATGGAGTCTCGCTCTGTTGCCCAGGCTGGAGTGCAGTGGCACAATCTCGGCTCACTGCAAGCTTTGCCTCCTGGGTTCACGCCATTCTCCTGCCTCAGCCTCCCAAGTAGCTGGGACTACAGGCGCCTGCTACCACGCCCGGCTAATTTTTTGTGTTTTTAGTAGAGACAGGGTTTCACAGTGTTAGCCAGGATGGTCTCGATCTCCTGACCTCGTGATCTACCCGCCTCGGCCTCCCAAAGTGCTGGGATTACAGGCGTGAGCCACCGCGCTCGGCCCGGAGTTTTATTCTTATCACCCAGGCTGGAGTGCAATGGTGCGATCTCCACTCACTGCAACCTCCGCCTCCTAGGTTCAAGCGATTCTCCTGCCTCAGCCTCCCAAGTAGCTGGGATTACAGGTGCCCACCACCATGCCCGGCTAATTTTTGTATTTTTAGTAGAGACAGGGTTTCATCATACTGGCCAGGCTGGTCTGCAGCTTCGAACTCCTGACTTCAGGTGATCCGCCTGCCTCAGCCTCCCAAAGTGCTGGGGATTATACCCATTTTACAGATGAGGAAATCCAAGTTCAGAGCCAGGCAGTAGCACACTCCTGTGTTCCCAGCTTCTCAGGAGGCTGAGGTGGGAGGATCACCTGAGCCCAGGAGTTTGAAGCTGCGGTGAGTTGTGATCACTACACTCCAGCCTGGGAGACAGAGTGAGACCCTGTCTCTAAAAAATACACATGATTCGGGCCGGGCGGCTGGCCTGTAATCCTAGCACTTTGGGAGGCCGAGGTGGGCAGATCACGAGGTCAGGAGTTTGAGACCAGCCTGGCCAATATGGTGAAACTCTGTTTCTACTAAAAATACAAAAATTAGCCGGGCGTGGTGGCCGGCACCTGTAGTCCCAGCTACTCGGGAGGTTGAGGTAGGAGAATCACTTGAACCCAGGAGGCGGAGGTTGCAGTGAGCCAAGATCACGCCACTGCACTCCAGCCTGGGCGACAGAGCGAGACTACGTCTCGAAAAAAATAAAATAAAATTAAAAAATACACAAGATTCATTGAGTCCATCAAGGCAGAGGTGGAGAGAGCTGGCAGCTGTCCTGGCCAGGTGCTCCCTGGGACAGATAATAAGAAACTGAGGAGGGGACGTGCGAGGACCCTGGTCCTCATCATTCCAGTCAGCGGGCTGGGTGGTGACAGAGGTGGCCCAGCCCCTCTTCAGGGAAGGCGAGGGCCAGGCCGAGCCGGAAGGGGCAGTTGTCTGATGAGCTCAGCGCTCAGGGGCGCCCAGCGCGAGTGGGGCAGCGGCAGAGCCGGGGAGCACGACCGGCGGAACTCGGATGGCGCCCAGCGGTCGCGGGCAGGATAGCAGGGCGAAGCCGAGCCGGGCCCAGCCCTGGCAGGGAGGGGCAGGCCCGCCTGAGTCTCGGATCTGGCGGGCTCGATCCCCCACTCCCCCACTCCGCTGGGGCCGCCTACTGGACAGCGCCCCAGTCGGCCTGGCAGTCGTGCCCTGGGACGCGCCGAGGTCCTCCGAGCCCGCAGGGGGCGCTGTCGCCATGCGGGCCACCCTCAGTCGGCGCGGGCAGGAAGTACGAGGGTCACTTCCGGCGGGGGCGCGGCTTGGGCTGAGGAGCGGACCCGGCCGGGCGCAAGGGCTGGTCCAAGGGAGCAGGTGGGTTCCGCGGCCGCCGGAGCGCTCCGGTCGGCGTCTGGGCATCTCGGCCTCGGCGGAAAGCGCGACCGCCCTGCTGCGCGGGGCCTGCGGCGATGCCGTTCCTGCACGGCTTCCGGAGGATCATCTTCGAGTACCAGCCGCTGGTGGATGCGATTCTGGGCTCCCTGGGGATCCAGGACCCCGAGCGGCAGGAGTCTCTGGACCGGTAAGTCGCCCCCTCCCGTGAGCTGGCCGAGGCCGCTCCGACCCTGCGGCGTCCCACTTTATCACCACAAGCCGGGCGGGGTGGATGCGTCCCCCTTGACAGAGGAAGGGACGGGCGGAAGCCGGGGTTGCGTGGCTCCGAGCTCGCGCTGCCCCGCGCGGATCGCACTCCCGCCCCTTGCATGGCGGAGGCGAAGGGCAGGGAGGGCCCGAGGGCGGAGGCTCGCGGGGTGTCGCAGGGCCTGCGCCTTGGCCCCACCCTGTCGCCTGCCTGTGCTGTGCCACCCCCCGGCGTGTCAGGGGAGCAGGGTGGAATCCGTGAGGCCTCAGATGTTACCCCAGAGCAGTGTGAAGGTGGGCTTTTGTAGCAGAGTTTGCGTTTTTATAGACAAGAGCTGGTCTGTCGTGGACCCGCAGGAAAGGTGTCGGGAGCGAATCCGCATTCACTGCCCATGGTACTAGGCGCCTGGGGTCCATCACTGGCTCAGCAAAATCCCCGCCTTGGCGCGTGTGCTCCAGAGGAGAGACTGACAAGTAATTGTGCGGCGGCACGCGAGGTGGAAGGGAGGAGAGAGCACAGGGAAGGGGCTCAGGTGTTTGCGGGGGTTGTCAGTTGGAATTTACAACGCGTGGTGATGAGTCGTCTCCCCATCCAGGGACTCGGGTGGAAACGTAGGCTTTCTTCATCATTTCAGCTAAAGGCCTCCATGTGAGAGGAGCGGGGAGGCTGTGTTGCTGTCCTGGCTGCAGGGGTTGCGGGGGCTGGGGTCCTACAGCTTTGAGGGTGAAGGGCTTTCTGAGGAAGGAGCATCAAAGTCGGGCTTGGGCTCTTGGCTTCCAGGGTTCCCTTCAGTCCCAGCAGCCCAGGTGTGTGAGGCTTTGTACCCAAGTCTGCGACCAAACTCTGGGCAACGCGGGAGGAGAGCGCAGACAGACCCAGCCCATTCTCCGCAAATCCGAGTCTGCTCCCGTCTTAAGAGATGCAGCCTGGCCCTCTCTCTAGTTCAGAGGTTCTGCCAAGCCTCTGTGACCCACAGAGCCAGGGCCCTGCTTGCGGATGATTCTAGCAGGACACTAAGGCCCACCAACCCACAGGCTGCCCGATCAGCCGGTCCCACAGCTGTGCCTACCCTCAGCCTCTCTTCTGCCCCAGGCCCAGTTATGTCGCCAGCGAGGAGAACCGAATCCTTGTTCTCACTGAGCTGCTGGAGAGGAAAGCCCACTCTCCCTTTTACCAGGAAGGTGTGAGCAACGCCCTGCTCAAGATGGCTGAGCTGGGGCTGACCCAGGCGGCCGACGTTCTCTTGCGGCATGGGGCCAATCTCAACTTTGAAGGTCAGCGAGAGCCCCGGGGGTGGGCAGGCGACTTAAACGTGGCTCTGCGCCGGGTGGGCGTCCATGTCCCCAGCCTTGGCTTTTACCATCCTCTGAGGAGTGACTTCCCCCCGCTTTATTTCCTGGGTGGCTGTGACTAAGGAATCTCCCATTGGGTGGCCTCCCAAATCCTGCGGGTTTTCACATGGCTCTCCCCACCTCTGTTCCAAGGGCGGGCGAGTGTTGCTGCTTCTACCATGTGATTGATTAGCAAACTTTCCCCAGCTCCCAGAGTAATCCCCACTTCCATTAATGCGAAAATGCAGCTACTGGCATTGTGCCCAGAGCTAAGGGAAGGTAATTTTCTGCCACTTACTCTGAGCCAATTTGTGTTTTTTTCCTCATGCCATAGGGAGAGGGGAAAACAGGCCGCATTAGGCATAAATCACCACAGAACACGCTGGCTTCCAGCTTCTGAGTGCGAGGGATGGAGATGGAGCCATGCTCCTTTCTCTCTGTTTTTCACCCCAGGGAGGGCAGGGTTAGTAGGGAGACAGGCAGGGCTGCCTTGTGACCTAATGGGGGCCTGAGACAGCCAGGCATGTCTCCTTTCCCCATCCAAAGACAGGCTTGGAGGCTGCTGGGCTCCTGGAGCCCAAGGAGCTGAGACGGGAGGGCCAGTTCTGAAGCCAGTGACTTGGAGACCAGCTTGGAGAACGTGGCTGTTACCACCAGGCCTACAGAGCGGAGCAGCCATGGAGGTGCTGCGTAGTGCGGCCTCCCAGCCATTCTGAGAGTGCGCGCCCCATTTTATGGTCCCTTCTTACAGAAGAGGAAATTAAAGCCCCAACAGCTTCAGTAGTGTGCCCACTAGAACACCCCGAGGGCCCTCTAGTATCTGGTGAGGACAGCTCTGTCCTAACCCTTGATGGTGACAGGAGGCTGGGCCTCTGCTTCTGGACACTTTAGGTGGGAGTTTGGGGCTGGGCTCTGGGTCCAGGGGCCCCATGAGAATACGGATAGGCAGGACCCACACGAGCTGCATCTGTGCCTTCAGATCCAGTCACCTACTACACGGCCTTGCACATCGCCGTCCTGCGGAACCAGCCGGACATGGTGGAGCTGCTGGTGCATCACGGCGCTGACATTAATCGGAGGGACCGGGTAAGTGCCAGGTCCAGCTTGTTTTGAAGCAGCGTTGGGCAGGGGCCTGAGCAGCTTCCCAAGCCAACCTGGCTGTGCTTGCTTGGCTCAGATCCACGAGAGTAGCCCCTTGGACCTGGCCAGCGAGGAGCCTGAGCGCCTGCCCTGCCTGCAGCGCCTCCTGGATCTTGGAGCTGACGTTAATGCCGCTGACAAGCATGGTGGGTGCCTCCTGCAGGAAAGCAGGACAGCTGGGCCCCCGGGCAGCGTTGGGGGGACACCCAGGGTGCCCCAGGACAACAGCTAGGTGGGCTGACTGGATGCTGGCCCTGGCTGGTGGCACAGCATGGCTGGGCACACAGGGGTTCTGCTGACTTGCTGAGCTCAGAGGCTTGAGACAGACAGTGCAGTCACTGCCCCTGTGCTGGCCCTCAAGGGCCTTCCGTAGGAAGAAATAGGGCACGTACGCACTCAGCTTCCAAGAAACAATGGCTTCCCATTGGGAGAGGCCTAGCCAACGTTTCAGGTAGCATCCTGGGATCCAGAGAAATCCTGCTTTTCTGCTGGGGGCCTTTCTGCTCTCAGTTCTCTGGGTGGAAAGGGAATGACCAGAAGCCCATCACCCTCAGCCCTCACCCGAGCTGAGAGCTGTCTCTGAAAGTTCATCTTCTGATCCTGAGTGTCTGGATTTCTGCCACCTCCTCTGGGTTGCCCTGACCTGGGCTTCCTGGCCTCCTGCTCCTCCTCGCTCTCCCTCCCTCCCTAGGAAAGACTGCTCTGCTCCATGCTCTGGCCAGCAGCGATGGGGTACAGATCCACAATACTGAGAACATCCGGCTCCTGCTGGAAGGAGGTGAGGCTGGCGCGCTCCTGGGCCTTGTCCTCTCACCCGCCCCTTCAATGTGTGCCGTTGCTTTGCCGGGGTTGAAGACCTTCTCCCAGTGTCTCTTGTTCTATGGCTCTTCTAGGGGCAGACGTCAAGGCCACCACCAAGGATGGGGACACAGTGTTCACCTGCATCATCTTCCTACTTGGTGAGACTGTGGGAGGGGACAAAGAGGAGGCCCAGATGATCAACCGCTTCTGCTTCCAAGTCACACGGCTGCTGCTGGCGCATGGGGCCGACCCCAGCGAGTGCCCGGCCCACGAGTCCCTCACCCACATCTGCCTCAAGAGCTTTAAACTGCATTTCCCTCTCCTGCGCTTCCTGCTGGAGTCCGGAGCCGCCTACAACTGCTCCCTGCATGGCGCGTCCTGCTGGTCTGGCTTTCACATCATCTTTGAGAGGCTCTGTTCCCACCCAGGCTGCACAGAAGACGAGAGCCATGCGGACCTCCTGCGCAAAGCCGAGACCGTCCTGGATCTCATGGTGACCAACTCTCAGAAACTCCAGCTGCCCGAAAACTTCGATATCCACCCTGTGGGCAGCCTGGCGGAAAAGATCCAGGCCCTCCACTTCTCCTTGAGGCAGCTGGAGAGCTATCCCCCGCCCCTCAAACACCTGTGCCGCGTGTCCATCCGGCTCTACCTTCAGCCGTGGCCTGTGGATGTGAAGGTCAAAGCCCTGCCTCTGCCTGACAGGCTGAAGTGGTACCTCCTTAGTGAGCACAGTGGCTCCATGGAAGATGACATCTGACGGGTCTCAGGCTACAGGAACAGGGGACATGGGCAGCTTAGGTCAGCCTGTTGGTAGAACCTGGGACAGCCTTAGAGGAGGGTCTTTTTGATCTGGGAGATGAGACGGGATCCTTCATGAGAAAAGCCAGCCAGGTAGAGCCTGAAGCTGTGATCACTCCAGTGGTGAAGGGTGTGGCTCTGTGTCTTCCAGAGAGACTGCTCCCTTCCCTCCAGCAGCACTCCAGGTCCCACCCATGTTGGACAAAGGAACAGGGCTTGGACTGAAGTCATGTTTATACCCTCTGAATTGGAGGGCAGTGCCAGGGCATTTACAGAAGCTGGGAAGGACCAAGCCTCAACATCCCCAGGGCTGCGGGGGTCTTGTTTGCTGCACGTGGCAGTATAGCTGGAGAGGAAGCCTGGGGCGCGTCCTGTGTGGTGCCAAGACCCCACCCCTGCCCCTTTTCCTTCCAGGTTCTGTTGCAGCCGTGTTTCTGGTGGGCTCGGGGGGAGGAGACACTAAGGGCCCCACAGGCTTGTCTTCATGGTGTTGCAAGCCAAGCTGGCCCCTGCCTGTTCCTGTAGCTTTGGGGCCAGGTCAGCCATGGCCCCACCTACCAGAACTGTGCTCTGCTGGCAGCTGTGCTTGTGCCAAACCCAGGGCCTCAGCGACCATGACTTCTGCTAAAAAGCAATCATGAGTGCGCGGCTGGGGACAGACCTCTCTGTTGTCTCCTGTTGAGGGGCTCTCTTTGGAGCAACCTAAGAGCCGACTGTACCACCCAACTGTGAGCCCTCAGTCCCTTCCAGGTTGCATCGGTCATTGTGAATTGTGGAAACGCCTCTGGGGATAAGCTGAGGTGACTAAATGATATATTTATAAGATTAAACTGACTTTCTTGGCCTTAACGGTCCTTGTATAAAATTTCTGCCCCGGCCCTCCACAGTTCAGGATAGAGGCTCCCACAGCAGCTGGTAAGGAAGGGGGTGGCAGGTGTGAGGAGATGCTGTGTTTGGGGGATTGCTTCCAAGTCCCTGCAAAGAAGCACCACTCTAGACTAGCGAGGTCCTCCACAGTGTTGAGGTCCCATTTTATTATTATTTTTTTCGAGACAGTCTGTCACCCAGGTTGGAGTGCAATGGTGCAATCTCGGCTCACTGGGACTTCTGCCTCCCAGGTTCAAGCAGTTCTCCTGCCTCAGCCTCCTGAGTAGCTGGCATTACAGGTGCCCGCCACCATGCCTGACTGATTTTTGTATTTTAGTAGAGACGGGGTTTCGCCATGTTGGCCAGGCTGGTCTCAAATTCCTGACTTCAGGTGATTCACCTGCCTCGGCCTTCCAAAGTGCTGGGATTACAAAGGCATGAGCTACTGTGCCCGGGCCCCATTTTATTTTTATTTTTTGGGATGGAGTCTCACTCTGTCACCTAGGCTGCAGTGCAGTGGCGCAGTGTCGGCTCACTGCAAGCTCCGCCTCCTGGGTTCACACCATTCTCCTGCCTCAGCCTCCCAAGTAGCTAGCTGGGACTACAGGCGGCCCACCACCACGCCCGGCTTTTTTTTTTTGTTTTGTATTTTTAGTAGAGACGGGGTTTCACCGTGTTAGCCAGGATGGTCTCAATCTCCTGACCTTGTGATCTGCCCGCCTCAGCCTCCCAAAGCGTTGGGATTACAGGCGTGAGCCACCGCGCCCGCCCCATTTTATTTTTTAATTTAATGCCTGCCAAGGAGCAGCCTCAAGCCCAGAGAAGAACAAGGCTTCAGGGAGCTTCCCTGCTGCAGGCTGTTGTCACGCTTTAAGGGTCCCAGGCTTCCACTGCCAAGCAGGACTTGGCACATGAGCACCCCCAACCACAGCACCATCAGGCAGCACCCATGGGTTCCACCAGCCCAGCTCTGTCCCTCCCCTAGGTAAAGACCACACTGAAGTCTTCAAGTTCCCAACAACCAGGTTGGGGGTGGTTTCCTTCCTCTTCAGGCAGCCAGGCCCATGGCTGGAAGGCTAGGCTGGAGGCCCAGGGAATCGGCTACTGATGTGACCACCGTATTCCCACATGGGGAGCCCTGGAGCCCCTTCCACCCAATCCCATCTCACAGGGCAGCAGGGTCTGGGCTCCTGCCTCACCGCTGGTTCAGCAGCACCCTCCCCCCACAGGGTCCCACCTTGCCTTTTGAAGAAGAATCTGCATAATGAGTGGACGGCAGACAGCTATATTTAGTGGTGCCTTGACACTCACGAACCGCCAGTGTGGCGCCTGGATCTTGCCCAGCTGCCAGTTCCCCCCACCCGGACTGTGGTTCCTCAGTTTCTCCTGCCAGCCCTGGCTCATCTCAGGGCAAAGCTATAGACGTGGTAGATCTCATCGGGGAGGTTCTCCTGCCTCTCCTCAGCCAGGAGGCTGAGGCCTGCGCTGCAGATGATCCTGCGGACCACATCAAGGTCCCGGCACACGCTGCTGTCCACGTCATCCAGAATCACGCCCTCCTGGGCCATGTTGTCTTTGATGACAATGATACCGTTGGGGCGGAGGCTGCCCTTGCAGCGCCGCAGGAACTCAGCCAGGTGCTGATCGGTGAGGTGGCCTGGGGAGGGCAGAAGCAAGGTTACCAGTGCACAATGCAAGGGGATGCTGGCCACCAGATGGGATGTATTTCTCAGCCCTGCTGAGCCCTTCATTTGTGCCCAGCATTTTGTGTGGCATTTAGTAAATCCCGACAGATTTACTAAACCCCATTTCATAGAAGAGGAAACTGTGGCTCAGAGATCTTCTACCTAAAGACACATTAAGCCAGAATTTAACTTGACGGGGTGACTTCCAAGTCCTGCCTGATACCTACACACCATGATGCCCCACCCCTGCCAGACTTGGATCAGAGGAGTGAACCTGGGCTAAGAGTTTGGCACTGCAGGAGCTTCTGGACAGACTGCCTTCCCCACACCAGAAGTCCCCACAGAGGCTTCTGAGACCACAAAATACAAGGCCAGACCTAGCGTGTCCACAGCAGGCCTGTGCTGCCCACCTCAGGAGGTGGCCAACTGCTGCTAGTGGCCTGCCACCAGGTCAGCAGCCCAGGGCACAGCGCTTGAGGTGTACTGTTAGGCTAAGAGGGTGCAGGGCTAGACACAAAGCTTAAACTTTTCATCTTATTAAAAATAAAACCCTTATAAAACTCTCACTTTGAATGCAGTAAGTTATTGGCCATTAAAATTTAACAAAAAACTGCACCCAAATGGATGGTAGCAGGTATTCAACTGAAACAAAACCTGGAAGAAATCGACCTTTTAGGCTGAGCCTGTCCCTCAGTCCTGGGAAGCACGGGGTGGGGGTGGGCGTGGGTGTGGGCGTGGGGGGATTGGAGAATCCTCACTGGCTTACTTGCTGCAGGAGCGCAAAGCCCTGGTCCTGACACCTTATGGGGAACCCGAGTGGCAGGAGACGTACAGGTGGGCAGGGAAGGGCGGAGGGACCCTCACCTATCACCCACTGGATCCAGATGACGTCGTAAGAGTCCGGCTCTGGGGTGAAGTCCTGGAGCCCACAACAGAAGTAGTTCCTCACCCTCTTGCCCTCCTCCCCCAGGTAGGTCTTGGCTTGAACCAGGAAGTCCTCCGTTATGTCGACCATATCCACCTCTCTGAACAGCGGCAGGAGCAGCCGCTTGGTGATCCTCCCAATGCCAGCTCCACAGTCCAGGGCACAGGACGTTCCTGTCTTGTTCGGGCCTTCCTGAAAAGCAGAGGCATGTAACCTATCAGAGAGACCCTGTCGCCGCACGTGGGGGCCCTTCCTCATGAGCCCTGGGACTTAGACTCAAGTCAGGATTCCAGGGCTCTGCACAAGCTGAGCACTGGTGGGGAGGTCTGTGCTGGCTGCCAGCTTGTACAGAGTCCTGATTCAAGGGGGTAAGCGTGGAAGGACACCCTGCTGGGCCACATATTCCTTTATCTTTGAAAGTTTTTGTAGAGACAGGATCTCATTCTGTTGTCCAGGCTGGAATGCAGTAGTGGGATCACGGCTCACTGTAGCCTCGGACCCCTGGGCTCAAGCCATCCTCCATCTTCCCGCCTCAGCCTCCCACGTAGCTGGGACTACAGGCATGTGCCACCATGCCCAACTCTTTATTTTTATTTATTTTTTGTAGAGACAGGGCCTCAGTCTGTTGCCCAGGCTGGTCTCAAATTCCTGGGCTCAAGCAGTCCTCCCACCTTGAAATCCCAAAGAGCTGGATTACAGGAGTGAGCCGCTGCCCCAGCCCTGGGCCACACATTTCTAAAATGAAAGCCAATTTCCACTTAAAGGTGATAACTTGAACAGGTACACTAATCTCTCCTGAGTCTCCAAGTAAACAACGGCAGAGAGGAGCAGGGAGAATGGAAGTAGGACAATGGGTGAACAAGGGTGCGGAGAGGGAACGCGGAGGGAGGGGAGGCGCTGGATGGAGCAGGTGGCCAACAGCAGCCTCCAGTGCCAGCCATGAGAGACAAGAAGGTGGGGGGCTCCAGGCCCGGGGGTCCCAGCCTAGTACAGAAAAGGCTGGGGGTAGAGCAGAGGGTAGAAACCATGGCATGTAACTAGGAGTTTTCATCCAGAATGGCCAACACCCTCAGCCCAAACACCCATGGGCATGGCAGGAGAGCAAGGGTTTTGTCCCTGGCAAAACCCAACAGTTGAAGAGAAGTTTGCCCAATTCGGGCACCTCAGTTCTGCCTAACAGCCAGCTCCTGTCTGGTAACCTTGAGGCTAAGTCCACAATCTAGAAGTTACCCCACTGTGCCCACCCAGCCCAGCTCCTCAAGGCTTTGGGGTAGGTACCAAGAGACAGCCAACGAGCCTGCAGTGTTACATGTAAAAGGTGGCACCCCACATGGACTCGGCAGTGCCACCAGAGCCACAGCCTCTCCTGGAGAGCACGCCAGACCTGCCTACCCTCAAAAACCTCTGCAGAAACTTCCGGGAGCTGTTGATGTCGATGCTGGAGATGTGGCCATACCCCCCAAGCATGCCGTCCACCGTGGGTGGGATTTGTTTCCAGTAGGTCTTGGCCTTGGAATAGAATTGCTTCTCGTCTTCTATCACCTCGCTCGTCATGTTGTCACCAACCACGGCTCTGCTCAAGCACCACGATCAGCACCCGCAACTCTCCTGGGTAAGGAAGGGGGTGTGAGTCAGCGGGCCGGGGACCTGGCAGAAAGGTCCCCGGGGCAGAGGGCCAGTCTCACGCCAGGCTTCACAAGTCACACATGCTGCTGAGTGCAGAGGGAAGTCCAGGGTCCCCAAATCTGCTTCTACCCCTTGGATAACAGCATCTTCTGTCTTTTGCACTGAGAGCACCCGCCCCAAGTCCTAGCTTCACGTTCTTTTACATTTTCATTTTTTCTGGAGTGCAAGTGGTGTGATCATAGCTCAATGCAGCCTCCAACTCCAGAACTCAAGAGACCCTCCCAACTCCTCCGGAGCAGCGAGGACTACAGTTGTGTGCCACCATGCCTGGCTAATTATGTTTTGTAGAGATGGGCTCTCACTACATTACAAAGGTTGGTCTCGAACTCCTGACCTCAAGAGATTCTCCCACCTTGGCCTCCCAAAGCGCTGGGATTACGGGTATGAGCCACTGTGCCTGGACTGGCTTCAAGTTCTTGACATGCTTTATATGACACCTGACGCAGTGGCTTCTGGGCACAGAAAACCCTGATCAATAAAGAGAAAAGACCGCAAAGCAGAGAACACCAGCAGACCCTGGAGGGCCAGGGAAGTTTCCACGCCTCCCTGCCTCTGGCTCAGAGCACAGCAACAACTCACGGTGGGGTCCAGTCCTCCGTTAATGAGGAGTGGGGACTCTGTGCCAGGCACCAGGCTGTGAACCAGGCAGAGAGCCAGGCAGAAAACAATTCTACAGACACAACCACACCCGCAGGGAGGGCTGCAGAGGAGAAGCACCAGTGCCAGCAGAGCACGGAGAGAGGAAGTGGACTCGGATGCGGGGACCAGGGAAGGCAACCCTGAGGAGGGGACGCGGAAGCTGAAACCGATGGATGGGCAAGAATAAATGCAGCCAGTGGAGGGCGACAGCTCTGCTCCCGGAGGGAAGGACAGACAGCCCTCGTGGCTGCCAGTTCCTGGTCTCACAGTCAACTCTAGCAATTTCGACTGCATCCTACAGAGCAACGAGTGTGAACCACCCTGAGGCCCAGCAGACAGTGGCCCGGGAAGACCGGTGCTTCCGAAGACTGCTGGCAGCAGTGGAGACGGCAGGGGGATGAGGAGACCGCTGCCACAGCAGAAGGAGAGGGAACTAGAGAGCCTCAGCTGGGTCCTGGCAGCAGAGCCCAGGCCCACATTGCCCTTCAGGACAGGGATGACAGTTCAGCGGCTCCACGCTCCAAGGGCGGCCAGCCTGCCATAAGCTTCCCATAGGCACAGTGCTGTCACCAAGGCACACCACGCTTAGGGGCTGTTCTAGTTGCTGTGAGGCTTGCCAAGACCTCAGAGAGCTCTAGCCCAGGAGGACAGGCAAAGAACAAAGGGAACGAAAATACGCAGCAGAAAAATAAGATTCTCATGGAACCATAAAGTGCTAAGGAAACTCAAAGGGCAGAAGAATCCTTTCTGAACAGCAGACAGGGGCAGTGGCCTGGAGGAGGCAGCCCGAGCTGGGCATCTAAAGACAGGGAGTGCTGGAGGGGTGAGGCACAGACAGAGGGAGCAGCTGTGGGACAGCACGGGCCATCAGAGGGCGGAGAGTGGAGGCGGGGAACACAGTGTGGAAGGTGAGCTGGGAAAGGCAGACAGGGCCTGGATGAGGGCGGCCCCGAGTGCATGCTGGCACCAGTTCTCAGCTGATGTGCTTCCCACACTGCCAGGGCCTACCCTGAAGGGAGGCAGAGTGAGAATGGCAGTGGCCGTGCTGGCTGTCACAGGACAAACAGCAACAGTGGGAGGCAGGAATCCCAGCAGCAGCTGCTGCTACATCCTGATAAACCCATGATAAAGGGAAAATCTCCTCGGTGGAAAACACGCAGCTGACTGGGAGCTGCAGCTCACCACCTCGCACGTGCCGCCTCCACACAAGGAGAGCAGGGGGCTTCTAGCAAATGCCTGTCGCCAAAGTTGACAAATCGTAGGTCCAAGACCGTCTGCCTGACCCCTGGAGCTACAGGGTCAACACGGAAGAGTCCACATGTGGAACTTGGGCACAGTCCTCAAACACAACTCAAAGCTTAAAACCCTAAGACCCAGGAATGCTCTAGGGGCTTCAAGAGAAGTGGTCAGAGGGAAACAGGAAAACGCCCTGAGAAGGAGCATGAGGCCTTCGGGAAGCAACTATGAGGAAAGAGAAGAGAAACTAAACACAAGACAAGCTGGAGAATTTTCTTTTCTTCTTAGTTTTTTGAGAAAGGGTCTCAGTGTCACCAGACTAGAGTATGGCTCAGGTGACCCTCCCATCTTGGCCTCCAGGGTAGCTGGGACTACAGGCACACGCCGCCACACCTGCCTAACTTTTGTATTTTCTGTACAGACGGAGTTTTGCCATGTTGCCCAGGCTGGTCTCAAACACCTGGCTGCAAGTGATCCACCTGCCTCGGCCTCCCAAGGTGTTGGGCTTACAGGCGGAAGTCACTGCACCCAGCCAAGATTTTTCATTGGTCAAATTTGTTATTGGCCCCCAGTACTATCTTCTGCACTACTATATTCTGAACCTGTCCTGAAAGAGAAGGAACTTTCCAGAAGCAGCAGGCCCACCCCAGCCAGTCAGCTCAAGAATACTTCTAACGAGGCCGGGCGCCATGGCTCACGCCTGTAATCCCAGCACTTTGGGAGGCCGAGGCAGGCGGATCATGAGGTCAGGAGATCGAGATCATCCTGGCTAACACAGTGAAACTCTGTTTCTACTAAAAATACAAAAAAATTAGCCAGGCACGGTGGCGCGCACCTGTAGTCCCAGCTACTCGGGAGGCTGAGGCAGGAGAATGGCCTGAACACAGGAGGTGGAGCTTGCCATGAGCCAAGATCGCGCCACTGCATTCCAGCCTGGGCGACAGAGCAAGACTCCGTATCCAAAAAAAAAAAAAAAAAAAAAAAGAAGACTTCTAACGGATGCAATTCTCCTTCTGTAACTGGTCAGCCTTTTCCGGAGACCCAGCCAGCCAGTGGGGGCAACAGG
Source organism: Macaca thibetana thibetana (assembly GCF_024542745.1). Classification (NCBI taxonomy): domain Eukaryota; kingdom Metazoa; phylum Chordata; class Mammalia; order Primates; family Cercopithecidae; genus Macaca; species Macaca thibetana. The sequence goes on from NC_065592.1 coordinate 8,857,799, forward strand.
GAAAGGCCTGTTGTGGCTGCTGAGAACAGAGGGGATGGGGTCCCTCCTCTCCAACACCGTGCCTGACTCCTTCAGCAGATTTGAGCTTTCTTCACTGACAAAGTCACATGCCAGCTTTCTGAGGGTCCAGAGAGAGCTGACAAGACCCATGTGCTCTACCGGGGCCCGGTTCTTCTTAGATCCGTGATTGGGTCTTTTCACCCTCAGCAGAACACTTTGGCTGTGCCTAGAGAAGTCTGCTTAAACCTCTCTTCAGATTCTTGTTTTTTTGAGATGGGGTCTTGCTATGTGGCCCAGGCTGGCCTCAAACTCCCGGGCTCAGGCCATCCTCCCTATTCAGCCTCCCAAGTAGCTGAGATTACAGGCGTATGACACTGCGCCTGGCTTCCCTCTTCAGATTCTTGAATCCACTCGCAGACTGACCCCTTACTTTACCGTTCACACACAGGGTTTGGGCCACAATGAAGAAAGGCAGCCATCACTGCACCAATCAGGGAGCCCTTTGGGGTAACAGGCTGGGGAGGACCTTAGTTCTACTTATTGCACATAACACCTTCCCCGCAAGCTGACCACAGAGCTCCCACACTGGTCTCCCAGCACTGGGAACAACACTGCTGGAAGGAGAAAGCAGCCTATGGCTCAGAAACCCATCTCTATCAAAAACACACACATTCTAGTACCTCCCAGCTACTAGGGAGGCTGAGGTGGGAGGATCACTTGAGCCTGGGAGGTCAAGGCTGCAGTGAGCCATGATCCTGCCTCTGCATTCCAGTCTGGGCAACAGAGTGAGACAGTGTGTCAAAAAAAGAAGAAGAATGAATTCTTGTTCCCACCAGACCTGCCAATCCTCAAGACTGCTAGATCTGCCATGGTGGCTGACGGGGAAAAGGGCCACCAACCTGAATGTCACCATGTAGCTGGGTTTGGTGGCTGCTATGGTCTGACGGGGTAAGGACCAGGTCAGGTGGGCTGCCTGCCCCTCTGCCAGCAGGCACCAGAGCAACCATGTCACAGCCCTCCATCAGTCACTCAGAGAGGATGGCATTCAAAACTACAGCTGGGTGCAGTGGCTCATGCCTATAATCTGAGCACTTTGGGAGGCTGAGGTGGGAAGACTGCTTGAGCACAGGAGTTTGAGTCCAGCCTGGACAAGAGCGAGACCCTGTCTCAAAAAATAAAAAACACTTGGTGGCTGGGAAAATTAAAGACAAAGGTTAAAAAACGAAATACTACTCTTCCACACCATGCTAGCACAACTCCCATTCAGACTGGAGCACGGCGAGAGCAAGCCCATCTCCCTCTCACCACCCACCAGTCTTGGTAAACTGAAGGTTTTGTATCCAGTTCTATCTCTCGCCTGGCCTGGGAGCTCCTAGAGAGCAATGGCAACATTTGAGATTTATCACTATGCTTCTCTTGCATCCCACGAAACACAGATATTCAACAGAAAGTTAATCTCTGATCAAATGAACAGAATAAATCTGAGGGCAAACGCGTACCGATTAGACCAGTGCCTGACACCAGGTGGGCACTGACTAATTGGTTGCCAAATAATACAATGGGCTTTGTGCAGCTATAGCCATTTTCCACTTCTAAGAAAATCCTACAGACAAAAGTCCAACCATTCGAAACTGGTAATACTGAAGGCTGTTACCGACAACATAATTTTGTGCTTTACCAAAAGCCTTGTAACATGATTCCTTTAAATGTCAGGGTCCCCCGAATAATCTAATTTACAAGAATTCCACCTACACGCAAATTCTAGGAAAAAGCCAGGGGAGGCACATATTGGCAGGGAAATAGCGAGCCTGACTTTGACATTTGTCCTAACAGCTGATTCATTAATAAATGGGATTCCTAGGGTCCTGGCTACATTCTGTCCAGATTGGAGTGGGGCAGGAGGAGGTCCCTAAGAGTCCGAGGGAACAGCAAGGTCGGTCGGCCAACAGCAGAAGGTCCTGCTACACTCTGCTCCAGAGGACAGATGCCATGTGGCTGCAGGGCCTGGGAGGAGGCCAGGAGCACCCTGGCTTTGTGTGAACTCTAGGCTAGCTCAGAGAGGAAGAGAAACCCCTCACGCCTGGTAAATGCCTGCTCAGCCAGTAAATGTGATCCTACATCCTTCACGGTCACCTAGCTGCTGCCTCCTCCTCCCCGCCAAGGTGTTCAGACCCACGCAGCTGCCCCAGTTACTGCGTCTCTTCTCCCACGACCCATGGAGGAAAACGGTGCTGAAACTGTCACCGGCAGACTTTTGCAGTCATCTCATCCTACTCATGTTAAGTCTCTACGGAAAAGCCTGCCTAAAAGTGACCTCCACCCTCTAGCAGCCTACTGGACAGAACCCATCCTCCCTGGATCTTTGTGGACAGCAGCAGGCCACATGCAAATGGCAGAGTGCTCTAAGAAAAGGAAAGAAGGGAGAAAGGGAGGGAAGAAGACAAAACAGGGGATACATTTAAAAACAAAGACTCTGATGGAGTCGGATGAACCAGATCTGAATCTTGGCTCTGCTCACCAGCTGTGTAAGCTCAGATAAGACATCAAACCTCACCATTCCTCAGTTCATCTATAAAATGGAGCAGTAATACCGACTTTACAGAAAGCCTGTGATTAAAAGTGCACACGAAAAGCTTAAAGTGCTTTGCACAGTGCCAGGCACATATTCTCTCTTGAGCTTAGAAATTCTCCGTCAAACGAGATTCTTGTCAACTCTGCCCGCTATGAGGATCAAATGGGAAAACTGCCTTAGAATGCCATAGAAGCTGTACTGTTGGACACACCTAGGGGACTGTTACTGGTATGCTGGGCGGCCAATCCAGCAGACTCAAACAGCTCTGCAAATCAGCCAGAGTGAGGAGTGAGCTTCCTCTGTCTGTAAGCACAGAACCCCCACCGAGATTTTTTAGATGCTATCCTTGTGATCCCAGGGCTTCCGGCCTCCACCAAAACACTCCATGCGTTACTTCCAACCCCCACGCAGTCCTCAGTTTACAGAGAGAAAAACCAGCACACTAAAGGAAATGATGTGTCTTTAAACATACAAACAGGAAGCCGAGAACAGAATTAAGGAGGGATTCCAGGCTCCTTATCCCAGCCCTGGTTCCTCCCAGAGGCTCATCCCATCTCACTGGGCAATCATTCTACACACCACAACCACCGGTTACACTGTCCCTCCCCGCTGTCAGGGCCTCTGACACCAGCTGTGGCAATCACTTAACAATAGAGAGGAGAAACCGAAGTCCAGAGAGAGAGATCACACAGTTGGTGGGCAGCAAAGCCTGGGCTTTTCGATATGGCAGCCTCCCTGCAGACAGGCTGACCTTGGCCGCAAGGGCTCTGGGGGTGTCTTTTTTGAGCTGCACCTGTGTCGGGCTGGCGCTGGGGCGGGACCCAAGGTTAAATACGACGGCAACTTCTGTGCAACGGGCACTTCACTGTGCCAGGCTCTGAACTGGGCATTTTACCGATTCCTCCCATCCATCCTCCGAGTGGGCGCTCTCCATATCCCTGTTTCTCGGAGGGGAAACAGGCTCAGAGAAAGGGATTTGCTGCGGTCTGGTGACCCGGGTGGGGGAGTGCCCTGCCTGGGCTTTGAGTGCCTTGACTTTCCTCCTGTACCCCAACCCATGGACTGACTGCTCCGTAGTCCCTGCCCAGGTCCGGCCCGTGGACCGCTTGGGAACGCGCACGTGGGGCCCGTGCCGGCCCTCGCGCACGCGCCGGGTCACGTGACGAGCCGGGGACCACAGGGCGCCGAAGCAGTTAGGGGTCGCGGCCTCCCCTCTCCCGGCGGCTGCCTACCCTTCGCACCGCCTCGCGCTACTCACTCCGCGCGGGGGCTCCCGGGACCGAGAGAAGAAGATGGGGAAGAGGAAGGGAGGGCGGCAGCGGCGGAGACCCCACAAGGTAACCGCAGCTCCGCCACACCGCGACCAGACGCGACAGCTCGCGGCGCGCGCTGCCTTTGTCCGCTAACGTCACTTCCGGGCGTTTAGGGGCGGGGCCACGGCTGGCCCCACCTCCTCGTTCAGCTCGCCCCCCTCCCGCGGGCTCCAGATTTAGCCTGACTTCTTTTGAAAAATAATTTAACTTAATTTTTTTTTTTTTTTTTAAATTGAGACAGAATCTTGCTCTGTCAACCAGGCTGGAGTGCAGTGGCGCGATCTTGGCTCACTGCAACCTCCGCCTCCCAGGTTCCAGCGATTCTCCTGCCTCTGCCTCCAGAGTAGCTGGGACTACAGGTGTGAGCTACCACACCCAGCTAATTTTTGTATTTTTAGTAGAGACGGGTTTTCACCATGTTGGCCAGGCTGGTCGCGAACTCCTGACTTCAAGTCATCCTCCCGCCTCTGCCTTCCGAAGTATTGGGATTATAGGCCTAAGCCACTGCGCCCAGCCTAATTTGACTGACTGCCTTCCTTCCTCCCTCCCTCCCTCCCGCCCGCCCTCCCTCCCTCCTTCCTCCTTCCCTCCTCCCTCCTTCCCTCCTTCCCTCCTCCCTCCTTCCCTCCTTCCCTCCTTCCCTCCTTCCCTCCTTCCCTCCTTCCTCCTTCCTCCTTCCTTCCTTCCTTCCTTCCTTCCTTCCTTCCTTCCTTTCGAGACGGAGGCTCGCTCTGTTGCCCAGGCTGGAGTGCAGTGGCCTATCTCAGCTCACTGAAAGCTCAGTCTCCCGGGTTCCCACCATTCTCCTCCCTCAGCCTCCCAAGTAGCTGGGACTACAGGCGCCCGCCACCACGCCCAGCTAAATTTTTTTGTATTTTTAAAGTAGAGATGGGGTTTCACCGTGTTAGTCAGGATGGTCTCGATCTTCTGACCTCGTCATCCGCCCGCCCCGGCCTCCCAGAATGCTAGGATTACAGGCATGAGCCACCGCGCCCGGCCTAATTTGACTTCTTTAAAAAAAAATTAGAGACGGGGTCTCACCCTGTTGCCCAGGCTGATCTTGAATCCTGGCCTCAAGCAAGGCTTCCACTTTGGCCTCCCAGACTGCTGGGATTACAAGCGTGAGCCACCGCGCCCAACACAGGTTACAGCTCAAAACTTGACTAAATTGACTTTTGGGAATCTGGAAGGACCTCCCGAACTGAAAAGAGCCGCGGCGTTGCCCTCTCTTCATCCCCATCACGAACAACAGTTCGTTTGGAGGCTGCAGGCTGGGCTTTGAGTAAGAAGGGGAAAAAAGCCATTGGTCCTCAAATCCACCCATCTCCATTAGCATCTTAAAATAATACCGACCCCCCAAAAATAAATAAAATAAAAAATACTCTTGGCAGTGCCATGGGATTCCCACCCAAATAAGCAGAACAAGCCCATGAAATTTCCATTCCAAAAGCATGGCCCTTCCCTCGGCTCCTCCCATGCAAAGAAATTCTGGAGCTATCTCCGAGGCAGCAGTGATGGAAACACGAGCTTGCAGGTGGGCAGAGCCTGTTAACATCTCCGAGCTTCAGTCTCCTGCCAGAAGAAGTGGAGCAATGTAATCATTACTCAACTTCTGATGCTCTGAGAGGATTAAACCTGTGGGACACTGCACACCAGACCTTCAGCTCAGCACCTGCAGTGGGTTCTCAGGAAATGCTATTATAATGACAATATTCACCCTAAGGTCATTTTTCCTAAACTATTAATAACATCCTGGTTTTGGCAGGGTGCAGTGGTGCACAACTGTAACCCCAGCATTCTGGGATGCCAAGGCGGGCAGATCACCTGAGGTCAGGAGTTTGAAACCAGCCTGGCCAACATGGCAAAACCCCGTCTCTACTAAAAATACAAAATTAGCCAGACGTGGTGGTGCATGCCTGCAGTCCCAGCTACTCGGGAGGCTGAAGCAGGAGAATCGCCTGAACCTGGGAGGTGGAGGTTGCAATGAGCCTAGATCACACCATTGCTTTCCAGCCTGGGTGACAAGAGCAAAACTCCATCTCAAAAATAAATAAAATAATAATATTCTGGGGTTAGGTTTCCAATGCCTTCCTCTGAGCGGTGCACACAGAAGGTGCTTAAAGTGTGTTTGCTCTAAATGTACTGAAAGCTACGGGAGAAAGGGGATGCCAAAAAGCCACATCTGCATTGAGTCCGCAGAACGTGTGTATGTGCATATTATTTGGCATCCCCTCTAGACTATTCTAGGTCCCAACTGCTACCCCTGGTCTGAGCAAGCTTCATTTTCTGTGTCTCTACGCAAAGGAATTGATCCTGGGCAATTTCAATTGCTGGGGGTGTCTGGAATCCTCCACCAGGGGGCAGCTCTGGTCCAAACTCTGCATGCCTAAAAATCCAGCCCTATCTTATTTCCTGTCAACAGAAGAGCAAGCCCCTTCCCCACACCCAGACTCCAAGGCCTTCCCAGGGCTGGCCAGCTCCCTGACCTCAAAGCCTCTGGCATCTCTGAATTCCCAAGCCTAGCACATAGTAGTTGCTTGATAAATGATTGCAGAGTGCAAGGTCTGGAGGGCTCTTTAGAAACATCTAGTTAGGCCGGGTGTGGTGGCTCATGCCTGTAATCCCAGCACTTTGGGAGACCGAGGCGGGTGGATCACGAGGTCAGGAGATTGAGACAGGAGATTGAGACCATCCTGACTAACACGGTGAAACCCCATCTCTACTAAAAATACAAAAAAATTAGCTGGGTGTGGTGGCGGGCACCTGTAATCCCAGCTACTCGGGAGGCTGAGGCAGGAGAATGGCGTGAACCTGGGAGGCAGAGCTTGCAGTGAGCCAAGATCACACCACTGCACTCCAGCCTGGCTGACGGAGCGAGACTCCGTCTCAAAAAAAAACAAAAACAAAAAACCATCTAGTTAATCTGGTGTTTCTCAGCCATTAAAAAAAGTCACATACCCTTTAAATAAATACAAAAATATCTCCCTCCCCCACTCAATATTGTAGCTCTCCAAGAAAGTATGTCCCTCCATCCCTGGTGAGAAGCATTGACAGAAAATAGAATACATCTTTGGCGATGTGTCCTCTAGTGAGTCACTCTGTTATTTGAATTACAAAGTCGTTTCTTCATTTTCAAATTATGAAACTATGCCATGCCAGTGAAATACTCATGTAAATGACCTTTGTCTCCCACCCCAGCTTCACAATACTCTATGAGCTTCCTCTCGGCCCTCTCCCAGCCAAGACTCAGAGATAAGGCCCAGGGAGTCCTGAGAAAAAAGACACTTCTCCAGTATCACACAGCAAAACAGCAGACCATGGACTTGAAAGTGGGTATGTTAATTTCTTTCTTCTCTTCTCTTCTCTTCTCTTTTCCTTTCTGGAGATGGAGTCTCACTCTGTAGGCTGGAGTGCAGTGGCGCGATCTCAGCTCACTGCAACCTCTGCCTCCCGGGTTCAAGCAATTCTCCTGCCTCAGCCCCCCAAGTAGCTGGGACTACAGGCACACGCTGCCACACCTGGCTAATTTTTTTGTATTTTAGTAGAGACGGGGTTTCACCATGTGGCCCAGGCTGGTTACGAACTCCCAAGCTCAGGCAATCCGCCTGCCTTGGCCTCCCAAAGTGCTAGGATTACAGGCATTAGCCAGTGCAACCTGGCCTCTTTTTTTTTTTTTTTTTTTTTTTTTGAGACAGAGTCTCAAATGATCCGTGTAATGGATTAGAGTTGGAGATGTCAGCATGAGCTCATGTTTAGCTTAATATAAGTACAGATGGTTACCTATAGAAATATTTATAGATCTGTGTGTGTAATAGTAAACACGCACATTTCTTTGTCTGCCAGCTGAGACTGCCTGAAACAAATGACATCTCAATAGCAAGAAGCACACCTAGCACCCAGGCCTTGAATCATTATTATTATTACTGTTTTTGAGATGGAGTCTCTGTCACCCAGGCTGGAGTGCAGTGGCATGATCTCAGCTCACTGCAATCTCCGCCTCCCAGGGTCAAGCGATTCTCCTGTCTCAGCCTCCCAAGTAGCTGGGATTATAGGTGCACACCACCACGCCCGGCAAATTTTTGTATTTTTAGTAGAGACGAGGTTTCATCACGTTGGCCGGGCTGGTCTTGAACTCCTGACCTCAGGTGATCTGCCCGCCTCGGCCTCCCAAAGTGCTGGGATTACAGGCAGGAGCCACCGTGCCTGTAATTTCTAGGTCCATTGTATTCTGACTGCCTGCTCTTGGGGTGGAAGTTCTACTTCCAGAGCCACCCAGCCTGCGCCTCCCAGATCTGGAAGGCCTGGCTGCCCTGGTCAGAGTCCCAGTGCCCTGGGTGGTTACGGCCAGGGCATCCAGGACACAATAGCCTCACCCTCAGTCCCCAGGCCTTGGTGCCCACTGCTCTTCAGGTGCCCAGGGGTGAGGTGCGGATCACAATGACCCTGAAACAGCCCAGAGGCAGCAGGGAGGGGCTGGGAGAGGCACCAGGCAGGGATGATGGGCTCTCCCAAGGGCTAGCCTGCCTGTAGAGAGCTCTAAACTCACAGGACCTTCTCAGGCCCTGCCCAGAAGCCCACCAGGGTGAGTGTGACACTGCCCAGGAGCCAGCTCAGAGCTGACAACAATCTGGGAGTGGGGTATGGTGGGGAGGAAGCAGGCTCAGAGACCCCTCAGTGTCAGAGCTGGGAGTAGGACTGGGGCTCTGCCTCCCAAAGCGGAGTTTGTTAGAAGTCTGTGTCTTGGCCAGAAGTGGGGGCTCATGCCTGTGATCCCAGCACTTTGGGAGGCCAAGGCAGGTGGATCACTTGAGCCCAGCAGTTCAAGACCAGCCCGCGCAACATAAATACAAAAAATTTCCACCCCATTTCTACAAAAAATACAAAAATTAGCCGACTGTGGTGGCGTGTGCCTGTAGTCCCAGCTACTCAGGAGGCTGAGGCGGGAGGATCGCTTGAGCCCAAGAATTTGAGGCTGCAGTGAGCTATGATGGTGCTACTGCACTCCAGCATGGGCGACAGCAGGACTCCATCTCTTAGCAAGACCCCATCTCTTTAACAACAACAACAACAAAGTGTCTTGGTTCCAGCAGAGACTTACTGAATCAGAATGGGGGCTGGGGGTAAGTCATCTGTACTTTCAACAGGCTCCCCACCCAGGGGTCTCTGAGGCATCACCAGGGCTGGGAGGCTGCTGGTCAGGTCTTTCTTCCCTCAAGCTGGTTCCAGGTTTCCTAATTCCCAGTAGAGCACTAATGACGGTAACAGCTTCCACGATCTGAACACTGCAAGGCAGGCTAAGTGCTCTCTCTACCAGTGGTGATGCCATTTCACGGCTGCAAAGAGGCAGGTGCTGCTATTATCCCCATTCTGCAGACCAGAGCCCCCAGGGAAGGCAGAGGGAAAGTTAATTGGCTTGGCCAAGGTTACAAAGCTAGTAAGTGGTGGAGCTGGGACTAAATCTTAAATAGTAAGAACTTTTAAATACTAAGAACGGCAGCTAGTCTATGTGTAAGCTTGGCCAGCGTGCCTGGCACTGTTCCGAGCTCGCTGTTCTAAGACTGGCATGTACGTGCTCATTTAAACGTCACAGCAACCCCAAAGCTGGCCACTCTTGCTGTCACCATTTTTCAGGTGAGGAAACAGAGGCTCTGGGAGCTCTCGCCTGAAGCCATTCGCTGTCCGCTGGGCCAGTGGCGCTCACCCTGCACCGTGCTGCCCTGCCCGGGGCACTATGGCCTGGGGCTGGACTATGCCCTCCCCACCTCACCCGGCGCCCCCCACCCACGCGCGCTGAGGGTGCGGTGAGCTGAGCGCGGGGCCAAGCATGTTCCGGCGTCGACCTCGCCCAGGGGCCCAGGAGGTGGCGCCCAAGGGGCTCCCTGGCGACGGCGACTTCCAACGCAGCAGTGACCCGCGGCTGCCCAAGCTGACCCCGCCTGCGCTCCGAGCGGCCCTGGGCGCGCGGGGCTCCGGGGGCTCGAGGATCCCGGGAGGTGGCGCTGCGTGGTGGCCGGAAGGGGACGCCGAGCCCGGGGTGGGCTTCGGATGCCTCCCGCCGCCGCGCCTGCCCGCCCTGCTCACTGCGAGCCGGCGGGCGGTGCGGAAGCGGGGGCTGCTGCGGTCCCTGCTGCTACCTCCCCTGCTCTCGGCCGGCGCGTCCCGGGAATCGGCGCCCAGGAAGCCCGGGCCTGGAGAGCGCGAGCGCCCCCGGAGGGGCGTGGCCAGGGAAGACCCCGACTTCTTGGGCGCCTTCCTAGGAGAGCTCCTCCCCAGCAGGTTCCGTGAGTTCCTGCACCACCTCCAGCAGAAGTGCGCCGAGGAGCCCGAGCCACTGAGTGAGGCCCCGGGGGGCGGGCCCGAGTCATTCCTGGTGGGGGGGTGGTCTCTTGTGTCCCCGCACCCAACACCCTCACCACACCGGCTCAGAAGGATGCTAATGTTAGCTGAGTATCTCAGAGCCCTCGTAACCCCTCCTTGAAGGCTGGCCTGCCATCACCCCGAGGCCATATGACTAGGAAGGACCATCCCCCAGCCAAGGCTCACAAGTGTTTCCTCCTGGCTCCAGCATCCCCAGCACCACAACATCAAAGTGGTGTGTTAGAGCACTGCCCAGGGTCTCCGCAGTGTCCCAACTGTTCATTCCTTCCAGACCTATGGTAAGCGTCAGTTCCCTTCTTGGTGGGGACGGGGTTGCCATCGATGTTTCCAGAGAGGGACAGCCTGGTCACTCATGCCTGATGTGGCCTGTTTGTCTTTAAGGGGCCAGTCATCGCACCTCCAGGATAGTCTTACGAAGATTTCGCTCCATCAGACACCTACTCTGGGGTCCCTGAAGGGTCATCACTCACAATTCACCACTGTCAAAAAGGCCAACCAGTGAGTGATGGGAGGGATAGGGTAGGGTAGTGGAGGAAAGGGGCATTTCTTTCCTCCTTTCTTTCCTCTTTTGCCCATGAATGTATTCATCCATCCTTACATACATCTGTCCATGAATCAGATCTTCTATCAACCCATTCAAGATTCATTCGCCAGTTCATGTATCAATCAACCCATCCATTAATGAGGTCTTCTACCAACACATAATTCATCCATGAATCCATTCATATATTCATTTTCCCATTCACCCATCCATCCTTGCATCCATCTTATCCATGAACCAGATCTTCTACCACCTGTTCATGAATCTCTCCATCTATCCATCTTATCTTTCTATCCACCCATTCATCTATCATGAACCCATGACTCCATCCATACATATTTTCACTCACCCACCCACCCATGAATCAGGTGTCTTGTGGATCCATTCATCTACCTGGCCAACCAGCTAGCCAGTCATCCGTCTAAAACTCCCACACTTCTATCCATCCATCCATTGATCAATCATCCATCCATTGATCATCCATCCATTGATCAACCATCTACAAATCCTTCCATCCACTTGTAAACCTAGGACACTGTCCATCGCTAATCTAGTCATAAAGCCATCCACAAACCTACATACCCATCTACATAAAAAGCCAGCCACCCATCTGTCCATCTACCCATACATTCATACTTCAGTTCTATTCAGGCCCTTTCATTAACTCACCCCACAGTCCATCCACCCATCAACCCACCCACCCAGTCTTCCATCTTTTTACCCATCCCACCATCATTTGTCCATTTCTTACTCTAACTTTTATTAGGTTTTACTGTATGTTGAATATTGGGAGAAAAATAAGGGATGGAGGTAAGAGAAGAGCCTAGGCATTGGAACCTACCTGGGCCTAGATACCACAGTTTTAACAGAGGGGGAAAAGAAGACAGAAACAGTTCCTCCAGGTTAAAATTCCCCCAGGCCTAAGCAGGAGTGAAGGGTGAATGACACTGCCCATGAGTTTAAAGACCAGGGAGAGTAAATATATCACATACATATCATTCCTCCTCATCTGATACCCATGGCAGACAAAACTAATGGATCATATTTCCCCACTGAGCCTCAGAACCCTTCCTTGCACAATACTCCAGGTAGACATGACTGATGGATCAGAGTAGGAACTAGAACTGGATCACATGGCCAAGCATAGTGGCTCATGCCTATAATCCCAGTGCTTTGGGAGGCTGAGGCAGGAGGATCGCTTGAGCCTAGGAGTTTGAGATCAGCCTGAGTAACATGGTGAAACCCTGTCTCTACAAAACTTACAAACGTAAGCTGGGCGTGGTGGTGCATACCTGTGGTTCCAGCTACTGGGGAGGCTGAGGTAGAAGGATTGCTTGAGTCTGGGAGGTTGAGGCTGCAGTGAGCCAAGATTGTGCCACTGCACTCCAGCCTGGGTGACAGAGCAAGACCCTGTCTCAAAAAAAAAAAAAAAAAAAAAAAAAAAAAAAAAAAAAAAAAACACATTTATCAACCTCAGAACTTTCAACCAATCAGGCCAAATATACACATGACTTCTCACAAGATATAATAAATAAAAGTTTGGAATTCAGTCTCTCAAATGTGAGCAAAAGCAGAGACAGACACAGTTACAGACTTTCATATTCAAGAGCAAATACTTGAGCACCTTACTGTGTGTGAGATTCCCTGGTGGGCCCTGCAGGGGACACTGGGGTGCCTCAGAACAGGCTCCAGTGGCCCTCAAGGGGAGATGCTGAGATTTCAGGCAGGCAGGCAGAGCTGGGTTATGCCTTTGCCTGGCCCTGCAGCCAGCAGGGGTTCCTGAGCACACAACTGTTGGATGACTAGGTCCCAAGGCATGTAACCAGGCACTGTCCTGACACCTCCTGACTGCTTGGCTCTTTGGGGGTTGATGAAAAACATTCCCTCCACATCTACACAGACATACAGATGTGGTCTGATGAACGGATGCAGACATATAAATACGTGCATTCCAACAGCCAGCCATGACCTTCCTCAATAACAGAGCTATAGGTGGGTCAAGCAGGCCTTCCTGCAGCCTTGCCCTTGAGGCTTTTTTTTTTTTTTTTTTTTTGAGACGGAGTCTCACTCTGTCGCTAGGCTGGAGTGCAGTGGCGCAATCTGGGCTCACTGCAACCTCTGCCTCCTGGGTTCAAGTGATTCTCAGCCTCTCGAGTAGCTGGAACTACAGGCGCACGCCACCGTGCCCAGCTAATTTTTTTGTATTTTTGGTAGAGACGGGGTTTCACCATGTTGGCCAGGATGGTCTCGATCTCTTGACCTTGTGATCTGCCTGCCTTGGCCTCCCAAAGTGCTGGGATTACAGGCGTGAGCCACCTCACCCGGTTGAGGCTGAAATTAACAACAATAAATGGAACAATATTATCTATGAAATATACATATAACAGATACCCTTGATTAAGGCCAAACCCTGTGCCAGCCATGTCCTAGATGTCTCATGTAAGTCATCTGATACTCATCAAACCCAGGAGGATGGTATTATTGTGCCTATAATTTAAAGGGAAAAAAATTGCAAAAAAAAAATGTGGCTGGGATGGGGCATGATTGAGATAGACAGTTACAGTAACAGCTCAGCGGGTGGGGGGCGGTGGCTCACACCTGTAATCCCAGCACTTAGGAAGGCCTAGGAGGGTGGATCACTTGAGATCAGGCGTCTGAGACCATCCTGGCCAATAAGGTGAAACCCTGTTTCTACTAAAAATACAAAAATTAGCCGGGTGTGGTGGCGCACTCCTGTAGTCTCAGCCACTCGGGAGGCTGAGGCAGGAGAATAGCGTGAACCCGGGAGGCGGAGCTTGCAGTGAGCTGAGACCGTGCCACTGCACTCCAGCCTGGGCAATAGAGCGAGACTGTCTCAAAAAAAAAAGAAAACAAACAAAAAAACCCAGCTCCCAGTTAGTGATGTTTCCTCTGGGCCCCACAGACCCTGGGCTGGATGCTTCTACGGCCCATTTCCTTTCTTCACAACACGGTAAAGTGGGCACAATATTCCCATTTTACAGATAAGAAAACTGAGGCTCAAAAAGGTCAGGACTGAAACCCAGGACTGCATGACTCCTGGGCTGGCATTCTTATCCTCTCTGCTAAATTGCTTTACGTGCGAGGGTGCCAGCTCTGGAACCAGGGTGCAGGTCTTGGCTCCACGCCTTACAGCTGCATGACTTTGGAATAGTCTCTGTGCCTCTGTTTCAACTATAAAATGAGAATGATAACAGCATTTCGTGGGGGCCATGTGCATTTGGTGGGATGGTGTACCTCCATGCTTGAGCCTGCCTGGCAGGTAGGAAGTGCTCCATTAAGGCTGGCTTCTGTGATAGGCGTTATCCATTCTTACAGACCAGTGTAGGGCACTTGTCCAGAATCTCACAGCGAGTCTGGGGTTGGTGGGTGTGTGCTGGGGTACGGCGGGGGGCTGTGAGCACAGGCTCCTTTCCCCTCTCTCAGCAGGCCCCACGGTGCACAGGTCCCCAAGCTCAAGGCTGCACTGACCCACAACCCCTCGGGGGAAGGCTCTAAGCCCCGCAAGCGGCGTTGCCCTTTCCGGGTGCGATTCGCTGACGAGACCCTGCAGGACACAACGCTCCGCTACTGGGAGCGCAGATGCTCAGGTAAGCAGACGGGATGGGGAGACTCCAGAAAGTTCCAGCCAGGAGGGCAGAGAGGCTGTAGCTCTGGGCCCCTGGAGTGAGGAACTGGCTTGCAAAGGCCAAGAGATCAGTGACCCTGCAGAGGATGTGCCTGAACTGGCCACCCTGGAGGATGTCAGGGTGACCTTCGAGGACCAAGTAGAGGGTCCGAAGTCCAGTGGAGGTATTCCAACGTGGGCGGCACCTTGGACTGCTTGCTGCCAAGGGGTCCTCATACGCTGTATCTGCCCACCTTGAAATCCGTAGCCAGAGCCTCTGGAGCCTACACTTGCTCCCCTCCGCAGCCCCCATGGCCTACAGGGGCTGGAGGAGGTCCAGATGCCATTGGAAGCATCTTCCTTCGACATCCATGAAGGCAGCCCTCGAAGGCTGCCTGAGGAGGTACCCGGAAGAGCCGGAAGAGGAGACTTTCTCTCTCCTGGAGACAGCTGGCACTGCCTGGTCCAGCAAGGAAGCTAAGAGCCACCAGGCCCTGGATGTAATGGTGTCTGTTTTGCAGTTCCCAGTGAGCTTTCTGAAGTGTGTTTTGAGAAGCAGGCGAGAAGTCCCTGTTCTTACTCTGGTATAACCTTGACCAGGCTCCACCTTTTCCCGTGTACCCAGCCTCTTGTCTTCTCAGGATCCAGCAGCCCCCAGGGCCCCCAACAGTCAACTTCCTCTAGTTATTTATTGAGCACCTACTATGTGCAGTTTCAGGAAATGTCTGCCTCAAGGTCTAGCTGTGGGCGATGCCCTACAAACCTAGGACCTTCGCTGATTTGGGAGGATCTGACGCAGTCGCCTTAGCATCACAGGAAGCTGGAGTTAGAAGCTGTGATTTTTGTCCAACTTCTGTGTGTTTGGTGGGGAAACCAAGGCCCCAGAAGCAGAATGGGCTTGTGTGGGTGACACAGAGCCACAAATAGAAGCCAGAGTGCCCCCGGGCCCCTCTTGGGAATATAAGGCCAGGACAAGCCCAGGAGAAACAATTTCATGTGAATGGCAGCTGGTGCATACGGGAGATGATTCTGTGTCAGCCACTGGCCATAAGGAGCTATCATGGTGTCCAGGGCAGCAGGGTGCCCAGGATATGTGGGGGCCAGCCTGCTGCTTCCCAGCCCTTTCCATCCTGCGGCAGCCATTGGGGAATTCAGGGTCCTTGGACCATCTCACATGGCTGCTGTTGGACGGGAAGAGCCCCCAGCCCTGAGACAGCCCTCCCTGAAGCCCTCAGCACTCTCAGCATGGTTTCTGGGATTTCTATGATGGGGTAAGCAGTCTCCCCGCTGCGAGAAAGGGGGCACGCTTTTGGCTGCAGCACGAGTGGGGATGCGCAGGGGCACAGCTTGGGTATAACAGCAACAGTCACGCAAGGTGGTTTTAAAACCCAAGCCTTCTCCGGAGGCAGCCAGAAGGCACTGGGGAGCCTGGGGTTGCCATGGAGACAGGGCTCTGACCGGCCTTGCCTGCCAGAGGGAGGAAAAGAGGGTGGGGGCACCAGTGCCCTCCTCCTGGGCAGGGATCTCACCCTGCCCTCTCTCCTGCAGTCCAACAGAGCGTCATTGTGAACCAGAAGGCTGCCCTGCCAGTGGCGTCGGAGCGGGTGTTTGGGAGTGTCGGAAAACGGCTGGAGAGTTTGCCCAAAGCCCTGTACCCTGAGGCCAAGGAGGAGACCCTGGCCAGCTCCTGGTGCTGGGACTGTGCTGGCCTGTGTGGCTCTGGGGAAGGGGATGGGACTCGCCGACATTGCCAGGGCTCCCCACCCCGCTTGCTTACAGACCTCCCCACCCGGCAACAGGCGGGTTGTCAGTGTGGGTCCTCAAGGGCCCTGCCAGCCATGGGTGGGCCGGGGACTCAGAGTCCAGGAAGCTCATGGGGTCCTGTCTCCCCCAGGTCCCCCCAGAAGACACAGGGCTATCTTTCTGAGGACACCTCCATGAACAGCAGCGTGCCCTTCTGTTCAGGGAAGAAGGGCGCTGCTCAGAGACCGCGAAGCGGCCTCCGAGCCTTCTTGGACCCGTACGGCAACCTGGAGCAGGTGGGCAAATGGTGAGCCCCTGCTGGCAGCTGGCCCCGGGAGCAGCCCTGTTTGGTGGGGTGGCTGGGGCTGGGAGTGGATCCTCCCTGCGAGCCAAGTCACCGTGGGGGCTTGCAGTGGCCACGCTGTGTTCCTGCATCTCCCTCAAAGTGCAGCAGTCAAGGGGCGGCTGTAAGCCAGGTGCCTGGGTTCCGATCACAGTTCCTTTCTGCGTCTCCCCTCCCTCCCCTCCCCTCCCCTCCCCTCCCTCCCCTCCCCTCCCCTCCCCTCCCCTCTCCTTTTTTGAGACAGAGTGTTGCTCTGTGGCCCAGGCTGGAGTGCAGTGGCACAATCTTGGCTCACTGCAACCTCCACAATGGGGACACCCACCACCACTCCCAGCTAATTTTTGTATTTTTAGTAGAGACGGGGTTTCACTATGCTGCCCAGGCTGGTCTGGAACTCCCGACCTCAGGTGATCCGCCCGCCTTGGCCTCCCAAAGCACTGGGATGACAGGCGTGAGCCACCGTGCTCAACCTTGCATCTGTTTCCTCATCTTTTAAAATGGGGCTGGCAGCACTACCTGCCCGACAGGGCTTCAGCGTAGAATCCTGCTGGGAGCCCAGTCCCCTGCCCTGAGGTCCCAGTAGCAGCCAGCTGGTCCTCTGTCTCACTGCAGTCGGTCCTGAAGCAAGGCCGCCCTAAGGGGTACCATCGCCTCCTGGCCTCCACAACACTGCAGCCAGATCAGAGGTGAACACCCGCGAGCCCAAGGCCAGGGACACACATGGGCCAGGCAATGAGGAGCGTCCTTCCTTGCCCACAAATAAAGGCACATCCCAGGTGGCTGGGACCTGCCAGTAGGTCTCACACAAGCCTTTCTGGGTACCTGATTGCTGGTCTCTGGGGGTTCCTGGAAGGAAGGGGATGGAGACACAGCCAGGATGAGGCTGAGGGGTGGGGACAGGGTATCCCTGGGGTTCAGGACTTGTACCAAGTGAACCCCTCTTCTGGAAGGTGGGAGACCCTGCCACACACCTCAAACCTGGGAACATGCTGGGCACGATGGTCCACGCCTGTAATCCCAGCACTTTGGAAGGCCAAGGTAGGAGGATGGCTTCAGCCCAGGAGTTTGAGACCAGCCTGAGCAACATAGACCCTGCCTCTTAAAAAAACAAAACAAAACAAAAAACCTGGGTGTGGTGGTCCACGCCTCTAGCCTCAGGTACTTGGGAGGCTGAGGCGGGCAGATCACTTGAGCCCAGGAGGTTGAGGCTGCAGTGAGCTGTGATCGCGCCACTGCACTCCAGCCTGCGCGAGAGAGTGAGACCTTGTCTCAAAAATCAAACAACAACAACAACAAAACCCAAAAACCTTGGGACCAAGCCTTTGTCGACCTAGATCAGCCCACACCTGAAGCAGGCACCTGCTGGAAACTCAGCCTAGGGGTGGAGAACCCCCGCCCCAAGCTTCTGTCCTCCCCCTCCAAGCCTCCATCTTGACATCCACTGTGGAGTGAGGGCGTCCAGACTCCAGCCCAGGGAAAAGAGCCCTGTGTTAGTTTCCCGGAGGGGTTGGTACCCTCTGGTCCTGGAACGCAAAGCACCCGGGTGGGACGGGCTGGGGCCCGCCGTTTCTCTCCTAGTCTGGGGATGAGGGAGTGGATGTTCAAATCCATATCAGGAGGTGGCGAAAGACAAGGTGGCAGGCACTGACCCAGCACCCCCAGGCCACCGCCAAGCCCCTGCCCACCAGGTTTGCCCCTGCCGGTGGCCCCCAGCCCCGCGCCATTACCCAGGATCCGGGTCTTTCTCGCCACCTCCTGGTCGCTGAGGAAACAGCAGGGAATCCACACCCTGGCGCCTTAAGGGCAAAGGAATGGGCTGCAAACGGTGGGACTGGGCTGGGCGGTGGCTGGTGGGGGTCCTTAGGGCCCGGATGGGTTGTGTATGGGGGAGGCCTTTTGGGAGAGGCGCCCTGACTCCAGAAGGGCAACAGAGCTAGACAGTTTAGACAAACTCTGCGGGGATAGGAAGAAGACAGCGCTGCCACCGCCCCTCCACCGGGTACCTGACTGCTGGACTCGGGGGGTTCCTGGAAGGAAGGGGGTGGAGACACAGCCAGGACGAGGAGTGGCATTCTGTCCCTGGGACGTCCCCTCCCCTCTGTCTCCCTTTCTGGACTTTCACGCCCCGTCCCCTGACCCAGACTCTTTATTTCCTGGAGAGCCGGGGGGTCTCAGCAGGCCTGATTCTACCGCCCCTCCTCCAGGTGGCCTTGCGCAACCCACCTCGCCCTCTCTGAGCCTCAGTTTCCCCCAAGGGTCGCGGCAGGCCCCGGCCCCTGCTCCGGCTGCAGCGCCCCAACGCGCCCACGCGGGGGCAGTGTTGGCCTGGCTTTGGCTACGCCTGGCGCGGCCGAAACTTCTCAGCCTCTCGCTCCAGGGTCGGAAACTTTTCCCCTCGCGCGGCGCTGGCGCTCGCGCCCGCCGGCCTCCGCCTCCGCGCTGCTGGCCCCGCACAGCCCAGCTCTGGCCGCGCGACCTCCTGGCAGCTGCTACGAGCCCGCGGCCGGCCCTGGCGGGTGGGAGGAAACGCTCCGCCCCCGCCCCCCAACTTCCCTCTCTCTGGCTTTTGTTGTTCAGCCCAAAATTGCTAGGCTTGCAGCCGTGCAGCAGCGCCGAGCACTGAAGCCGGAGTCCGCGTGGAGAGCCCTGGGCGGGTCTCGGCGCCCCCGCGGGCCCCCGCGACCCCGGACTCCACGCCCTTGCCCGCGCCGGGGGGCACCACGCTGGGGGGGGGCTGTCGCTGGGCGGGGCTTTCAGGGAGACCCCCCCCCCCCCCCCCCCCCGCTTACGCTTACCCTTCCCCTTCCCCCCTTTCTCCTCCCCCACCCTCCTCCTCCCTTTCCCCTCCACCTCTCCCCTGTGGCTCG
Source organism: Macaca thibetana thibetana (assembly GCF_024542745.1). Lineage (NCBI taxonomy): Eukaryota > Metazoa > Chordata > Mammalia > Primates > Cercopithecidae > Macaca > Macaca thibetana. The sequence goes on from NC_065592.1 coordinate 8,877,181, forward strand.
GCACGCAAGGCCCCGGGATCCCGCAGCGCTCCTGTCCTCTCCCTGCGCTGCCCGCTCCCTCCCCGCAGACCACAGACGGAGGATGGGAGCCTCAGTCCCGCCGCTTTTGGCACTTACACCCACCACCGAGATAAGCAACCCGAGACACACACAGGCACACCACAGGGCCACACCCACATGGTACACAGACACAACACCCCACAGACACCCCCTTCAGACACACACACCACACAGGTACACGGACTCCTGCCCCACAAACAGACCGTGCACACAGGCCGACCTCACACATACACGGCGTCTCTCGGGGTCTCCCAGGGCCGCAGCCCCCACATTCGGGGTCACCTGCTGCCCTGGAGGCCCAGACGCCTCCCCCTGGCCCTCTGTAGCCCCTTGTCTGTACACCAGCATGTCCCCTACCATGAACTTAGGGTGACCAAGGACGGGATGAGGAAGAGGGAGCGAGGCATTCAGGGGATGGACCCATTCCCAGCTGTTCCCCGGGGACCCTCGGGGGCCCATCTCTCACCCTCTTTGGCAGTGACCCCAGACTGGTGGCCTCCCCAGGGGCCCCAACAGGGCCCTTTTCCGTGGGGCATTTCCACTCAGGGCTGGTGGGAGTGGGGGGGTTGTGGTGTGGAGGGCTGCCCCTCCTGGGCTTCAGGAAGCAGCATGTCGGGGAGGCCAGGAAAGCTCTGCTCCCCGCAACTCAGACCCATCTGAGCAGCTGGGATCAAGGCAGGCGCAAGCCCCAACCCCACCCCTGCCATTGGCCATGGGCAGTCCTGTGCCCAGCCAGGACAGGGGAGAATGGGAGCTGGGTCTATTTGGGTGGAGGGGGAGGAATGAGTCTGACCCAAAGCAGAGGGCAGAGCTGGGAGAGGCAGGAGGTCACTGTCCCTTTCTAGGTGTCCCCACCTCCCCACGCCTCTGCACCCCTGCAAGGTGGCTCCTTAGCCCTGTTTGCAAATAAGGACACTGAAACCCTGAGGGCTCAGGGGGTCTCACCTGGGTGTGCTGGTGGTGCCGACTGGAGCTGGAACTGGTCCTACAGATGTCCTGTGCCAGCAAGGCCTTCGGCCGCATGCACAGGAGCTCTCTCGTAAGCTGCTTTCTACAACCTTTGGCTGTTGGGGAAGCCAGGGCCCAGAGAGGCTCAACTCTTTCTCAAGATCACACAGTGACCAGGTGTTGGAGTGGGGATTCGCACTCAGCACCTCTTCACGGGGAAGCCCTGTCTCCCGCTGAACGTGGTCCTCTGGGGGCTGCTGCTTCCTCCCGCACACGGGGCCCCTCGGAGGAGGTAGGATCAGGGCAAGGTCAAGGAAGGAGAGGCGTTTATTTAGAGAGGGTGGAACTGGGCAGGTGCACAGGGTCTGGAAGGAGCTGGAAGCCTCAAGGCTGGTGGGCAGGACCCATGACTGAAGTGGAGAAGAGGGCGCTGGCTCCAGGCAGGAGCCTGGTGGGAGGGAGAGGAGGGAGCCAGGAATGAGCCATTCTGCAGGTGGCTCATTCAGCTCTGTTATGGACTGAACGTGTCCCCCCAAAATTCATATGCTGGAACCCCAGGTCTAATGTGATGGTATGAGGAGGTGGGGCCGTTGACAGGTGATCAGGTCATGAAGGTGGAGCCCTCACACGTGGGATTCCTGCCCTTATAAGAGAGGCCAGAGGTCGAGTGCTGTGACTCACGCCTGTAATCCCAGCACTTTGGGAGGCCGAGGCGGGTGGATCACCTGAGGTCAGGAGTTCGAGACCAGCCTGGCCAACATGGTGAAAACCCATCTCTACTAAAAATGAAAAAATTAGCCTCACATGGTGGTGGACACCTGTGATCCTAGCTACTGGGGAGGCTGAAGCAGGGGAATCACTTGAGCCCAAGATGCGGAGGCTGCAGTGAGCCGAGATCATGCCACTGCACGCCAGCCTGGGCAACAGAGCAAGATTTCGTCTCAAAAAAAAAAAAAGATAAAGAAAAGAAAAAGAGGCCCCAGAAAGGCCTTGCCCCTTCCTCCTTGTGTGGATACAGCAAGAGGCCAGCAGTGTGCAACCTGGAGGAGGGCTGTCACTGGAACCCGACCATGCCGGCACCCTGATCTCGGACTGCCAGCCTGCAGCCTGGGAGGAATACATTCTGTTGCTTCGAAGCCGCCACCCAGGCTTTGGTCATCTGTTAAGCAGCCCAAAGAGACTCAGCCAAGTACCACACCCATGCTGGGCCCTGAGTGGGTACCTGCCCGGGCAGCCCCGCCCCCGGGAGCCTAGAGTCATGGGGAACGTCGCTCAGACTGGGCATTTCCAGGACACAGTGACAAGTGCTGGGATGAGAGGCCTTGGGAGCAGAGAGCAGAGACTCAATCCTCTGTGCAGGGGATGGGGTGGACACCTGGGCTTTCTGACAGCAACCAGGTGGGGGCATGGTCAGAACTGACCAGAGGAACGCACGGAAAGGCAGGTGACTGCTACTGCCTTTCCGGTCCCACAGGAAGGCTGGTGATGCAATTCTCGTGGACCGGGGAGGAAACCGACATGGGAAAGCTGTTGAGCAGGCAGAGGGAAGGGCTGGTGTTCCCCTAGCCAAAATATACATATACACATACACACACACACACACACACACACACACACACACACACACACACCCTGCTTCACAGCCGTGTGGGGCTGCCTAGCGCTCATTCCGGCTGTTCTGCCTTTATCGGGGCTATTTTTTCGACCCCACCCCACCACTTGCCCGCCCTCTCCCATCATTTCTGCCTCTCTGGGTCGTTCTGTCTTCCCTCCCAAATACACCGTAAGCGACAGATGGTCTGCACCTTCCTGTTGGAGGCAGTGAAACCCTTCCATGGAGACATGTGACACCACCTCCGGGCAGCCCCACAAGCCTCAACATTCCCCTATGAACAGCACCAAGAAGGGGGATGCTCGCTGCTGTTTCAACCCATCGGAGCCAGCTTTGGATGCTGGATGGTGGCTGGGCCAGAAGCAGGGATTGGACTCACCAGACTGGGCCAGGTGTCTCTAGGGCTCTGGAATTCTCCCAAACAGTCAGACTCGGACCCCAAGCACGGCGGCCTGGAGCAGCTCCTCTGCCTCTGCCATCATGGAGCCCGGGGATCCTTAAAGACTCACCCACCTATGTTTCCCTGGCTTATTTACTGCACCTGGCAGCTGAGGGGGCTTCAGTGTGATGCCCCCCAAACTCCCAGGGAGCCCCTCCTGCCTGGCTCTGGGAAGACTTCTAACTCTCATGGCTGAAGAGTGTAGCAAACCCCAAAAGAATCTTCCTATAGGAACATCCTGGCCCATACACTTCCCAGCCATCTCAATGACCCGAAGCATGTTCTCCAGGGGACGTCACCTCCCCCAGGCCGGCCACAAGTAACTTCTAGTAACTTCTAACACAGCCCACAGCTGTTCTGGTCATGTTGATTATCTGGCCACGTTAATCAGGGCAACCAGGAATCTGTGAGAGCAAGATGAACCCGCGGCCTGACCTCATGGAGCTCAGAGTCCAGCAGGAAATCACAGAGGAATCATGATGAACGCTATGGAGCAAGTGCTATTTGCAGATGCTGCTCTAAACACTCCCGTGCTTAAAGCTTACCTCCCCTTGAAGGAGGGCACGACTCGGGAGTAGGCCCAACCCCTGCAGATCAAGAAACCAGGCCACAGAGAGGTTAAGTACCTTGACCAGGGTCACACAGCTGAGCTCCAGATAAGAAATCGTATAAGAAAGGGAGGCCCAGGCACCTGTGCAGGGGAGCACAGAGCAGCTGCCTTCTCTGAGGCTGAGGTTTCCTCCTCTAGGAAGCTGGCCTAGATTTCCACTAGCCCAGCAAGGCCATGGACAGCAGGGCCATAGCCAGTATGTCCAGGCTGGCTATCCTGGCAAACTCTGTCCCAGGGAGCTTGTGTCTGGACTGGGGAGATACAGATGGGCCGGCTGCACAGGTGTGTGACCCCTGCAGGTGCACAGGGCCCCAGGCTTAGAAGGGCCCTGCACAGGCTTCCTGCTGTGCGGTTGCCATCTTGAAATTTGCAATACATCAGGAACAAGAGGTCCTGCTTTTCATTTTGCCCTGGGTCCCACAGATTTAACTGCCCCATACACAGGCACTAAACTACGGCAATGCTGAGCTGCGGCTGGGCGGAGGGCTGGCGGGAGGGTTGCAGAGGGTCTCCTGGAAGAATCGGCCAGGCAGAGAGGCCGAGGGGCTGGAGTGAGGCTGGTCAGATGGGCAGCTCCCTGGAGAGGACAGTCAGGAGTGAGCTTTGTCCTGCCTGACCCCAAAACCCTGCCGTGGCTCCCCAGGACACCTCAGCGCAGCTCCCTGGGAGCTGGGCCAGCACCAGGCAGGTCAGGAGCAGCAAAGCTCTGAGAGGACTTTTATTTTTATTTTTGAGACACTCTCGCACTGTGCAGAGTGCAGTGGTGCGATCTCGGCTCACTGCGTCCTCCACCTTACAGGTTCAAGCGATTCTCCTGTCTCAGCCTCCCAAGTAGCTGGGATTACAGGCATGTGCCACCACGTTTGGAAATTTTTGTATTTTCGGTAGAGACAGGGTTTCACCATGTTGGCCAGGCTGGTCTTGAACTCCTGACTTCAAGTGATCCGCCTGCCTCAGCCTCCCAAAGTGCTGGGATTACAGGCGTGCGCCACCGTGCCTGACCAGAGGCCTTTAAAAATACCCCTACACCTGAATATTGACTAGATAGCATACTTGTGCACAGCATTTGGAAGGCACAAACGAGAAACCAGTGGGAAGAAAGCCCCTCCCTGCTGGTCTCTCACCTAACCCTGGTCCCTCCCACTGGGTAACCCAGTTTCCTGTGTACCTCCCAGAGGTATTCTGTGCACACACAAGGAGGCCTGCGCATGCGTGGTTTTCGTATTTTCGTGAGGATTTCACGTACATTCTGTATTGTACACACTCTTCTGCACTTAGCTTCTCACTTCACAGTCCGACCAGGAAATCATACAAGGCTCTCTCAAGGCCACTGAATTGTATAGATGGAGAAACCGGAGCCCAGAGTGTCACACGGCAAGTGTGGGTGTTCCGGTGGTCCGGGCGTAGAGCCTGGCCTTGGCACAGTGGAATCCACGTCCTTCCGCATGCTCACCAAACCCCCTCAGCCTCCTCACAGCTTCTCTCCTGCCCTAATTGCAAGGGCTGCCAAGGAGGGAGCCACAAAGGTACTGTGATGATTTCCATTTCCACACGAGGCTCCGAGAGGTGCAGCCACTGTCCTGAGGCCACACAGCAGAACCAGGGTGGGAACTCACCAAGCTGCAGTGGCCCCCCCAGGAGCAGGCTCATGTTTCCCCAGGTGGGCACTGCCCCTCAGCACAGACTTACAATCTCCCTGATGCCGGATGGAGAAGCCCCCAACTGCAGCAGGTGAGGTTTGGGCAATGGAGTCCCTCAGCCTGACAGAGCCACAGGATGGAGCTGGCAGGAGTCCCCGCTAGGCCTGGAGGATGGGTCGGGCTAGGTGGCTCGCTGGGGGCGTGGGGCAGATTTGGGGGCCTGGTCTCCTAGGCTCCAGCTGTACCACTGAGGCTCCTGGAGTGCCCCCTGGGCCTGTCTGGTCGCCAGGCAGGGCCAGCATCAGCTGGCTGAACGTGCCTGGGGCTGCTGCTCTGTTCACCATTTGGGTTTGAAGCATTATTTTAATTGTGTTTGTTTATCCAAAGCTCGCCTTTGAAATCTGGTTTTGTGCCTCCCTATCCTGGAGAAGGGCGCTGGTTTAGATACAAAGTGTGTTGCTGTCTCAGCCTTTAAAGAATTCCCGAGTGAAGGGGCTCACTTTCTCTGAGCACGTGTGGCCCCACTTGTGGGCGACTGTGGCAGGTCTGCAGGACAACTTGGGTCCTGTCCTGACTAGCCACAGGCAAGTGACAGCAGCCCCTCAAAAACTGTGTGTGGCTCACACCTGTAACCCCAGCACTTTGGGAGGCTAAGGCAGGAAGATCGCTTGAAGCCAGGAACTTGAGACCAGACTGATCCACAAGGTGAGACCCCCCCCACCCCCCGGCCCCAGCACCATCTCTTTAAAAAATAAATAAATTAATTAAAAATAAATAAAAAAATAAAAAGTTGTGTGGGATGAAACCTCCAAAGTACTGGAGGTGCCATCCACCCTGGTGCAAGGGACACAACCTTAGGGGGTCATGAGAATGCTGTAAGCTCAGGACCTGCTTTGTCCAGAAAAACAGCCACCCCACAACCAAAACTTTACAACCAGTTCTAGGCCCTTCTAGAACCTTCTGAGACCCATCCTCGAACCCCTTCCTCCAGTTTAGAGCCCATTCCTAAAGAAATCTCATGGTCAGCCCTTTTGGAATAATAATCATAGTAGATAAAGTTGAACACAGCACTGTACTGTGGGATTTCTCTGATTAACTCCATTACTCCTCACACTTGAGGCACAGAGAGGTTGGGTCACTCACCCAAGGTCACACAGCCAGGAAGTGGCAAAGCTAGGATCCAAGCCCAGCCAGTCCTGCCCAGTTCTGCACACCTAACCACACACGCACGCTTGCATACACACTCAGAGCACACGCATGGATGCATGGACACGCATGGCACCTGGCTCCTGAGTCAACCCGTGGGTTAGGCCCAGGGAGGGCCTGGGGTGGAAGACCTCAGGCGAGCTGCCCAGGCTTGGGGTCTGGTGAGCTGGGTGACTGAGGTCAAGTCCTTTGTGAGGATTAGGTGGGCGCCACCTGGAGATCCCTGGCCCAAGGCCAGCAGCGGGGAGGAGCTGATACCATTATGAGGGAAGTGACAGACAGTGGGGACACCCCTCCCCAGTGACTGCCACTCAGCACAGCTTCCTCCCCCTTCCCTCTTCCTCTCCCCCTCCCCTCCTCCCCTCCCTCATTCTCCCCTCCATCATTCTCCCCCTCCTCCTCTCATTTCTCTCCTCCCTCCACATTCTTGCCCCCTTCCTTCTACCCCCTAATTTTCTTCTTCCTCCCTTCTTACCCTTCCTTCCTCCCTCCCTTCTCTCTCCTTTGCTTTCTTCTCTTGTTCCCTCCCTCCCCCTTAACTCCCTCATGTCTCCCTCCCTCCCCTCCTTCCTTCCTCCCTCCTTCCTTTCTCTCTTCCCTTCCCCCTTCCTCTCTTCTCCCTTCTCTCCCTCCCTTCTGCTTGCCTCCTGTCTCCCTGTCTTCTCTCTGTTTTTCCCTCTCTCTTTCCTCCTCCTTCCCGCTTTCTTCTCCTCTGACTCCCTCCTCCTTCCTGTCCTTCCTCTCCCTTCACTCTCCTTCCCTCCTTCCCTAGACAAGGAGTAAGAATTGCTCACCCCTGGCCAGCTCGGTGGCTCAGGCCTGTAATCCCAGCACTTTGGCAGACCGAGGCGAGCAGATCACTTGAGCTCAGGAGTTTGAGACCAGCCTGGCCAACATGGTGAAACCCCATCTCTACTAAAAATATATTTTTTAAATTAGCCAGGTGTGGTGGCGCATGCCTGTAATCCCAGCTACTTGGGAGGCTGAGGTGAGAGGATCGCTTGAACCCGGGAGGCAGAGGTTGCAATGAACTGAGATTGTGCCATTGTACTCCAGCCTGGGCAACTGAGCAAGACTCCCTCTCAAAAAAAAAAAAAAAAAAAGAGACGCTCACCCCCTTCCTCCAAGCAGCTGTCCATCCTACCAGAGGAACAGCCCATCCCTGTAAACAGCGCACTCTGAGAAGGACCAGACCACACCTGGGGGCCTGCCCAAGAAGGATGGGGAGGGGCCCACTGGCTGAACAGATACGGCTAGACCTTCCCACCCCCATCCCCAATGCTGGGAGGACAGGGAATGGTCTCTATGGGACTTCCAGGCTGAAATTTCTAGCGTTCGTGAAGTTAAGACCCTAACATTATGAGCCGGGCATGGTAGCTCATGCCTGTAATCCTAGCACTTTGGGAGGCCAAGGCAGGTGGATCACCTAAGGTCAGGAGTTGGAGACCAGTGTGGCCAACATGGTGAAACCCCATCTCTACTAAAAATACAAAAACTAGCCAAGCGTGGTGGTGCACGCCTGTAATCCCAGCACTTTGGGAGGCTGAGGCGGGCGGATCATCTGAGGTCAGGGGTTCGAGACCATCCTGACCAACATGGAGAAACCCCATCTCTTCTAAAAATGCAAAATTAGCTGGGTGTGGTGGTGCACGCCTGTAATCCCAGCTACTTGGGAGGCTGAGGCAGGAGAATCACTTGAACCTGGGAGACGGAGGTTGCAGTGAGCCGAGATCATGCTACTGCACTCCAGCCTGGGTGACAGAGCAAGACTCCATCTCAAAAAGAAAAAAAATACCTTAATATTATTTTCCGACAGTTTTTGGTGGTTTAATAGAATTAAAGGTAAATCTAACTTGCAGATTTTCCTTTTGATCTGCTTTTTCTTTTAGGAGAGAACAGAGCAGGCTTTAGAGCAAGGCTGGAGGCTGCTCCCTCTGCTCTCTTGCTCCCAGTAAGGACTCTCCTGGGGTTTGCAGTCCTGGGGTGTCCCTGAGCACGTCCGGCAGGATTCCTGGTTGCCAGCCTTGACTCTCCCTGCTTGTCCCTCCCTGGCCCTCCAGCACTGAAGTCCTGGAGACTCTTCTGAGCCCAAAGGCCCTGGCCTGTCTGCCTCCTTCCTCCTCTCTCTTTCTTCCCCCTCCATGCTTCCCCTCACACTCTGCAGCAGGCCTCTGGCTTCTCCTTTAGCTCCTGAGCCAAACTCCTTCACACCCCAGGGCCTTTGCACGTGCCCTCCTCGCTACCCAGAATGCTTTTCTACCAGCTTCATGGGTTCCCACTTAACATCAGGTCTCAGATGTCACCTCCTCAGGGAAGCCCTCCCAAATGAAGCCAGCTCCCCACAGTTCTCCTTCTGTGGCACTTACCACAATCAGGACGGAACAGTGGTGGCATTGCTGGCACACACGGACCATACTCAGTAGCCCCTGAGCTCCAAGAATGCGGAGACTGGACAGGTCCCTAACAGAGACTGCCACAGAGAAGGCCCCGAATGAACGTTGTGCAAAGGGGTGGGGGTCCTATCTGTGAGCATCTCCCCGCCGCATACTGTGCCTCAGTTTCCCTGCCGATACGGCAAGGGGGAGGGTCCCGTGCCTGCACTTGCCATGCAGTGCTTCTCAGATGTTCCCTCTGGGCTTCTGGCAAGGATCACATTCATTTCACGGTATTTGACTTCTTTGATTATCTGATTTTCCAGGGAGGAATTTTAAATCTCTGGGCTGGGCTGGCATCTGCTAGATACCTGGGCACCTGTCCCAGCCCACCAGCCTGGGTACATTCAGCATCTTGCTGGAGGCCCTTTAAAATTGCCCCCCTCTTGGCAGATTAGGCCCCATGCAGAGACACCCTTCCAGGGCCCTGGAACCATGCGATGTTTGGTGCGGTGCGTAAGCAGTACAGCTGTCTTTGGGCAAAGCTCTAAATCAAGTGCAGGGGCATAGGAGCCAGAGAGGCTGGGTTCCAATTCTGACTCAGTCACTTCTGGTGAGACTGGGGCCTGCCATTTACTTTTTATTTGAGATGGAGTCTCTCTCTGTCACCCGGGCTGTAGTGCAGTAGCATGATCTCAGCTCACTGCAACCGCCACCTCCCAGGTTCAAGCGATTCTCCTGCCTCAGCCTCCAGAGTAGCTGGGATTACAGGGGTGTGCCACCACGCCCAGCAAATTTTCTTGTTTGTTTGTTTTGAGAGACGGAGTCTTGCTCTGTCGCCCAGGCTGGAGTGCAGTGGCGCGATCTCGGCTTACAGCAACCTCCGCCTCCCCGGTTCAAGTGATTATCTTGCCTCTGCCTCCAGAGTAGCTGGGATTACAGGTGTCTGCCAACACGACGGGCTGATTTTTGTATTTTCAGCAGAGACAGAGTTTCACCATGCTGGCCAGGCTGGTCTTGAACTCCTGACCTCAGGTGATTCACCTGCTTTGGCCTCCCAAAGTGCTGGGATTACAGGCATGAGCCACCGCGCCTGGCCTAATTTTTGTATTCTTAGTAGAGATGGGGTTTCACCATGTTGCCCAGGCTGGTCTCGAACCGCTGTTCTCAGGTGATCCGCCCGCCTCAGCCTCCCAAAGTTCTGGGATTACAGGCATGAGCCACCGTGCCTGGCCTCACCATTCACTTCTCTGTGTCTCAGTCCCAGGCCTGCACAATGGTCATATCACTGTCAGAGGTGTCTGAACCAGGGCAATTCCATGTTGAATGGGGCTGGGCAAAATGAGGCTGAGACCTACTGGACTGCTGCATTCCCAGACAGTGAAGGCATTCTAAGTCACAGGATGGGATAAAGGCTGGCACAAAATACAGGCCATAGAGACCTTGCTGATAAAACAGGTTGCAGTTAAGAGGCTGGCCAAGACCCACCAAAACCAAGATGAGCAACCAGAGTGACCTCTGGTTGTCCTCATTTCTAGACTCCCACCAGCTCCATGACAGTTTACAAATACCGTGACAATGACAGGAAGTTACCCTCTAGGGTCTAAAAAGGGGAGGCATGAATAATCCACTCCTTGTTTAGCATATCATCAAGAAATAACCATAAACATGGGCAACCAGCAGCCCGCAGTGCTGCTCTATGGTGTAGCCATTCTTTTATTCCTTTACTTTCTTTTTTTTTTTTGAGACAGAGTCTTGCTCTGTTGCCCAGGCTAGAGTGCAATGGTGTGATCTCAGCTCTGCCTCCTGGGCTCAAGTGATTCTTCTGCCTCCTGAGTAGCTGGGATTACAGGCGCATGCAAACACGCCTGGCTAATTTTTGTATTTTTTTTTTTTTTTGAGACGGAGTCTTGCTCTGTCGCCCAGGCTGAAGTGCAATGGCCAGATCGCGGCTCACTACAAGCTCCGCCTCCCGGGTTCACGCCATTCTCCTGCCTCAGCCTCCCAAGTAACTGGGACTACAGGCGCCCGCCACCTCACCTTGCTAGTTTTTTTTATTTTTTAGTAGAGACGGGGTTTCACCGGGTTAGCCAGGATGGTCTCGATCTCCTGACCTTGTGATCCGCCCGTCTCGGCCTCCCAGAGTGCTGGGATTACAGGCTTAAGCCACCGCGCCCAGCAATTTTTGTATTTTTAGTAGAGATGGGGTTGGCCAGGCTGATCTCGAACTCCTGACCTCAGGTGATCTGCCCACCTCAACCTCCCAAAGTTCTGGGATTACAGGGGTGAGCCACCATGCCTGGCCTATTCCTTTACTTTCTTTTTTTTCTTCTTCTTCTTTTTTCTTCTCACTCTGTTGCCGGACTGGAGTCCAGTGGTGTGATCTTGGCTCCCTGCAACCTCCACCTCCTGGGTTCAAGCGATTCTCCTGCCTCAGCCTCCCAAGTAGCTGGGACTACAGGCCTGCACCACCAGGCCCAGCTAATTTTTGTATTTTTAGTAGAGATGGGTTTTCATCATGTTGGCCAGGATGATCTCGATCTCTTGATCCGCACGCCTTGGCCTCCTAAAGTGCTGGGATTACAGGCATGAGCCACCACGCCCAGCCTCCCTTTACTTTCTTAATAAACTTGCTTTTACTTTACTCTATGGACTCACCCTGAATTCTTTCTTGCCAGAGACCCAAGAACCCTTTCTTGGGGTCTGGATCTGGACCCCTTTCCTACAATGCCACCTCCCAGCTGGGGTTCTTGTGCTGATCAAAATGCTTCCCAGCCTGGGCCTGACACACAGTAAGTGCCCTGCCCCTCTCACTCCGGAGGCAGTGGCTAAACCTCAAGTCTCTGGGGCCCCCAAAATCTGGGTCAATACCCAGTTCTGTCCCTTGGCTGGCTTCACAACCTCCCGGTGTCTCTTTCTGGGTCCGTAAAGCCGGGGGGATACTACTCCTGCCCTTGCACACCACATTATGTCAATGTCCGCTTTCCAAATTCCCAGCCCGGAATCACCTCCCCTGTGACTGTTTTGCAATCAGCGGGGACCGTCGGCAGGGAGGAAGGTTGGAGGAAAGCCCAAGGAACTTTGTGTCAGGTCCCAGTTTCTGCCAGCTGAGACCTGGGGCAAGCGACACCGCCTCTGCCTCAGCTGTTCACCTAAAAAAAAGGATGTCCTTCATCTACGCATGGGGCTCTGTGGGGCTTGGGTGGGGCACGCGGACGGCTACAGAACGTCAGGCAGCCACTTCCTTATGGTTACACCAGAAAGGGAGAGTATTTCCCTCCACCCTTACTTTACCGACCGGGAAACAGGACGACAAGTGCGCTGCACCTCAACCCGGAGCGAGGGCATTCAGCCGCCACCCCCTCAGCATTCTAGGAAGCTGAGGCGCAGAGAGAGCCAGGCTGGACCACAGGTTACACTGCGGGCAGGGCTTGGCTGATGCAGGAAGCGGTTCCTCCCCAGTGGGATGAGTGGGATCAGGGGCAGGTACCCCAAGGAGAGCCCGGGCTTCCAGCTTAGCTTCCTGTTCCTATCGCAGCTGTCCAAGGGCCACTGAATGTTCCCAAATGCCCCTCCCCAGAAAGGTCCCGTGCCAGGGCTTCCTGGCAGGGAGCAGGGCATTTAGGAAAGCTGAGGCCCAGCGACAGGCAGGGGCTGGCCTGAGGTCCCACAGCTCAGGCGGGCGAAGCCCCCAGTCTGGGCTCAGCCCTCCCCCGCTCAGCGGCGCGGCCTCGTGGCGCTCTCAGCCCTCCCTTCCCGGGGTCGCGGCCCTGCAGGGACTTGCCCAGCGGGGACGCGCCGGGCCTCCCCGAGGTCTGCGCCCGGCTGCAGCCGCGGGATGAAAGGGGAATCCGCCGAAACCTGCCTCCCTCCTCAGCTCGCCCGCCCCTCCCTCAGCCGGATCTGGCTGGGGGCGGCGGGCTTTGAAGTCTGCGCCCGCGGCCCCCGCGCTCGGACGGCTCCGGAGACTCCGGGAGGCCGACTTGAAAGCGGGAGCCGCGGGCCGGTCCAGCCTTCCCGGGACAGGGCCGGGGAGAGCGGGGAGGAGGAGGGTAGGGGCGGGAGGAGGAGAAGAGGGAGAGGGAAAGGGAGGGGGCGGAGGGAGGGACAAATGATCCCGCCTGATGCCCTCCCCAGGGGCCCAAGGGCGGCCCAGCCCCGCGCTAGGAGCGATGAATGAGTTATCCGGGCATTCAAGGCCCTGCCATGGGTGCCCTGCTGCGCCACCCGTTCCTTCCTCCCTCTCGGCCCCTTGGCCAGACACAACTGGTTCTCAGCTACTGCCTCACTCCGGCCTTAGCACTCCGGCCTTAGCACACGCTGTTCCTTCTGCCACGAGCGCCTTTCCCATCTTCCCCTCCCAGGCTCCAGCCTCAGCTCCTCCCTGCGGGGGATGGGAGGGAAGGGCGTCCTCTCTTCCTGTGGGGCCTCCCATAAACCGCCTCCCCACCAGCTTTCCAGGTGCCCTCCTCCCCGGTCCCCTGCCTCAGCGTCCCCCAAGGCTGCTCAGACTCTGGTAATCTCTGGCCCAGAACCCCAGCTGTGAACACCTGGAGGGAATCCTCGCATCCCCCAGGCTGGACAGCTGTGGGTGGGCGCAGGAGACAGGGAGAGGGGGTCCTTCAATAATAGCGATCACAATACTAATAAGCCTTGGGTACCGGCCAGTGTGAGGGCGGCTGCTGAGAGAATTCCAGGGTCCTAGAGCCCATCGGCCCTGCGCACTAGAGCCTTATAGCTTCCAATGCACCCATGCACGCGCACCATAGCCTCTTTCTCCTCCCTGCCCATCAGATTGCAAAGCCAGGTGACCCGTCTCCCCACCTCCAGCTGGGACCTCTTCCTCACAGCAGAGGGCCCCCAGCTGCTGCCTCCGCCCTTGGGCTCAACCACTGGCAGCCCCTAGAAAGCTCCAGCCCCACCCCCAGGGTTCTCTGTTCTCAGAGTCCCAGGAAGCTTTGCAACTGTCTCCTGGAACCCTCTCCTCTGCCCACCTGTTGGTCTGATTGCCTGGTTTCTCCCAGCTCCCCAGAGCTGCTGGCTGAGGACTGAGTTTTTGTTCCAAGTTGCAGATGAGGACACTGAGGCCCACACAGAAGTCGAGGTCTCAAAGCTGGTGGGATTGAGGTGGCCATGCCGGCCCCTGAGGAGCCAAGAGAGAGGGGCCTCCAACAGGCTATGTCTGATAGGACAAGAGCCCCGCCATCTTCACAAGACTCCACCATCTTCAAGTATCAAGTTTCCATGTCTCAAAACTGTCCGCAAATGTCAACCCCGCCCATAGCTTCAACAGAGCATAAGGCTGTAACTGCAATAGAGCCTCACACAGTCCCCCATAGTCACAACCAGCCAGCACTTCCTCAACTCCTCCCCATAGAATCTTTCCTCAAAGCACACTTCCAGGCCGGACGCGGTGGTTCACGCCTGTAATCCCAGCACTTTGGGAGGCTGCTGTGGGCAGATCATCTGAGGTCAGGAGTTCAAGACCAGCCTGGCCAACATGGTGAAACCCGGTCTCTACTAAAAATACAAAAAATTAGCTGGCTGTGGTGGCAGGCGCCTGTAATCCCAGCTACTCGGGAGGCTGAGGCAGGAGAATTGCTTGAATCCGGGAAGCGGAGGTTGCAGTGAGCTGAGATCCCACTATTGCACTCCAGCCTGGGCAACAGGAGTGAAACTCCGTCTCAAAAACAAAACAAAACAAAACAAAAAGCACACTTCCCCCTCCAGGCCCTTTAAAAAGCCTCAGGCTATATGAGAAGCTTGCTCCCTAGCCTGCTGGCCAGAAACCCTTCTCAGGTTTACTCTTAATAAATCCATCTCCAGGCCGGCGCGCGGTGGCTCACGCCTGTAATCCCAGCACTTTGGGAGGCCAAGGTGGGTGGATCACGAGGTCAGGAGATTGAGACCATCTTGGCTAACACGGTGAAACCCCGTCTCTACTAAAAAATATAAAAAATTAGCCGGGCGTGGTGGCGGGCACCTGTAGTTCCAGCTACTCGGGAGGCCGAGGCAGGAGAATGGTGTGAACCCGGGAGGCAGAGCTTGCAGTGAGCCGAGATTGCGCCACTGCACTCCAGCCTGGGTGAAAGAGTGAGACTCCTTCTCAAAAATAAATAAATAAATAAATAAATAAAAATAAAAATAAATCCATCTCCACTGTAGAGCTGCCTTCTTGCCTCTTCTTTCCTTCATCTTTCTATTCCAACACTTGCTGCTAAAACCCAGGATGAGTGTTGGGGCAGAGAACTCTCCTGCAACCCAGGAAGCAGTGGGCCCCGACAGCTCATCCTGGGCTAATTCTTGGATCCTGAGGGTTCTCTGGCTTCTCGCCTCGTCCTTCCACCCTTTGTCTTTTTTTTTTTTTTTTTGAGACGGAGTCTCGCTCTGTTGCCCAGGCTGGAGTGCAGTGGTCAGATCTCGGCTCACTGCAAGTTCCGCCTCCTGGGTTTATGCCATTCTCCTGCCTCAGCCTCCCGAGTAGCTGGGACTACAGGCGCCCGCCACCTCATCCGGCTAGTTTTTTTGCATTTTTTTAGTAGAGACAGGGTTTCACCATGTTAGCCAGGATGGTCTCGATCTCCTGACCTCGTGATCCACCCGCCTCGGCCTCCCAAAGTGCTGGGATTACAGGCGTGAGCCACCGCGCCCGGCCCCCTTTGTCTTTTTTTAAAGTGATTTGCCTGGGTAATTGACTGACAGGACAGGACTTCGAGGCTCTGGCCAGGGATACCCCCGGATGGGTTCTCAAAATTCCGAGACCCAGAATTTTGCCTCCAACTGCTGGATCTGAGCAATTTACTTTCTGTTTCTCCCCCACGGCTCCAGTTTGAGAGGTCCTTTGCCGGTTCCTTCTACACCAGACACTAATTGGTAAGGTTTACCCCTGCTTGTCTGTCCTGTGCTACCCAGGAAACTCAGGTCCGCAGTTCCGGTCCCCTGGGGACAATCAGGACCATCAGGGACCTTGGGAGGGTGATGTTCAGGGATGCCTGACCTCTCCCCTCAGTCTACCTCCTCTTGAGAGGATCTCCCATCTCTGCCCTTTTTCTGGGGATGCCTAGTCCAATGGCAGACACCGCTGACCTTCCCTTGTCAAATCTCAATGGGCTCCAATCAATCTCAAATTCCTCCTTCCTCCCCTCTAGGTTTCCTGATTTGTAAACTTTCTAAACTTGGTATAAAGGGGGACATTAAAGTGAAGTGTCTTATATTCTTTTGCAATACTGCCTGGCCTCAGTACAAATTGGACAAGGGCAACCACTGGCCTGAAAACGGTACATTCGACCACCAAGTTTTAAGGGATTTAGATAACTTCATTTATCGAAATAGCAAACGGCAAGAAGTTCCTTCATTTACCTTTGCTCACGTCTTTCCCTCTGCCAAGATTGTTCCCCACAGCTCTAATTCGTTCCTCAATCTCTGTTGTTGGCATAAAGGGCATTCAGAAAACTCCCTTCCAAACACCCCCCTTATATTGTTCCTTTTGGGACGTCACCCCATACATTCCTTCCTGTTAATCCCACATTGCCCTGTGCCTCTTTTTTTTTTTTTTTTTTTTTTTTTTTTGAGACGGAGTCTCGCTCTGTCGCCCAGGCTGGAGTGCAGTGGCGCAATCTCGGCTCACTGCAAGCTCCGCCTCCCGGGTTCACGCCATTCTCCTGCCTCAGCCTCCCGAGTAGCTGGGACTACAGGCGCCCGCCCCTGCGCCCGGCTAATTTTTTCTATTTTTAGTAGAGACGGGGTTTCACCATGGTCTCGATCTCCTGACCTTGTGATCCGCCCACCTCGGCCTCCCAAAGTGCTGGGATTACAGGCGTGAGCCACCGCGCCCGGCCCTGCCCTGTGCCTCTTCTAAGTAGAGACCTGTTGCACAAATGAGTGGCTTCCTCCACCTTTGGGCTCTTGGCCAAAGCCATCCTCACTTACTTTTATGCCAGGAACCAAAATTCTCCCTACCTGAAGATAAGGAGCCAACACCTGACCTTAGCATTATCACTCAAACCAATCCTATTGTTTGGGACACAAATTATCCAATCGTGGCGGCCCACCGCTCCCCAATAAAATTTCATTAAAGGATCCTTCTCATTAGATTACAGTCTGACAGTATTCCCTCAGCCCTGAGAAGCTTCGGGGACTCACGCCCATCGTCTCCCAACTGTTAACTGCCAACATCCTCATTCCAACCCATTCCCCTCATAACACCCCGACTCTCCCCATCTGGAAACTGGACGGGTCCTACCGGCTTGTCCAGGACCTTCATCAAATCAATTCTGCTGTCATCCCTACACACCCAGTCATTCCTAATCCCTATACACTCCTCTCCAGAATCACCCCTCATACCAGCCATTTTTCAGTACTAGACCTTAAAGATGCCTTTTTCGCTATACCTCTACACCCTTCCTCCCAAAACCTGTTTGCTTTTACCCGATGGATCCAGATACCAACATTTCCCAACAGCTCATATGGACTGTCCTCCCCCAGGGTTTCAGGTACAGTCCCCCAACTTTTTTGGACAAGCCCTTCAAGCAGACCTCTCTAAGCTTTGCCAAACACCTCGCATCCTCCTTCACTATGTCGATGACCTGCTGCTCTGTTCCCCTTCAGAGGAACTCTCTATTCAGCATACTGTCACCCTTTTAAACTCCCTCACCCAGTACAGCTACCAGGTGTCCAAAAAAAAAAAGGCCCAATTAGCTTCCTCCAGAGTTTCATACCTGGGCCTCATGATTACCCGTGCCACTTGGGAAATTCCCTCAGCACACAAGCAGATGGTCCAGAGCATCCCATTCCCTCATACCAAAAGAGACTGTCTGTCTTTCTTGGGACTCATCGGGTATTTCCAGCTATGAATTGCCAATTTTGTAGTCATTGCCAAGTCATTATAGGAGGCCTCAAAGGGAAACCTTGCTGAGCTTATTGTCCCTACCCCTGAACTTCATCATGCTTTGTCCCACCTAAAAGAAGCTCTAACCCGGGCCCCTGCTTTGGGTCTCCTTAACCCCAGCTGACCTTTCCATTTATACTTACACAGCTCCCAAAACTGAGCGTTAGGCCTTTTGGCCCAGTCCACAGGGGACTCTCTTCAACCTGTTGCATACTTCTCCAAGCAGCTAGATGTTATCTATAAAAGTTGGCCTCTTTGCCTGAAAATTTTAGCCACAGCCTCTTTAATTATCCCAGAGGCGCAAAAGTTCACCTTCTATAAACCCCGGCAAGTTTATTCATCACATGACTTGCAAGATATGCTCAGCCACAGGGCACTTCAAACAGTATCCCCTTCCTGCATCCAGACCCAGCACTCAACCATTCTCCAATCCTTTCTCTCCCTCCGTAGATGCTCCCCTCCCAACCCCACCACCCTTGTACCCTCAACACCCCTCTTAGAGTCATCCCTGCACTCCTGCACCAATATCACTGATGACTCCCTTATCACGTTCCATCATTTAACCAACACACCTATAAAGGGAGCTCCAGGCTGGTTTCTAGACAGCAGTGTGTCCAGAGTTCCTCCTTTCTCAGCAGGGTATGCTATCATGGAAGGATGCAGTGATGACATCCCCGTCCTCCCTCCCTAAAGAGTCGTAGAAGCCTCTACCTTACCAGCAGGCACATCTTCCCAGCAGGCAGAGCTAATAGCCATAACCAGGGCCCTAACCCTAGCAGCAGGAAAACAGGTCAATATTTACACCGACTCCAAATATGCATAGGACATCATTCATTCCCGTGCCCAAATTTGGAGTGAATGCAGTTTCCTCACCACAAAGTGAAACCCGTTTGTTTTTTTTGTTTGTTTGTTTGTTTGTTTTTTTGAGGCGGAGTCTTCACTCTGTCGCCCAGGCTGGAGTGCAGTGGCGCAATCTCGGCTCACTGCAAGCTCCGCCTCCCGGGTTCGCGCCATTCTCCTGCCTCAGCCTCCCGAGTAGCTGGGACTACAGGTGCCCGCCACCGCGCCCAGCTAATTTTTTTGTATTTTAGTAGAGACGGGGTTTCGCCATGTTAGCCAGGATGGTCTCGATCTCCTAACCTCGTGATCCGCCCGTCTCGGCCTCCCAAAGTGCAGGGATTACAGGCGTGAGCCACCGCGCCCGGCCGAAACCCGTTTGTTAATGGAAAGCTCATTCACCATTTGTTACAGGCTGCCTTGCTCCCAAAATGTGGCAATAATTCACTGCAGGCAACACCAATCAAATGAGGGTCATATTTCCTTAGGAAATCGCAAGGCTGACAAATGAGCCACAATGGCCTCAGCAAATCAAGAAATTCCCCAATATCTTTTTTTTTTTTTTTTTTTTTTTTTTTTTGAGATGGAGTCTCGCTCTGTCCTCTGTCACCCAGGCTGGAATGCAGTGGGGCGATCTTGGCTCACTGCAACCCTCTGCCTCCCAGGTTCACCTGCCTCAGCCTCCCGAGTAGCTGGGAATACAGGCGCCCGCCACCATGCCCAACTAATTTTTTGTATTTTTAGTAGAGAGGGGGTTTCACTATGTTTGCCAGGCGGGTCTCAATCTCCTGACCTCAGGTGATTTGCCCGCCTCAGCCTCCCAAAGTGCTGGGATTACAGGCGTGAGGCCAGTATATTTTTCCTTTAACCTGGAACAACCCTCTCTTTTACCTGCTTCAACAAACGCAATAATTGGCTGCTGCTGGGGCACTTTTTTTTTTTTGAGATGGAGCCTCACTCTTGTCACCCAGGCTGGAGTGCAGTGGCATGATCTCAGCCCATTGCAGCCTCCGCCTCCTGGGTTCAAGCAATTATCCTGCCTCAGCCTCCCGAGTAGCTGGGATTACAGGTGCCTACCACCATGCCCGGCTAATGTTTTGTACTTTTAGTAGAGATGGGTTTTTGCCATGTTGGGCAGGCTGGTCTCGAACTCCTGACCTCAGGTGATCCGATCCGCCTGCCTCAGCCACATTACAGGCGTGAGCCACTGCGGCCAGGGCACTTTTTTAAGCTCCCTATTGCTTCATCAGTAATAAGCTGCTCCTCCCAGAAGCAGACAGGAACGCCATCCTCCAGGACATTCATGACAATTTCATGCCAATCAGTTCTCTATCCAACAATTCCTGGACATCCACATCTACAAGACCCCAGAAATAAAAGCACAGCTTAAACCATTTCTCAACAATGCCCCATATGTCAAAGGGTCTCCCCTCAATCAAATTTAAAACCCCCTCTTTTCCACCCCATCAAACCCGAGGACATCTGCCAGGACAAGATTGGCAGGTTAACTTCACCCATATGCCCCCTGTGAGGAGGCTCCGATTTCTCCTTGTGTTAGTAAATGCCTTTTCAGGACGTGTTGAGGCTTTCCCTACCACCAATCAAAGAGCCTCTACTGTGGCCACCAAACTACTCACAGAAATTGTCCCCAGATTCGGGGTCCCCTCTTCATTGCAATCTGGTAATGGTCTCGAATTCACCATCCAAATCACCTCAAATATATATACATATTTGAGACCGAGTTTTGCTCTTGTTGCCCAGGTTGGAGTGCAATGGTATAATCTCAGCTCACTGCAACCTCTGCCTCCCGGGTTCAAGCAATTCTCCTGCCTCAACCTCTTGAGTAGGTGGGATTACAGGTGCCCACCACCACGCCCAGATAATTTTTTGTATTTTTAATAGAGAAGGGGTTTCACCATATTGGCCAGGCTGGTCTCGAACTCCTGACCTCAGGTGATCCACCCGCCTTGGCCTCCCAAAGTGCTGGGATTACAGGCATGAGCCACCAGGCCCGGCCTTTTATAAAAGCCCTTCATATTACCTAGAAATTCCATATTCCTTACTGACCTCCATCTTCTGGGAAGGTAGAAAGGATGAATGGTATTCTAAAAAATACTCTCACAAAATTCTCCTTACAAACCCACAAAGACTGGACCACCTTATTGCCCTTCGTCCTTCTCAAAATTAGGGCTCTCCCTCGCAAACCCCTAATGATTAGCGCATTTAATTCATGTCCGGGAGACCTCTGGCCTCTTTTACGCCATCTCAAAAATCCCCTTCACCGCCCGATTCCCTCGTTACTCCGCTCCTACAGGCAGTCCGAAGTTTCATTTGGAAATATGTGAACCATACCTTACCCCAATCACTCCCAAGCATAGATGACCCCTCTCTCCATCAGGGAGACTAGGTTCTCCAAACCCCAAGAGAAATCCCCGGCAACCCTCTTAACCCAAGCGGGACGGCCCTTATTAGATTATTCTAGCTACCCCATGGCCACTAAGCTCAAGGGAATTCCTAATCGGTTCCACCCCTGATCCCTCAAAAAACCATCCAGCCCCCCACCAACTCAGAGTAAAACCCTCTCAATCTTTTCCTGTGTTTCCACGGGGCCTACATCTGTCTGCCTAACCAGGATTCCCAAAGAAGAAACTTCCACCTAAACCTCTCTATTAAAAGCCTATCACCTGGGCGCAGTGGCTCATGCCTGTAATCCCAACACTTTGGGAGGCCGAAGCAGGTGGATCACGAGATCAGGAGCTCGAGACCAGCCTGACCAACATGGTGAAACCCCATCTCTACTAAAAATACAAAACTTAGCCAGTCATGGTGGTCCGCACCTGTAATCTCAGCTACTCAGGGGGCTGAGACAGGAGAATTGCTTGAACCCGGGAGATGGAGGTTGCGGTGAGCTGAGATCATGCCACTGCACTCCAGCCTGGTGACTCCATCTCAAATATAAAAATAAATAAAAGCCTATCAATCTTCTATGTCGCTTTGTCCCTACAATTTTTGCCTCTTCCTCACGCTCCTTAGCTCAGATGTTACCTTGTCCCCTCACAAGGAGCCTCTAGTTTCCCCTAATCAAATCTTTAACCTTCTGTGGGACTTATGGCTTCAAGGTACCTCCTAGGATCTCTCCCCCACCCAAATAACTTTCTTTTCCTTCTGCCTGATGTTCCTTCTCCCCTAAGTTTACTTTTCCTCACTACAATGGGATCTTCAGCCCGCATCAAGTCACTCCTCATCGCTAAGCCTCTGGAACGTTCTTTGAATCTCACTCAGCTCCTGCTGGGGCAAGCTAATACTTCCTATGCCCATAATTGTTGGATGTGCCTATCGCTCTCCTCGTTGTGGGCACCTACAGCCCTACCGACTCTTCTCCCCACAACGTTAACTCAAAAAACGTTCCTGACTTATAAACTCCAAAAGCGGTCTTCCTTCTTTGAAAGGGCAGACACTCTACTTGGCAATTACCCTACCCAATTTGCTAACCAAGCCAACAAACTGTTCCAAACATATTATAACTCTGTAACAAAATATGCCCACGGCCAGGCGCTGTGGCTCATGCCTGTAATCCCAACACTTTGGGAGGCGAGGTGGGCAGATGGTTTGAGGTCGGGAGTTCAGGAGCAGCCTGACCAACATGGTGAAACCCCATCTCTACTAAAAATACGAAATTTTAGCCGGATGTGGTGGCGCACACCTGTAATCCCAGCTACTCGGGGGGCCGAGGCAGGAGAACTGCTTGAACCTGGGAGGCAGAGGTTGCAGTGAGCCAAGATGGCAACACTGCACTCCAGCCTGGGCAACAGAGCGAGACCCCATCTCAAAAACAAAACACAAAATATGCTCCCCCGCCCCCTCTGTTGAAGGACCCTTTACTCTTCATATTCCTCTCCTTCAACGGGCTCCACTCTGTTTTTCAGCCACACAGGGCACGTCCCCCGTAGGATCCCTCACTTCAGGAGAATGTAACAAAACCATTTCTATCCAGCACCCTACAGACCATCAAACTAACCAGGTTGAATACCAAGTTTCATCAGAGGCCAACGGGTTGTTCCTCCAACGAGTTCGCTTTACAGAGCCCCCAACAGTCACAGCTACCTCCTTTAATCGCTCTGTCCCCAACACACATCTCTATCCGTGGCTATCCAAAACTGGTGCCACTTCAGATCGCATCAAATGTTCAAAGGTCGACTCCAAACACATCTTCACAATCATCAGAGCCTCCTTGCGTCTACACTGTCTGTTTGGAGCCAGGAACCCACCACAAAACAACCAAAGGCCCTTAATCCACCTTTTTTCCCTTCATATCTCTACCTGCATTTCCGAAGCAGGCTTGTCTTTCCTGCGTGGCACCAACACTTACCTCCGCCTCCCAACCAATTGGACAGGCACCTGTACTCTGGCCCCGCTTTCTTCAGTCTTCGGAATAATTCCCCCTAACCCATCCCTGCCGGTGCCTTCCACTCAGCATGCCAACAGACATCGCCTTATTGGCTATTCTGGGCATCAGCTCAGGCATTGGTTTAAGAGCTGGGGGATTAGCCACTTCACTCTCATATTTTAAGGCTCTCTCCACAGACCTACAAGAATCCTCAGAATATATAGCCAAGGGCCTTGTAAGAATTCAAGACCAGCTAGACTCCCTAGCGGGAGAAGTCCTCCAAAACCAGAGAGGACTCGACCTCCTTACAACAGAGAAGGGAGGTCTCTGCCTCTCTCGAGGGGAAGAATGCTGCTTCTATGTCAACCAGACAGGCTTGGTAAGGGATGCCATCCAAAACTTAAGGAAAGAGCTCAAAGAATGAGGGAGCGACAAGAAAACCAAATCAGTTCCTGGTTCAATGTTCCCCACCAACAGGATCACAGCCATCTCACAGCTGCCTCCCAATAACATCTGAAGACGGTGCTACTCCTCCAGTCAATCCTAAACCAGCAATCTCACGGCCCCCCTTTCAGCAGGAAGTAGCCAGAAAAATCATGCCAGCCCATCTCCCTATCTCACCAAAGAGTCTGGATTGATAGGACAAGACTGCTGCCATCTTAACGAGACTCCACCATCTTTTTTTTTTTTTTTTTTTTTTGAGAAAGAGTTTCACTCTTGTTGCCCAGGCTAGAGTGCAGTGGCACAATCTCTGCTCACCTCAACCTCCACCTTCTGGGTTCAAGCGATTCTCCTGTCTCAGCCTCCCGAGTAGCTGGGATTACAGGCACAAACCACCACGCCGGGCTAATTTTGTATTTTTAGTAGAAATGGGGTTTCTCTATGTTGGTCAGGCTGGTCTGGAACTCCCGACCTCAGGTGATCAGGTGAGCCCACCTTGATCTCCCAAAGTGCTGGGATTACAGGCATGAGCCACTGGGCCCAGCCTCCACCAACCTTTTTTTTTTTTTTTTTTTTTTTTGAGACAGAGTCTCGCTCTGTCGCCCAGGCTGGAGTGCAGTGGCCGGATCTCAGCTCACTGCAAGCTCCGCCTCCCGGGTTCACGCCATTCTCCTGCCTCAGCCTCCCCAGTAGCTGGGACTACAGGCGCCCGCCACCTCGCCCGGCTAGTTTTTTGTATTTTTTTAGTAGAGACGGGGTTTCACCGTGTCAGCCAGGATGGTCTCGATCTCCTGACCTCGTGATCCGCCCGCCTCGGCCTCCCAAAGTGCTGGGATTACAGGCTTGAGCCACGGCGCCCGGCCGCCTCCACCATCTTAAAGTATCAAGTTTCCATGTCCGAAAATGTCAGCCCCGCCCATAGCTTCAACAGAGTATAGGCCCTAACTGCAACAGAGCCTAACAAAGTCCCCAGTAGTCATAACTAGCCAGCCTTTCCCCAATTCCTTCCCAATAGGATCTTCTTTCAAAGCGCACTTCCTCCACCCCGCTCTTTAAAAAGCCTCAGGTTGTAAGAGTAGCTTGCTCCAGACCCTGCCGGCCAGAGCCCTTCTCAGGTTTACTCTCAATAAATCCGTCTCCACTGTAGAGCTATCGTCTCCCTGATTCTTTCCTTTTTTTTTTTTTTTGAGATGGAGTTTCACTCTTGTTGCCCAGGCTGGAGTGCAGTAGTGTGATCTCCGCTCACTGCAACCTCTGCCTCCCGGGTTCAAGTGATTGTCCTGCCTCAGCCTCCCTAGTAGCTGGGATTGTAGGTGTCTGCCACCACACCCAGATAATTTTTTGTATTTAGTAGAGATGGGGCTTTCACCATGTTGGCCGGACTGGTCTCCAACTCTTGACAAGTGATCCACCCGCCTCGACCTCCTAGTGTGCTGGGATTACAGGAGTGAGCCACTGCTACTGGCCACTTTCCTTAATCTTTCTATCCCAACAAGATCAAACCTGGAACTCCATTCCACCTGGGAGGTAAGAGGCCCAGGTGCCGTCCGTTTGTCCGGGGTGAGCGGGGGCTCAGTACATTTAACACAACAGCAAATTGGCCTCAGGTCTCAAAGTGGGGTTCGATGTCAGCTCTCAGGAGTTAGTTTCTGATGTGCACACAGCACATGTAACTGGGCTGTATGCACACATACAAATCTGGGGCTAAATCTGCAGCCCTGGAAGGGGCCCTATGCCTCCCTAGGAAGGCAGAGAGTGTGGGGAGGAGGGAAGAGGGGGGCAGGGGTTAGTCCTGGGGCAGGGAGGGCGGTGCTGCCCATGGGAGCCACAGCCTGGGTGGGTAGAACCAGATGTGAGCTTTATCCGCCTCCTTCCCTGCCAGCTCTATCTCTTCCGGAGATGTGGGAGCTCAGTGTTCTCGCCTCTGCCTCCCTGGGGGATTCTATCTGCAGCTCCTACCACCAACTCCCACTCCCCCACTCCTACCCAACTCCAGTGCCAGGTTCAGCAGGCAGAGGGGAGAGGGGAGGCCGAATGGGGGGCTCCCCCTGGGGGCAGCAGACAGGAGACCTGACCCTGCTGGGCCCAGCTTCTCAGCTGGTTTTCTCATCTTTCCTGGAGGGCTGGACTAAGTCTCCGCCTTCGTTCCTGAGCACCTACTATGTACTGGCCCCATGCCAATGCTGTGGATACCTCTGTGGACAGGATAGGCTCACTGTATAGTGAAACAGACATGAATCAAAGAGACCCACAAATGTGTGCTATGATGGCGAGACTACAGGCAGCTCAGCGTAAAGGCCCTAAACCAGCCACAGACATCAGGGAAGGCTTCTGGGAGGAAGTGACATGGTTGAGTTGAAAGCAAAGGTTAGGGCTAAGAAGAGTGAGTGGAGGGAGGGGAAGAATAGGGAGCAGGGGGAACTGTGAGCTGGCTTATAGGAGGGGAGACAGAAGAAGGGTTTGCTGTTGAGGGAAGGGCAGGTCGATGTGGCAAAAGCAAAGTGGTGGCAGGGGGTCTGCTAGGGCCCTGGTTGAGTGGGGTCTTGCAGGACCTGGGCACCAGTAGAATCCAGCCCACAATGTCCCCATCCCCCAGTTGAACAAACTCATAGGATGGGACCCAAAGAAGCAGGAAGACCCGAACTCAGTGGCTCACGCCTGTAATCCCAGCACTTTGGGAGGCCAAGGTGGGCGGATCACCTGAGGTCAGGAGTTCTAGACCAGCCTGGCCAACATGGCAAAAACCCATCTCTACTAAAAATACAAAAATTAGCCGGGCATGATAGTGCACACCTGTAGTCCCAGCTACTCGGGAGGCTGAGACAGAAGAGTCACTTGAACCCAGGAGGCGGAGGTTGCAGTAAGCCGAGATTGCACCACTGCACTCTAGCCTGGGAGATAAAGTAAGACTCTGTCCCCTACCCACCTCCTGCCAAAAAAAAAAAAAAAAGCAAGAGGGCTTAGTTGGAGTTAGAAGAAAATCTCAGCCTGGATTTCAGATCCTACCATGAATGGACTGGCCAGAGACAGAAACAGAAATTGGAAGCTAGGCTCCGAAGAGGCCTGATGGATGGGGCTGGCCCCAAAGTGGATGAGGAGTAGAAAGGGCCTGTGATCCACTCCCCTAGAGTATCCTTTCTTCCCACTACCTTAGTAAAACTCCTATGCAACCTTCAGGACCGAATCTAAATGCGCCGTCTGCTGTAAAGACTTAACAGACCCTCCCAGGCTTTACCCCATCTCTGATTTCATTCACATTTCACCTGTGTCTTTTTTTTTTTTTTTTTTTTTTTTGAGACGGAGTCTCACTCTGTCGCCCAGGCTGGAGTGCAGTGGCGCGATCTCGGCTCACTGCAAACTCCGCTTCCCGGGTTCACGCCATTCTCCTGCCTCAGCCTCCTGAGTAGCTGGGACTACAGGCGCCCGCCACCGCGCCCGGCTAACTTTGTATTTTTAGTAGAGACGGGGTTTCACTGTGGTCTCAATCTCCTGACCTTGTGATCCGCCCGCCTTGGCCTCCCAAAGTGCTGGGATTACAGGCGTGAGCCACCACGCCTGGCACCTGTGTCTTCTAAAACAGTAATCCTTCTTTATTCCCTCTTTTCCCCTTCCTTTCCCTCCCCTCCCCTCCCTCCCTCCCTTCTTTCCTTCCTTCTCTCCTTCCTTCCTTCCTTCCTTCCTTCCTTCCTTCCTTCCTTCCTTCCTTCCTTCCTTCCTTCCTTCCTTCCTTCTTTCCCTCTTCTCACTCTTTCTTCTCTTTCTTTCTCTCCTTCCTTGCTGCATCACCAGGCTGGAGTACAGTGGCACAATCATAGCTCACTGCAACCCCTGCCTCCCAGGCTCAAGAGATCCTCCCACCTCAGCCTCCTGAGTAGCTGGACTACAGGCGTGTGCCACCACATCTGGCTAATTTTTTTTTTTTTTTTTTTTTTGTAGCGACAGGGTTTTGTCATGTTGTCCAGGTTGGTCTTGAACTCCTGGGCCCAAGCTATCTGCCTGCCTAGGCCTCCCAAAGTGCTGGGATTACAGGTGTGAGCCACCACACCCCACCCACAACCGTGATCTCTTATTGAACATCTATTATGTGTCAGGAACTTGCTGAGCACTTTACCTCAGAGAGGGGAGAGGGGAGTGTCCCACACCGGGGGTCCCACACCGGGGGAGAGGCAGGGCCAGGCCAGGGGCCCAGGACTCCTGACTCTTGAGGCCTGTGCTCTGAATCACAGAGCTGAACAGCCTCTTTCTGTGCTCCTTCATTACCTTTGCAGGGACGCTCTTCCTTGCTCTTCCCAGTTAGATGGTAGCTAGCTGTCTCCTCCAAGAGTCCTCCCAGGGCCAGTCCGTGCCTCCTCCACTCTCCACCACATTCTCTGGCCCATCGTTCATAGCTCTTTTCATAACCACAACGACCTCCTTCTTTGTTTACATGATTATTGTCTCTCTCCCCAACTAGACTGTGATTCCCAGAGGGCAGGGGCCGTGCATGTTACTCACTGCTGTGCCTGTGTTAAAGAGGATTTGGTTGTGCTTCAAATAGGGCAGACCTCAAATAACACTGGTTTAAACAATCAAGGGTTTATTTCTTGCTCAAGTAAATCTAAGCAGTGCAGGGCTGGTAGGGGCTTCATGGCCCCTGGGGGCTCCAGTTCCTATTGCTTTGTTGCTCTGCTATTCTCAACACACGGCTTCAACCTCACAGTGCACAACAGCTGCTCCTGCTCCAGACTCCATGCTCACATTCTGGTCAGCAGAAAGGAGAAAAAGGGGAGAAGGGATTGCCTCTGTCCTTTAAAGAAAACTTCCAGGATGTGGCCCAAACCACTTCTCCTGGCATCTTATTGGCCAGAACCTGATCACATGGCTACATCTAGCAGCAAGGGATGCTGGGAAATGTAGTTTTGGGTCAGGTGGCCATATGCCCAGCTAAGGATGGGGTAGGCTATTCTTATGGAAGAGCTAATTTTTTTTATTTTTAGTAGAGACGGGGTTTCACCCCAGTATCCGCCCGCCTCGGCCTTCCTGGGATTACAGGCGTGAGCCACCGCGCCCGGCCTAGGCTATTCTTATGGAAGAGGAGAGAAGAGACCCAGTAGCCTATGTCACAGTCCCCACCTCCTGGTTCTTAATAATAATAGTAGTAGTAATAATAATAATAGCTGATATATATTTAGTACTTTACTTTGTAGTAATTCATTTAATCCTTGCAATAACACTCAAGGTGGGGAAACAAAGGAACGGTATTGGTCAAATCACCTACCCAAGGCCACCCGGCTGGTAAATAGCAGAGCTAGGATTTCAATCTAAGGCCACCTGGTTCCAGAGCTGACACTCTCTCCTCCACCATCCCTGCTTAATCACTATAGAGTGGATGACTCAACCTACTGAATTTGCTCTTGTCTGTATGGGCCTCTTAAAGGGGCTGGGCACAGAACAATGTAGGTTCCTCGCCCTGCCCCTTCGGCTGGCCCAGGGCCTGAGCTGTGGCCTCCAGGGCTGAGCCTGGCCTGATGCAAGAGGACTTAGAGAGGCCAGCTCCTGGAGGGGCGGGAGTTTTGCTCCTGACAGGGGAAGGAAGGGCGGGGACATCTATGATGGAGGGTTCCAGAGAACCAGTGGAGAGAAGGGACATGGAGGCAACCTCTGACTTCCTTCCAAAACTGAAACTGAGTCAGTGTGAAATTAGGACGTTTCCAGGGCAGAGCAGAGCCTGGGGTGGCCCTGCCAAGACTCCTGGAGGGCCCTGATCTTAGTGGAGGTGAAGGGATGGACAGGCTCTTGTCAGGTCCCAGAGAAGCCCAGGGATGTAGCCTGCCCAGCGTGTCTCTAACTCTCTCCCTTGGGCAGTGGCTGCTTCTTCCTGGGGACATTTTCCTACTCAGTCTGGGTTTTGTGCAGAAAGAGGAGGTCACAGGGACTCTGGAAAGACCTGACTTCCAACCTGTGGTACTACTGTCCTCTAGGGAGAGAGACCTCAGACAGTCTGAGGGTGCCACTCTCCCCGACCCAGCCCTGCCTTGGGCACCAGGACATCCACCTGTCAGGTCCCTGCAGGCTTCCCTGCAGGCTTCCCAGCTTTGCCTGGGAAGCCCAAGGCTCCTGGTTCTTGTCCACATAGCCAAGGTCCCCAGTGCCTTTCTCTGCAGTGGGTGGTTGTGACCTTTTCTGTGCTGTTGGCCGCTGTGGCATCTGGTGACACCTTTATGCCCTATCTTCTTTGTACATGCATAACAAATACATACGATTACACAGGAAACCAAGTCATGGGAAATATGGCTACCAAGATATTTTTAAAAACCACATTTAAAAACCACATTTGTGGCAGGGTGTGGTGGCTCACACCTGTAATCCCAACACTTTGGGAGTCCGAGGTGGCTGGATCAGGAGTTCCAGACCAGCCTGGCCAACATGGTGAAACCCCATCTCTACTAAAAATACAAAAATTAGCGGAGCGTGGTGGCATGTACCTGTAATCCCAGCTACTCAGGAGGCAGAAGCAGGAGAATCGCTTGAACCTGAGAGGAGGTGGCTGCAGTGAGCCGAGATCGCACCACTGCACTCCAGCCTGGGTGACAGAGTGAGACTCCATCTAAAAAAGAAAAAAAAAGAAAAAATAAATCACATTTGTGATGTGATAATAAATGTGCCTCTTTACTAAGCATTAACAAGATGTGGTGGCGGGTCTGTAACGGAGTGATGAGTGAGATTTTGAGAAATCTGCACCAGCTTTGATGTGATGGGAAGACAGCCATGATTTCTGTTGGTAACAGTGCTGCAGGTCCTGCTGACTCCTGGCTTTGCTGGGTGTGATCATCATGGAAGGAAATACTAAACTGTAGTTAGACCTTAGAGAAAATGGAGGTGAGATTTTTTTCTTTCTCCATCCAAGTTCATGAATGTCCTGAGTTCTACTCATGGCATACCCCAGGTGAGGGACCTCTGTTCTGCTCCCGTAATTGGGGTGCAGACACTATGCCCAGCAAGCAGGCAGTTTTGGGGGTACAGGGAAGGGAGGTCGGTGAGGGGTTGGGGAAGAGCTGATCGCTAAGTGGGAGGAGTTCTGGACTGCACAATGGCCTGACCCCAGTAACTGAAGAATTGTGGAAATTGAGGGAGAGGGAGAAATCAACTAGCTTGCTGATTTCTCCAGCCTGGGGTCCTGGGCTGTAGAGTCCCTAACAGCAGAGGGAGGTGAGAAAGAGGGCCGACAGGGAGTGCACCAGCTGCAACTAGATGCGGCTGGGGAGAGCGTGTTGGTCACCTCTTGATAGACTGTGCTGTGGTAATGAACAACCTCCATGTCTCAGTGCCTTGGAACCACAGAGATCTTTTGGCTTGTGCTGGGTGTCAGCTGAGCTGCAAGCGAGCAGCAGTTCTCCTTTGCATCCCCTTCTCTCCAGGACCCATGCAGGGCCATGGTCTTCATGGTAGCATGGAAGCCCCATGAAGGCCCATGTCTGCTAAGCACGAGGTTTTTCCCTGGCATCCCTGCCTCTTCTAAACACGCAGGTCGTGCTCAACAAGTTGCACTGACCCACGGGACCCAGGAGGGGGGCTTTGAGGGTATCCCCATCTTCCTAACAGACCCCTGAGGCTCAGAGAGGGAGCAAGAGTCCTTCTGTACTGCCCAGCAGGTACAGGGCAGGGCAGGCCTTCCCTGCTCCAAGCTCCCTGGACATGCCCTTGGTCCCAGGCCCTGGAGTCCCCTCCCCTTCCAACCAGAAGGGAGATCCAGAGCCTAGTGCGGCCCAACTAATCAGCTCCTGAGACCATTCCCGAAACCAGGAGGTACCGATTCCTAGGAGAATCTGCAGAATCTGTAGGGACTTTGGAGTCCCCGTCAAAGCAAGTTTCAGCTCTCCCTTAGGCCAGCTCTTACTTCTGGCAAGGGAGCAGGACCACAGGCCTGGGCCCACAGAGCCCAGCACCCTTGGGAGCATCTTTATTTATTTATTTTTGAGATAGGGTCTCACTCTGTTGCCCAGGCTACACTGCAGTGGAGCAGTCATGGCTGACTGCAGCCTTAACCTCCCAGCCTTAAGGCCTCAAGTGATCTTCTCGCTTCAAACTAGTTGGGGACTACAGGTGTGTGCCACCACATCTGGCTAATTTTTTATTTTTTGTAGAGATGGAGTTTGCCCATCATTGTCCAAGCTGGTTTCAAATTCCTGGGCTCAAGTGGTCCTCCTGCCTTGGTCTCCCAAAGACCTCAGATCACAGGCGTGAGCCACCATGCCTAGCCATTTTTTTTTTCTTTGAGCCTCAGGAACATCTTGATGCCTTCCCAGGAAACCTGGACAGGGTCTCCCTATGCTCTGGGCAGCAGTGATGGGCCCCATTCTTGCCTTGGGCAATGGGGGCCATGGAGGAGGTGGTCATCACATTCAGGCTGGGGAGGAAGGACCCATTCTAGCCACAAAAGTGGATCCTTGCAACAGACAGGCAGGAAGGTCAGAGCAAGAGAGAGGAGCCAGAAGATGCTACACACCTGGCTTTGAAGAAGGAGGATGAGGCCACAAGCCAAGGAATGCGGGCGGCCACTAGAAGCTGGAAGTGCAAGGAAACGGATTTCCCTAGGGCCTCCGGAAGCAACACAGCCCCGCTGATGTCTTGACTCTTACTCCAGACTGTAAGAGAGTAAATCTGTGTTGTTTAAGCCACTGACTTTGTGATCGGTTGTTATGGCAACAAGAGGAAATGGATGCAGGGTGTTGCTCCAGCTCTTCTCCCAGTTCCTAGCGAGCTCTGATGTTCCAGAAAGAAAATAGATGGTCTGTGTGGCCCTGCTTTGTAAATGATTAAAGGGCTGAGAGGCAGTGAGGGGAGCTTCTTAAGGCTACCAGGTCACACGGAGCCCATGTCTGGGACTTTCCATCTGTGGTTTCTCCAGGAAATGAAACTCTCCTATTTGCTGGGTGTGGCCTACAGGACGAGCAGGAGGCTCAGGATTCCAAATGAGCCGGAAAAATGTCCTTAGAAAGTAGTGTTGCTGGGTTTCTCTGTTTCAGGCTGTCTCTGCCACTGTCCCTCTTCACCAGGAGGTCTCTGAGCCCAGCGGTGACAAGCTCAGGATGGACTCCAGCTGCCCTGGGTGCCAATTCTCAGCTCTGCTGAGTTATCCTTTGTGTGACTTGGGCAAGTCCCTCCACCTCTCCCAGCCTCAGCTTCCTCCTCTGTAAAATGGAGATAACAGGATGAACTTACCTGGAGGACCCAATGGGATGCCATGTTTGTGAAGAGCTCAGCTCAGTGCTGGGTGCTCAGGTGCACCCCTGTGGGTGTCTGGGTGTGCAGGTATGCATGTATGCAGGTGTGCTTGTATACAGGTATGCGTGTACAGGTACGGGTTGCAAGCATGTGTGTACAAGAAGGCACATGAGGTATACGTGTGCAGGTATATCTGCAGCCCAGATGAGCATTCTGAAATTCACCTTTGCCATGTCACTCCCCTGCTCAGAGCCCCCCATTGCTCCAGGGAGAAGTTGAAATCTTCACCATGGCCAGCACGACCCTGCCCGGCCTGGCACCTGCCAGCCTCTTGGCCTCATCCCCCGCAACTCCCCAGTTTGCACCATGTGACCTAGACCTGCCATCCTCCTATCCATTCCTTAAGCAGGTCATGTTTCATGGCAGTCCAGGCCTTCACCCATGCCATTCCTTCTGGAACACTTGTCCTCAGTCCTCCTCCCTGACTAGCTCCTACTCAGTCTTTGAGTCTATCACCTCCTCCAGGTAGCCTTCCCTGACTGCTACCCCACTGGAGTGATTGCCTCTCCCCTTTTATCCCATGGCATCTCCGTCCCCCATTTGCTCCCTTGGTCTCAGCACTAACTACATCTACAATAATCACTCATGACATCTCTCTTCACTCTGAGGCCATGTGTCCCCTGTCCCCAGTGCCTGACATGGGGCCTAGCCCGGAGTAGAGGCTCAGAACACTTTTGTTGAATGAACGAATGGATGAATGCACATATCTGGATGCATGAGCAAGGAGGCTGTCAGTGCAGAAGGGGTCTGCGGATTGTGTGCGAAGGTGATGCGGGGCAGACACGTGATTTGGCCAAGACCGTGCCTTGGAGAGGGGCTGGAGAAAGGGAGATGGACAGAGTGCCCACTCCACATCCAGAACCCTTTTCCCTGTGCAGACTGTGGCCTTACTGAGGTTGCCTTATTGTGGGGAGAGAGGGAGGATAGAGAGAGTGGAGCGTGAGAGGGGAGGTAGATGCCAGCAGTGCCAATACATTCTGCTTCATCTTCCCTGCCTGATCTCTCTGTGCCTTCCACCTGCCCAGCCTGGGCCCTTCCGCTGGATGGGGAAGGGGCAGAACTTCCCAGGGTCACCAGCCCAGTGGCCCTTCTGGCGTCCCTAGTCCCCATCCCCTTAGCTTGTTCCTTGGGCTCCTGGTCAGGCCAGGAGGAGGTCAGAGCAGAGGCTCTGGGGGAAGAGGGGATAAGGTGCCTGGCCTGGCCTCGGAGCCCAGACAGCGGGCCCTGCCTCTTACTCATGCCTGGGGTGAGGCAGCCCATGACTGTGTGGCCTGGAGCAGGTCACTTCCCCTCCCTGACCCTAATCCTGTCATCTGTAAAATGGCATAGCAGCCCTTGTGAGCAGCCTTGCAGCAATTAGCAAGCTCCTGCTTACAGAAGGCTCCACAGGATGTCTGGCGCTGGAAAATGCTCAGTAAGTAGAATTTTGTCATGATCATTATCATCTCTTTCCTCTCTCCCGCCTCCCTCCTGCCTTTCTTCCTCTCCTCCTTCCTGCATTCAGAACACACAGTTTGTTCCCAGTGCACCCCTAGTAGGGCAGGACAGGTCTCTCACTCATCTTTATATCCCCCACCCCTGGCACAGTGCCTGGGCACCTAGTAGGTGCTCAATAAATGTTTATTAGCGCCAGGCATGGTGGCTCACGCCTGTAATCCCAACACTATGGGAGGCCGAGGAGGGAGGATCACTTGAGCTTGGGAGGCGGAGAGTGCAGTGAGCTGAGATCTTGCCACTGTACTCTAGAGCGACAAGTGACAGAGCGAGACCTTGTCACAAAAATAATAAATAGCCGGTTCCGGTGGCTCACGCCTGTAATCCCAGCACTTTGGGAGGCCGAGGTGGGCGGATCACCTGAGGTCGGGAGTTTGAGACCAGCCTGACCAACATGGAGAAACCTCATCTCTACTAAAAATACAAAATTAGCCAGGCGTGGTGGTGCATGCGTGTAATCCCAGCTACTCTGGAGGCTGAGGCAAGAGAATCGCTAGAACCCGGGAGGCGGAGGTTGCGGTGAGCCGAGATCACGCCATTGTATTCTAGTCTGGACAACAAGAGTGAAACTCTGTCTCAAAAATAATAAATAAATAAATAAATAAATAAATAAATAATATTTGTGAAATGAATATCTTTTGCCCACTGAGGGGCAATCCATTTCCTCTCTTTGGTCTCTGGTTTCCTCATCTTAAAACCAGTCCATAAACTAAGAATCTCCAAGGTTCCTCCAGTTTTTAAATAAGGACTGAATGTTATTGTCGCTGCTGTGCTGGAGTCTTTGGTCTTTTTCTTTTTTTTTCTTTAATATTCTTACCAGCTAATACATCCTTGAGGCCTCTTGCCTGTGCACGGGACTGGCCTCTTGATTTTGTGCCGGCCTCCGTGCTTTGACTCCTACTTTCGATCACACAGCGGGTGGTGTAGGGACTTCTGAGCACAAACCTGTGCTGGATAAAGACAAGCGTCTTCATTATGGTCTTAGGGCCCTGCACGGCCCAGCCCTTGGGAACCTTTCCAGCCTCATCTGGAAGACTCACCTCCCCCCAGGTCACTGGGCTCCACCTCGCAGGCCTTCTCTGTCCCTTTACTTCCCCGGTCCTCCCTGCACAGGCCCTTTGCACGTGCTGTTCCCCTCAAGCCGCAATGCTGTTCCCTTTTTCTTCACCCAGGCAACTCCCACTCATTCTCCAGATGTAGGCCCTGATGCCAATCCCTCTAGGAAACCTTCCCCAACCTCCCCCTAGACTGGCTCCAATCACCCCATTATTGACTGCCTAAGCCTCTCCCAGCGTCTGTCATGGGCAGGAAGTGACATCCGGTTGTGAAGAATTGCACGTATTTCCTCTGCTAGACCACGCACTCCGGCCTGGCTTGGCTCCCTGGGCCTCAGCTCCAGCCAGCAAGGAGCCTGGCCCATGACACGTGCGATTGCCCACGCCCCCTCCCCACGCGATGGGAGTCTCCGAGGGTCTCTGTCGGGCATCTGGATGCCTGAGGAGCCAGGCAGCCGCACAGGAGCCCCCAGGCTGGCAGGAAGGGCAGATGACCCCCGACTGCACATGCCAGCCCCCCCCCCCCCACAGTGCCGTCTGCTCTCAGGGGAGGACCTGTGGTAGCAGCGACATTTTGGAATCAGTCTCATTCTCTGAGTTAGGCCACTCCTGGAGACGGGCTGGCCCCGAGACCAGGGCCAAATCCCAGCCCCACTGAGGGCTGTGGCGCCTCCTTGAGCAGCGCCTGCCCCTGCTCCAGGCCCCTTGGTGCGGCACAGGTGGAAGAGTGTGTGAGTGTGTGAGGAGGGTGTGTGTGAGGAGTGTGTGTATGAGAAGTGTGTGTGTGTGTGTGAGGAGTATGTGTGTGTAAGAAGTGTGTGAGAAGTGCGTGTGTGTGTGAGGAGTGTGTGTGTGAGGAGTGGGTGTGTGAGGAGTGGGTGTGTGAGGAGTGTGTGTGAGTGGAGTGTGTGAGGAGTGTGTGAGGAGTGTGTGTGAGTGTGTGTGAGGGTGTGTGTGTGAGAGGAGTGTGTGAGTGTGAGTGCATGTGAGGAGTGTGTGTGAGAGGAGTGTGTGAGGAGTGTGAGTGCATATGAGGAGTGTGTGAGGAGTGTGTGAGGAGTGTGTGAGTGTGTATGAATGTGTGTGAGGAGTGTGTGCGTGAGGTGTGAGGAGTGTGTGTGTGAGAAGTGTGTGTGAGGAGTGTGTGTGTGAGGAGTGTGTGTGTGAGGAGTGTGTGAGGAGTGTGAGTGCATGTGAGGAGTGTGTGAGAGGAGTGTGTGAGGAGTGTGTGAGTGCGTGTGTGGAGTGTGTGTGTGAGGAGTGTGTGTGTGAGGAGTGTGTGAGGAGTGTGTGAGGAGTGTGAGTGCATGTAAGGAGTGTGTGAGGAGTGTGTGAGGAGTGTGTGAGGAGTGTGAGTGCATGTAAGGAGTGTGTGAGGAGTGTGAGTGCATGTGAGGAGTGTGTGAGGAGTGTGAGTGCATGTGAGGAGTGTGTGAGGAGTGTGAGTGTGTGAGGAGTGTGTGAGGAGTGTGAGTGCATGTGAGGAGTGTGTGAGGAGTGTGTGAGGAGTGTGTGTGAGGAGTGTGTGAGGAGTGTGTGTGTGTGAGGAGTGTGTGAGGAGTGTGTGAGGAGGAGTGTGTGTGAGGAGTGTGTGAGGAGTGTGTGTGAGGAGTGTGTGTGAGGAGTGTGTGAGGAGTGTGTGAGGAGTGTGTGAGGAGTGTGTGTGAGGAGTGTGTGAGGAGTGTGTGTGAGGAGTGTGTGAGGAGTGTGTGTGAGGAGTGTGTGTGAGAAGTGTGTGAGGAGTGTGTGTGATGAGTGTGTGTGAGGGAGTGTAGTGTGAGAGAGTGTGTGTGAGGAGTGTGTGTGAGAGTGTGTGTGAGTGTGTGAGGAGTGTGTGTGAGAGGAGTGTGTGTGAGGAGTGTGAGTGTGTGAGGAGTGTGTGTGTGTGAGGAGTGTGTGAGGAGTGTGTGTGTGTGAGGAGTGTGTAGTGTGAGTGAGTGTGTGTGTGAGGAGTGTGTGTGTGTGAGGAGTGTGTGTGTGTGCATGTGAGGAGTGTGTGAGGAGTGTGTGAGTGTGTGAGGAGTGTGTGTGAGGAGTGGGTGTGTGAGGAGTGTGTGTGAGGAGTGTGTGTGTATGAGTGTGTGTGAGGAGTGTATGTGAGAGAAGTGTGAGAGGAATGTGTGTGAGAGGAGTGTGTGAGGAGTGTGTGTGGGAGGAGTGTGTGAGGAGTGTGTGTGAGAGGAGTGTGTGAGGAGTGTGTGTGAGAGGAGTGTGTGTGAGGAGTGTGTGTGAGGAGTGTGTGTGAGAGGAGTGTGTGAGGAGTGTGTGAGTGTGTGAGGAGTGTGTGTGTGAGGAGTGTGTGTGAGGAGTGTGTGTGTGAGTGTGTGTGAGGAGTGTGTGAGAGTGTATGAGTGTGTGAGGAGTGTGTGTGTGAGAAGTGTGTGTGAGGAGTGTGTGTGAGGAGTGTGTGTGCAAGGAGTGTGTGTGTAAGAAGTGGTGTGTGAGGAGTGTGTGTGTGAGGAGTGTGTGAGGAATGTGTGAGGAGTGTGTGAGTGTGTGAGGAGTGTGTGTGAGAGGAGTGTGTGAGGAGTGTGTGAGTGTGTGAGGAGTGTGTGAGGAGTGTGAGTGTGTGTGAGGTGTGTGTGTGAGAGGGTGTGGGTGTGTGAGGAGTGTGTGTGAGGAGTGTGTGTGGGTATGAGTGTGTGTGAGGAGTGTATGTGAGAGAAGTGTGAGAGGATGTGTGTGAGGAGTGTGTGTGTGAGGAGTGTGTGAGGAGTGTGTGTGGGATGAGTGTGTGAGGAGTGTGTGTGTGAGAGGAGTGTGTGGAGGTGTGTGTGTGAGGAGTGTGTGTGTGAGGAGTGTGTGTGAGGAGTGTGTATGTGTGTGTGAGGAGTGTGTGTGTGTGTATGAGTGTGTGTGTGAGGTGTGTGTGAGGAGTGTGTGTGAGGAGTGTGTGTGCGAGGAGTGTGTGTGTAAGAAGTGGTGTGTGAGGAGTGTGTGTGTGAGGAGTGTGTGTGAGGAGTGACTGTGTGAGTTTGCAAGTGTGTGTGTGCACTGTGTGTAGCTGGCAGAAGAGCCTTCAGTGGAGGGTGAGGAGGAAAGGAGCTGGAGAAAGGCAGCCCTCCCGCAACACTGAAGCCAGCAGCTCAGAGGCAGACTCAGAGGCAGGGACGTGGAGCTGCCTCCAACAAGGCGAAGGAAGGAGGGGCGGCTGGAGGGAGAAGCCACCAAACGCAGGCGAGGAGACTGGGAGAATTCTGGACCTGAGCGTCTGAAGACCCGTTTGGCCCTCTGGCAACCCCAGCGCCAAGGACTTGCGCCCTGCTGCCCAAAGACTCGGGTTTGAATACTGCCTCTTACTAGCTATAGGACCCTGAGTGAATCCTTTGCCTCTCAGAGCCTAGGTTTCTTGGCTTGTAAAATGGAGATGATAAGAGAACATACCTGTGGATTCGTTTCCTGGGGCTACCGGAAAGTGCCATGGACAGGGTGTGCTAAACAACAGACATTTGCTCACAGTTCTGGTGGCCAGAGCTTGAGATCAAAGCGTCAGCAGAGCTGGTTTCTCCTGAAGCCTCTCTCCTTGGCTTGCAGATGTCACATTCTCCCTGTGTCTTCACATGGCATGTGTCCGTGTCCTAATTTCCTCTTCTTACAAGGATATCAGCTATGTCGGACTAGGGTGCACCCTGATGACCTCATTTTAACTTAATCACCTCTTTTAAAACCTTACTTAGTCTGTTTGGGCTGCTAAAACAAAATACCACAGACTGGGCGGCTTGGAAACAACAGAAATTTATTGCTCACAGTTCTGGAGGCTGGGAAGTCCAGGATCAAGGTGCCAGCAGATTGGTGCCTGGTGAGCACTGTTTCGCTTCCTGGTTCATAGATGGTGCCTTCTTGCTGTGTCCTCACATGGTGGACAGTGTAAGCAAGCTCCCTGGAGCCTCTTTTTATTTATTTTTTTGAGACGGAGTCTTACTCTGTCGCCCAGGCTGGAGTGCAGTCGCGCAATCTTGGCTCACTGCAACCTCCGACTCCCTGGTTCAAGCAATTCTCCTGCCTCAGCCTCCTGAGTAGCTGGGATTACAGGCATGCGCCACCACACCCAGCTCATTTTTGTATTTTCAGTAGAGACGGAGTTTCACCATGTTGGCCAGGATGGTCTCGATCTCCTGACCTCATGATGTGCCCGCCTTGGCCTCCCAAAGTGCTAGGATTACAGGCATGAGCCACTGCACCCGGCCCCTGGAGCCTGTTTAATAAGGGCATTGCGGTTGGATACGGTGGCTCACACCTATAATCCCAGCACTTTGGGAGGCCGAGGTGGGCGGATCACGAGGTCAGCAGTTCGAGACCATCCTGGCTAACATGGTGAAACCCCGTCTCTACTAAAAATACAAAAAATTAGCCGGGCATGGTGGCGGGCGCCTGTAGTCCCAGCTACTTGGGAGGCTGAGGCAGGAGAATGGCGTGAACCGGGGAGGCGGAGCTTGCAGTGAGCCGAAATCGCGCCACTGCACTCCAGCCTGGGAGACAGCGAGACTCCGTCGCAAAAAAAAAAAAAAAAAAAAAAAAGGGCATTGTTATGGTTGGGATATTTGTCCCACCAAAATCTCATTTTGAAATGTAATCCCTGGCTGGGCATGGTGGCTCACTCCTGTAATCCCAGCAGTTTGGGAGACCGAGGTGGGTGGATCGCCTGAAGTCAGGAGTTCAAGACAAGCCTGGCCAACATGGTAAAACCACATCTCTACTAAAAAGACAAAAAATTAGCCAGGCATGATGGCACATGCTTGTAATCCCAGCTACTTGGGAGGCTGAGGCAGGAGAATCGCTTGAACCCAGGAAGTGGAGGTTGCATCAAGCCGAGATTGCACCACTGCACTCCAGCCTGGGCAACAAGAGTGAAACTCCATCTCAAAAAAAAAAGAAAAAAAAATGTAATCCCCAAAGTTGGAGATGGGACCTGGTGGGAGGTGTTTGGTTGTCTTGGTGCTGTCTTCTTGATAGTGAGTGGGTTCTCGTGGGATCTGGTTGTTTAAAAGTGTGTGGCACCTCCCCCTCAACTCTCTCTTCCTCCCGCTCTGGCCACGTGAGACACCTGTTCCCCCTTCACCTTCTGTCATGATTGAAAGCTTCCTGAGGCCTCCCCAGAAGCCGAGCAGATGCCAGCACCATGCTTCCTGTACAGCCCGCAGAGCCGTGAGCCAATCAAACCTCTTTTCTTTGTAAATTACATGGTCTCAGGTGTTTCTTTACATAAATTCGAAGACGGACTGATACAGGCATTAATCTTATTCGTAAGGGCAGAGCCTCTCACCTCCCAAAAGCCACCACCTCATAATATCATCACATTGGAGATTAGGTTTCAACCTGAATTTTGGTGGGATACAAATACTCAGACTATAGTACCCTGTCTCCAAATACAGACACATTCTGAGGACCTGGGGGTTAGGACTTCAACATTTGAATTTGGAAGAGCACAATTCAGCCTGTAACATCT
The DNA here is from genome assembly GCF_024542745.1 of Macaca thibetana thibetana. Classification (NCBI taxonomy): domain Eukaryota; kingdom Metazoa; phylum Chordata; class Mammalia; order Primates; family Cercopithecidae; genus Macaca; species Macaca thibetana. The sequence goes on from NC_065592.1 coordinate 8,917,879, forward strand.
GCTTTGATTTGGTTTGGGCTCCCCTGCAAGTAGGCCTCAAATAAAGGCTGTTGTACTTGTAGTTTGTTTGGGATGAGTACTCCTAGGGGCAAGAGTGAGGGATGGGGAGTGGGCACAGCAAAAGAGGACCGGCAAGAAAACTAATGCAAAGGCCAGGCGCGGTGGTTCACGCCTACAATTCCAGCACTTTGGGAGGCCGAGGCAGGTGGATCACTTGGGATCAGGAGTTAGAGACCAGCTTGGCCAACATGGCAAAACCCCGTCACTACTAAAGACACAAAAATTATCAGCCTGGCAAACATGGCGAAACCCTGTCTCTACTAAAAACACAAAAATTAGCCGGGTGTGGTGGCAGGCGCCTGTAATCCCAGCTTCATGGGAGGCTGAGGCAGGAGAATAGCTTGAACCAGGGAGGTGGAGGTTGCAGTGAGCCAAGATTGTGCCACTGCACTCCAGCCTAGGTGACAGAGTGAGACTCTGTCTCAAAAAAAAGAAAAAAGAAAAAAGAAAAAGAAAGCCAATGCAAACGTGCATTGCTGTGTTCACCACTATGGAAGCCGGGGTGCCAGATCCCCCAGGATCATCGGAGCTGCCTTATAAAATGCATCTCAGAACCATCCACCCAGGGGAAGAAAGGAGGGAGCATTGCTTCCAGGGCTCTGCTGCCTTTGAGGAAGCGTTGGCCTGTAGGGTGTTCACGCCCTTGCACTTGCAGTTGAGCGTGTGTAACTGCTGAGTGGGTTACTGTGGAGGGGTGGGGGCGGGGGGATCCCACACTGTGGCATCAGCAAAGCCCCAGGCTGGAAGCGAGAGGCAAGCACAGGGGCCTAGGGCGGGCCATTGTCAGCTTATAGCTGCATGGAGCTTGTCACGGCCTGCGAGGTCTGTTTACTGCAGCTGGGCCTGGATTAGCAGGTGAAGCCAAGAAGTCTGAAGCCATTCAGGTGAGCTGCTCAACACAGTCCACCCCTTGTAGCACTCAGCCCCGCCCCTGTCCCCTACTGTGTCCACCATCAGAGTCCCCTTCGAGGTGCTCGTATCTGCAGTGCCTGCAAACAGGTCATGCTAGAGGGTTACCGAGAGGCGCTCAGAACCCACTGGAGTGGGAACTCCTTTCTGTGCATGTTGGTCCTGGTCCCTGGCACAAAGGCCCCAGTGTGACAGATGCAGTCACAGGTTTGAGTTCAGTGGGATCCACGCTGTGCCCAGTGGAGCCCTCCCCTACTTCCCTTCTCCTCTGCCCTCTCTCCCCTCTCCCCTGTCCCAGATAGCTGGGGCCTCTCATCTGACACACCTAAAATTGCAGGGACAAGAAGCACAAATCCACAAGGAGGTCACTGGGGCATGGTGGGGGGGCAGGCAATCCTATTTCTACGACTTGTCCCTGGACCATGTGTTCCAGCTTCTGGGGAAGTGGCACCTGTGACTGGTTGTTGGCTCTGTGCTTGGGGTGTTGCACAAGCTGGCTGCCCCTATGTTCCATGAGGCCCAGGCTCCAGGGTGAAACTGGTGGGCATCACGCTCATGTGCCCCCTGGGATCCTCCCCCGCCATGATCCGGGGCCTAGGTGGGCAGGATTCCGCATCTCCAGATGGGGCATTCGGAGCTGCATTCTAGATGCAGTGGCGGCATGGAGATCTGTCAGGTGGCACAGAACCACTGCCGTGGCTGGATTCCGAGGTGAGGACTAGAAGAACGAGGGTTGTGGAAGAGAGGGGTGCTGCTCGCAGGGCTCAGTGTGCAGATACGGAGAAGGCTCAGCACAGGATCTGGCACAGTCGGTCTACCAAATTGCCACTATGCCCATTTTACAGATGGGAAGCCTGAGGCTCAGGGGAGGAGGCAGCTTGCCCAAGGACCCAGTGCTAGCGGGCAGCAGAGCTGGGTTGGGGACCAGTCTTAAAAATCCTGTGCTCGTAGCTGTAAGGCTCTCCTCCCGGCCTCACTACTGACCCAGTGAGTACATGTCTCTTTACAAAAGGAGTCTCGTTCTGTGCCTGCGCTGGCCCAGGGAATGTCGAGGAGGTCAAGGTCACCCCGCATGGCCTTCTGGGGCAGCTCCTTCTCTGACCCACAGAGGCCTTTCTGAGATAGCTGGTGGCCACAGCCACTAACTGAGGGGCAGGACAAGGGGACTCTGAGCACCTTAGTCCCTACCCCACATCCCAGCTTCTATCCAGGATCCAAAAGTTTCTCCTTCCCCTCCAGCTCAGACAAGTGGGCAGGGCTCTGGGGTCAGACAGACCTGAGCTCTGCCCTCTTCCCCCTCCTGGCTATGGGACCCTGGGTGAGTCTTAGTCTCTGTTCCTTCATCGCACTTCATGGAGACTGAATGAGGTCCAGGGGTGAGGCCCCCGGCCCAGAGCTGCTGTTAATCCAGGACCCGCCTCTCTCAGGAAGGACACAGAGTCCACTAATGACCATTGGTCCACCAAGGCACAGAGAGGGCAAGGGGCCTGCCTAGGTCACCAGCAGTCCTGAGTCTAGTCCTGACTTCCAATCCAGACCTCCCTTGACCATACCCCAAGAGAAAATGAAGGTGGAGACGTGGGGGTTGTGGGGAGAGGAAGGAGATGGAGAAGAGGGGGGAGCTTACACTCACTCCCCTCCACAGTGCCTCTCACACAGTTAGTGTTCACTAAATATTTGCTGAATGATGAGTAAATGTTAGGTGGTTGGATAGATGGCGCCTCAGGCGGGTGAGACCTAGCTATGCGCTGTTCCGAATCCCAGCCCACGGCATCCTGCCAGTCCTTCCGCTAACCTCATTTGGTTGCTAGCAGTAGCCTTCATTTTCTGCTGAGTCACTACTCTCAACCCAGACGTGGGGTTGGGCGTGCCAGGAATTTGTAGGGAAGAAAGATTGACAGAACCTCAGCACCTCAACACCAGCTCCATTTTTAAGATGAAGAAACCGAGGCAGGGGAAGAGTCAGAAGGTCTGCTCAGCCCTGGAACACCCCACGTTCCCAGCAGTCTTGGGCCCCCACCCCTGCCCGGCTTACCCACCTCCATCAGGGGAGCCTCTGTCGTTCTCGTAGCTGGGGGGTGGGGGACTGGGGAACAGAACACATTCCCCAGGGCCCTTTGAGTCATGCTGAGTCCTGTAGAAGTCCCAGCACTTCCCATGGAGCTCCCAGGAAGCTTTAGCTGGCCTCTGGGAAGTACGCTGCGGCTCCTGGCCCCTCTAAACAGAGAATGGCGCCTCTGCTCCATGAGTCTCTTTTCCTCCTTTCCTCTCTGGCCCCTCTTGCCCTTCTCTGTGCCCGGTGGCAGGATCTAGGAGCCCATCTCTGTCCCCCATATGTACTGTGGCCTCGGGCAAGTCCCTGCCCTTCCCTGGGCCTCACTGGCCCAGCTGGGGCCAGGACAGCAAATCCAAGTCTCTCTTGACCAGACCCCCCAGGACACCGTGTCCATTGGAGCTCTGAGTGTACCTCCTTTCCCCTGGTGCCCTCCAGTCCCCACCCCTCTCTCTCTCTCTGGCCCTCTTATGGACTCCCAGAGGGAGACTGTCCCACCCCACCGCCTGGCTTCTCCTTCCTCTTGGTGTCCCTCTTCCTGGCCACCCTCCTTGGAGAATGCCAAGTCTGCAGGTTTCCCGTGACCTTGAACAACCGGCAGTTTGGGAGTGAGCAGCTCTGAGCTTTGCAAGGAGGGCCTGGGGTGAGGTCCACTGTGGGTCCTGGGGTGAGGCCCACCGTGGGTCCTGGGGGCTGCATTGCCTTTGCACCCCACACCCTGTCCTGCTGACCTTGCTTCGTTTTTCTCCATGGCACATGGCATCTTCTCACTGCTTACTTGGGTACTGTACCACCATGGCCTCAGCAGAATGTCCCTTCCACAAGGGTAGGGGTTTTGTCAGCTGTGGTCACTGCTGGGTCCTCACCCTGAAGGCCTAGAACAGTGCCTGGCCCACAGGGGGCCTCCTTCCTGCTGATGAAGGAGGATTTCCTCCAAGCCACCGTGTGGGGAGCACTTCCTTGTGGGCACCTCACTGCCCCTGATCCACCATCTGCCTGCCCAGGATATTCCAGGCCCCTTTTGGAAGATGGGGAAACTGAGGCTCAGAGAGGAAGAGACGAAGGGAAGGAATGGATGCAACCTCACACTGTGGTCCCTGGTGGGAGTCCAGAGTCGAACCCACGCATTCAGGCCGTGGCTCTTGACTTAGCCCTTCCTCCCACAGCCAGTCCGCCACCCCAGCAGCTGAGAAGGGCCGGGACAGCCCCGCCCGCACCCCAGGTCCCTGACGCCTTCGGCTACACCCCTGTGGTAGAGTGGAGAAACTGAGGCACCCTGCAGCCTCGGATTCCCTGAAAGCCTCCTTCCGAAACCCGCGCCCGCGCCCCCTCCTCGGGCCCTGCCCTCTCTCTCCAGCCCTGGCCCTGGCCCTGGCCCCGGCCCCGGCCCCGGCCCCGGCCCCGGCCCCGCGCAGCCCTGGGCCCTTGGCAGAGCTCAGCCCGCGCCCACCCGGAGCCGGGGAGGGAGAGAAAAATGAGTTTTCCTGCCGCCCGGTGGCGGTGTCAATTGATCGCGCGCGGGCGGGGCTGCGCGCCGGGCTGGGGGCCTCGCTCGCAGCTGCCGGCGCGCAATTATCGGGAAAAAACTGGGGCGGCTGCCGCGGTGAAATTAGTTATCGATCCCTCGGTGGGGCCGCGGGGCTGCGCTTGGCGCTGACGGCTGCAGACCCGGCCGGGCCCGCTGGGCTGGGCGGAGGCCTGGGGGGCGGCGGGGGCGGGCCCTCCCCCTGCTCCGGCCTCTCCCTCCTCCCCCTCCTACCTCCTCCTCCCGCCCGCGCTCCCCTCTCCCATTCATCCTGCCGCCGTATCGACCCGCGGCCGACCCCGCGCGGCCAGGCGCCCCCGCCCGCTGCCCTCTGCTTTCCCAGCCCGGCCTCCCCCGCGGGGGCTGTCACCGAGCGCCTGGCACGGCCGGGCCCTGCCCTGGGGGAGGAGGAACCAGGGCCGGGGGCGGGAGCCAGCCCTTGTGCTCGCAGGCCTGGATTCGGAGCCCAGCTGCCTGGGAAGGTTTCCAGATCTCCGTGAGCCTCAGTTTCCTCATCTGTAAACCGGGTGGTGGTGGCTTCGTCCCCCGCTTTGAGAGGACAGCAGGAGAGGCGTCCTCAGAAGTGAGTTCGCCTAGAAGCTGCCAGGCTGTAGTTTGCGTTAATACCACCGGTCTTCCCAGTCACTCTAGGAGACGGGTCATATCCCCGTTTTACAAATGAGGAAACTAACTCAGCGAGGGGAGATGCCGTGTCCAGGGACACACAGTAAGCAGGTGGCCCAGGAGGACCCCAGAACCCGGCTGCAGGTGGCGGTGGGGAGGGGGAGGTGCCTGCGGAAGGGGAGGGACCGGAGCAGCGGGAGGTCAGCGCTGGCACCTGCAGCCCTGTCAGCCTGCGGCGGTGCGGAGGTTTGGCAGGTCTTAGCAGAGTGGTGCTGACAGATCGCGGAGCCTGGATGGAGGTCAGGGCTCCTCAGCCCTCGCTGAGCCATGGCCTCCGCAGCCTCCTGGTTGGAGAGGAAGAGTGGGGAGGGGCAGAGGAAGGAGAGGGAAGCAAAGAGGAGAAGGGGAGGGTCTTTGCTTAGAGCCAGCCTGCCACCCTCTCCTTTCCCAGCACTAGACTGCATTTGGGAGGGAGGCTCCAGGCTGGAGAGCAGGGGATGTGAGTTCCAATCCTGAGGCTCCACTAAGTGGTGTGACCTTGAGCAAGGCCCTGCCCCTCCCTAGGCCTCCTACAAAGACCGTATTGGGTCTTATGTCCCTCAAGGCTCCTCTGGGCTCCCTTCTGCCTGCCAGTCACAGCCTCATGCATCTCTCAGAGTCTCAGAACTTTTTTTTTTTTTTTTTTTTTTTTTTGAGAAAGAGTCACTCTGTCACCCAGGCTGAAGTGCAGTGGCGTGATCTCAGCTCACTGCAACCTCTACCTCCCGGGTTCAAGCAATTTTCCCGCCTCAGCCTCCTGAGTAGCTGAGATTACAGGTGTGTTACCACCATGCCTGGCTAATGTTTTTGTATTTTAGCAGAGATGGGGGTTTCACCATGTTGCCCAGGCTGGTCTCGAACCCCTGAGCTCAAGCAATTGGCCCACTCAGCCTCCCAAAGTGCTAGGATTACAGGCGTGAGCCACCTCACTCGGCCCTCAGCACATCTTCATCCAGCATCTACTGTGTGCCAGGACTGGGCTGGGCACAGCAGATACAGCTGAGGACGAAGACAGACGGGTCCCAGCTCTGTTGGAGCAAGATAGGTATTAAGCAAACCATTGTATGGCCGTGCACCTACACCTTGGGGGGCGTTCAAAGGGACTGACAGGATATGTGGGGTGGGTGGGTCACTGGGGAAGACACCCAGAGTCAGTGACATTTGAAGGTAGGACGCGGCAGGGGCAGGGAAGAGCAGGCTTGGCAGGGAAACGACATGAGCCAAGGCCCAAGTTCAAAAGGAGCTCTGAGCATTGCAGAAACAGAGAAAGGCTGGTGTGCTGAGGACAGGTGAGGACGATGAGGCTGGCAGGGCCAGGCTGTGGAGGGCTGGGGTGCTGTGAAGGAGGTTACGCTCCTTCCTGAAGTGGAGGAACACAAAGTATTCGATCGCGGAGGGACAGGCTCAAGTTGGCCCCTCGGCTGCCAGCCTGTATCTTCCTGTTCGCCCATGGGTGTTGCGTGCAGAAGTGCTGCTTTGGAGGTCTGGCTTTGTTCTTGGCCTCTCTGAGCCTCAGTGTCCTATTCTGTAAAATGGAGATAGTGACCCCCAATGCTGTAGTGGCTGTGGGTTTTGGTGGGGACAGCCCTGGGTTCAAGTCTTCCTTTATAAGCCGTGAGTCCTTGGGCGGTGTCCAACAAGCGGCTCAAAGGGGCCCTGTGTTCTCCCTCTCCCAGCTTTCCTGGCTCCCCAGATGGGATTCTAGAGGCGTCCTCAGGATCCAGAAGAAGGTCTCCTTGGTGACAGGGGAGGCGATGGCTAGCCCCTCTGCTGGCCTGTTGGTGAGGAGAGGCAGAGCGGGAGGGCTGGAGGTCAGTGCTGGGGGTCACAGCTCCTGCCTCTTCCCCTCTGGACTCCCCCTGCTCACTGCAAGGGGACACAGAAAATGACAGAGTGGCAAGCTGGCCTGTCGTGTCCTGTAAAAACTGGTCCTCCCCTGGCTTCTGGGGAGCACGCTTTATTCTATTCTTTTTTTTTTTTTTTTTTTTTTTTTTTGAGACGGAGTCTCGCTCTGTCACCCAGGCTGGAGTGCAGTGGCCAGATCTCAGCTCACTGCAAGCTCCGCCTCCCGGGTTCCCGCCATTCTCCTGCCTCAGCCTCCCGAGTAGCTGGGACCACAGGCGCCACCACCTCGCCCGGCTAATTTTTTGTGTTTTTAGTAGAGACGGGGTTTTGCCGTGTTAGCCAGGATGGTCTCAATCTCCTGACCTTGTGATCCGCCCGTCTCGGCCTCCCAAAGTGCTGGGATTACAGGCTTGAGCCACCGCGCCCGGCCTTATTCTATTCTTGATTTGGACATGGGTATTGCCGATGAGTTCACTTTGTAAAGATTCACAGAACTGAACACCTGGGATGCATTTCTGTGTATGTGTCACACTTCAACAAAAAGTGCCACTGGGGGCGGGGCGCCGTGGCTCATGCCTGTAATCTCAGCACTTTGGGAGACTGAGACGGGCGGATCACATGAGATCAGGAGTTCGAGACCAGCCTGACCAACAAGGTGAAACCCCCATCTCTACTGAAAATACAAAAACTAGCAGGGCCTGATGGCACACACCTGTAATCCTAGCTACTCAGGAGGATGAGGCAGTAGAATCGCTTGGACCCAGGAGGCAGAGGTTGTAATGAGCTGAGATCGCACCACTGCACTCCAGCCTGGGCAACAGAGTAAGACTCAGTTTCAAAAAAAAAAAAAAAGTGCCACTTCTCTGAGCTGCTGGTGGCTCATAGACAGCAGCCTGTGAGGTAGGAGCAAACATCCCATTTGGCAGAAGACCAGAGTGAGGCCCTGGGGGAACTGAGCCCTCACCTGACTGCAGTGGGTCCCGAGGAAGCCCAGACATGTGCCCGCTGGAGAGGGCTCTGTCTCCAGCTCCCCCAGGTCTGAAGAGCACACCTGGCTGGTTTCTGGGATTCCTGTAACTCTAGAAGCGCCTGCTGGCCGGGCGCGGTGGCTCAAGCCTGTAATCCCAGCACTTTGGGAGGCCGAGACGGGCAGATCACGAGGTCAGGAGATCGAGACCATCCTGGGTAACCCGCTGAAACCCCGTCTCTACTAAAAAATACAAAAAAACTAGCCGGGTGAGGTGGCGGGCACCTGTAGTCCCAGCTACTCGGGAGGCTGAGGCAGGAGAATGGCGTGAACCCCGGGAGGCGGAGCTTGCAGTGAGCTGAGATCCGGCCACTGCACTCTAGCCTGGGTGACAGAGCGAGACTCCATCTCAAAAAAAAAAAAAAAAAAAAAAAAAAAGCGCCTGCTGACAGGGGCCACTGAGAGAGAATTAGCCATGGCATCGCAGGATCAAAACCATCTGGTTGGCCAGGTGCAGTGGCTCACGCCTGTCATCCCAACATTTTGGGAGGCCTGGGGGGGGGCAGATCTCTTGAGGTCAGGAGTTCGAGACCAGCCTGACCAACATGGTGAAACCCCATCTCTACTAAAAATACAAAAAATTCGCTGGTGCGGTGGTGGGCACCTGTAATCCCAGCTACTAGGGAGGCTGAGGCAGGGGAGTCGCTTGAACCCGGGAGGCGGAGGTTGCAGTGAGCCGAGATCACAACACTGCACTGCAGCATGGGTAATAGAATGAGACTCTGTCTTAAAAACAAACAAACAAACAAGCCATCTGGTTGACGGGTGCGGTGGCTCACGCCTGTAATCCCAGCACTTTGGGAGGCTGAGGTGGGCAGATCACATGTGGTCAGTTCAAGACCAGCCTGGCCCACATGGTGAAACCCCACCTCTACTAAAAATACAAACAATTAGCCAGGCATGATGGCACATGCTTGTAATTCCAGCTACTTGGGGGACTGAGGCAGGAGAATCCTTGAACCTGGGAGGCAGAGGTTGCAGTGAGTTGAGATTGCGCCACTGCACTCCAGCCTGGGTGACAAGAGCAAAACTCCATCTCCAAACAAACAAACTAACAAACAAACAAAAAACCATCTGGTCTTCTCCCTGGCCCTAGGAACACTGAGGCACACAGAAAATCAGTGACTTGGCCAGGTCTTCCAGTATGGAGAGAGAGCCAGGATTTCAAACAAGACTTGCCTACCTGGCTACAAGGCCACAAAGCTACATGTTTTCCATGGCACCCACCTCCTTCCTGCCCTGTGTCTGCCCCCTCCATCAATATCTGACATTCCACCTGCCATCACGACACACGGGGGTGAGCAGAGGAGTGCAAGGAGGGAAGGAGAGGAAGAAGAGGAGAGTAGGAGGAAGATGAACTTCACGGAGCTGCTGGGCCCTGAATACCCCATTCCCTAGAATGACACTCAAGGCCATGGCCAACCAGGCCCTTCCCATCCTCAGTCCTGTTTTTCCCTTCCTTCCCTGGCCCCCGACCTGTGTCTCATTTCCAGCCACATGGGACACCGGGCCACTCCTCACATCCACCTGTCATACTCCCGCCCCTGAGCCTTTTCCTAGACTGTCCCCGGTACTCTGCCTAGGAAACCTCTGTACCAGGGATCAGACACGCAGCCGTGAGCCAGGGGGGTCATGGCCCTGGCCCTCATAGTTTTCAGTGAAGCTGACACATGTATATCTGGGTGAGTATCTGAAGGAATGTGTGTGTACACCTTTCGTTAGCCTTTTTTTTTTTTTTTTTTTTTTGAGACAGGATCTCTGTTGCCTAGACTGGATGACGGCTCACTGCAATCTCCATCTCCCTGGCTCAAAGGATCCTCCCACCTCAACCTTCCGAGTGGCTGGGACGACAGGTGCGTGCCACCATGCCTGCCTAATTTGTGTGTGTGTGTGTGTATTTTTTTTCTTTTAAGAAATGGTATCTCACTATGTTGCCCAGGCTGGTCTCGAACTCCTGACCTTGTGATCTGCCCACCTCGGCCTCCCAAAGTGCTGGGATTACAGGCATGAGCCACCACGCCTGGCCTAGTTAGGCTTTTCTAAGCATGAGGACAAGTGCATACTTGCACGCATATCTCTGTATGTATATAAGTTAATGTGCATTGTGACCATAATGGACACGACTGTTTTAAGGGTGAAGGGAAAGCTTCCCCTTCACCCTTGAAGGTTTGCTGAAAAATCACCTCACAAAAAGTCAGATTAGGCCTGGGGCAGTAGCTAACGCCTGTAATCCCAGCACTTTGGGAGGCTGAGGCGGACAGATCACGAGGTCAGGAGTTCGAGACCAGTCTGACCAATATGACGAAACCCCGTCTCTACTAGAAATACAAAAATTAGGCCAGGCGCGGTGGCTGACGCCTGTAATCTCAGCACTTTGGGAGGCCGAGGTGGACGGATCACGAGATCAGGAGATCAAGACCATCCTAGTTCACACGGTGAAACCCTGTCTCTATTTAAAAATACAAAAAATTGGCCGGGCGCGGTGGCTCAAGCCTGTGATCCCAGCACTTTGGGAGGCCGAGATGGGTGGATCACAAGGTCGGGAGATCAAGACCATCCTGGCTAACACGGTGAAACTCCATCTCTACTAAAAAATACAAAAAATTAGCTGGGCGAGGTGGCAGGCACCTGTAGTCCCAGCTACTCGAGAGGCTGAGGCAGGAGAATGGCATGAACCCAGGAGGCGGAGCTTGCAGTGAGCTGAGATCCGGCCACTGCACTCTAGCCTGGGCGACAGAGCGAGACTCCGTCTCAAAAAAAAAATACAAAAAATTAGCTGTTTGTGGTGGCAGGCGCCTGTAGTCCCACCTACTTGGGAGGCTGAGGCAGGAGAATGGCGTGAACCCGGGAGGCGGAGCTTGCAGCGAGCTGAGATCACGCCACTGCACTCCAGCCTGGGCGACAGAGCGAGACTCCGTCTCAAAAATCAAGCAAAAACAACAAAAACAACAACAAAAAATTAGCCGGGCATGGTGACACACGCCTGTAGTCCCAGCTATTCAAGAGCCTGAGGCAGAAGAACCGCTTGAACCCGGGAGGCGGAGGTTGTAGTGAGCCAAGATCGCACCACTGCACTCCAGCCTGGGTAACAGAGCGAGACTCCGTCTCAAAAAAAAAAAAAAAAAAAAAAGATTAATACAAAAAACACATATAAATTTACTATTCCATTGTACATGGGGAGAGTCAGAGTGACTGCCCTGTATGGGTGGGATACAGATGCTTACATACCCTACTTCTTAGGGAAAAGGGAGATGGGGAAGCATGGGTGACTTTAAGGGGATAGTAATGATTTTTAGGGTCTGGCACGGTGGCTCACGCCTGTAATCCCAGCACTTTCGGAGGCCGAGGCGGGTGGATCACGAGGTCAGGAGATCAAGACCATTCTGGCTAATGCAGTGAAACCCCATCTCTACTAAAAATACAAAAAATTGGCCAGGTATGGTAGCACGTGCCTGTAGTCCCAATTACTCAGGAGGCTGAGGCAGGAGAATTGTTTGAACCCAGGAGGCAGAGGTCGCAGTGAGCCGAGATCCCACCACTGCACTCCAGCCTGGAAGACAGAGAAAGACTGTCTCAAAAAACAAACAAACAAAAAACAAGAAAAATTTTTTTTGGGAATTTGATGGGTTCAAAGAACATCCAATGGTAAGTCTACTCAGCCTGCAGAGCAGACAATCATTTGTGACAAAATCTGTCCAGATTCGTTGACAGACTTTGTCTTCCTTCCTGCGATGTGGGCTTAGTTATTGAAAACTCAGAGAAGGGCCCAAAGGTCTTTGTCTTCTTCTTTGGTAGGTCCAGACTCTACGCAGATAAGGGAACTTGAGCCCGTGCTTTGGGAGAGGTGGATGATTGAGAGACAGGAGCGGGGTGGGCAGGGGGCCATTGTTCTCCTCGGGGGATCTGTCTGGTCTTTAGGCAGGGAGGGGAAAAGTCTCTTCTAGCATCTGTTGATCTCTAAGGGTCTTTAATTCGAAACACTGATGACACCAGGGAGCCGTATTTGGGGGTAAAGTTCGGGCTGCACTCTTTTGCTGTGTCTGTGTAATGCTGACTCTGCATGTACAGATGTAGAAATGCAAATAGCTCCATACACGCACAACCATGTATATGTTCGCGTGCATGTGAGCATTTATGCATCTGTGCATCTTTGTGGATGTTTGTATGTACATCGTACGTGTGCCCATGTCTATCCGTTTGTACTTGGTTTTCAGTGCACATTTGTGAGCAGGTGAACATTTCTGTGAATGTTTATAAGCATGTGGAACGGGCATGTTTGTGGCTGCAGGAGTTACACGGGTGCATATGTAATGGCTGTATGTACATCTGTATGTTTGATGTGTATTTGCACGCATGAGTGCCATGCACAATCTCTGCGCACACATTTGTGGTTTCTTTGCATATGCATGTGTGTAATTCCCCTTCACACATGTGTGTCTGTGTGGAGATCTTCCTCTGAGCGCACGAACATTTCTGTGGGTGCTTGTGCCTCTGTGCACATTCTGAGAGGTGCCCTGGGTGTGTGCAAGGGCACACTCATTAGGGATCACAGTCCACTGCCTGCCGTGGGGAGGAGCATGCTTTTCCGGGTTTTCCGGAGGACAGAGAGAATGGGGTGGGGCTCAGCTGCTGGTTGCCTGGTGGGGATGCTGAGGAGGGAGACAGAAGCCATCCAGCGCCACCCAGCTGCCCCTCATCCTGGCCTTCCCACTGCCCAACTAGGGTTCAGGAAAATAACCTCCTCCTGCTTCCCACAGGCCTCCAGGGCTGGTAGGGGCAGGAGCCTGCCGCAGCCTCGAGCAGGCTGAGATCTCCTGGGACCCTTGCCAAGGGAGCCTCTCAAGCGCCTCTGAGCTTACTGAGCCGTGCTGCACTCCTGTGTCCACTGTGTGCGCCCCTCACAGCTGCGCCTGGGTCTCTCTGCTGAGAGCGCCGTGCTCCAATGACCAGGCTGTGGATCCTGGCTTCTCTCGAGCTTTTCTCCATCTCACAGCCCTGGCTTCAAAGTTCAGGCTGGGGCCGGGCCAGGGCTCTCCTCTTCCGCAACTGGAGCTGCCCAGGCAAGCCAGACACACAAGCAAGTCTGTCCTTGAGCCGCGTCCTGGCTGACAGCGATGTAGTCCCGGGTGCGGAAAATCAGCTCGCGGGCACTGTCTCAGTAACTCAGAACACTTCACCCAACCCCTAAAGCCCTCCCTCTGTGTTCCTGTCACCCCTGCACCGGGGATCAGCTACTCACCTTCTGGTGTGACCCCTCATCCTCTAATGACTTTGGGTCACCCAGAGTCCTCTCTCCCCACTCAGAGCGTCCCTTCTGGGTACCCAGAAAGATACCCTGGCCAACACGCTGGCCTCTCCCTTCCTGCACCCCATCATCCTCAGGGACCTCCACCGTGCCCCCTGCACCACAGACACCCAGACCTGATCACTGCCTCCTCGGCCCCATTCTGAGGTCTGCAGGCCAGCTCCACACCGCCCCTGGCCACCTGGCCCTCACTGTCCTGAGAAGCACTTTAAGCTCAATCTCCTCTCCCAAAACTCTCTGTCCCCACAGATGCCAACCCTCCCAGGACTCCTCATGCCTACCACTTTCCATACAATATCCTGTGACGGTTCCGCCCTGGTGCCAGCCCCAGCTGGGGGAACCCAGACCAGCCTCACCAGACTTGACCTTTAAGCAACGGCCTTGTCACTCTAACCCAATCTCTGACACGCATCCTTCGGTTTCCCCGCTGGCTCTCTGCAGGTCGCTTCTGAGGCTGCCCACGTGGCGCTTCTTGCTTCAGCTCTCGAGTAACTGATGGTGTGTTCTGGACCTCAGCTCTCCCGGGCAGTGTCCGTCACACTCACGGCTTCCTAGACTTCTGTCTCCGGTCCTATCACCTTCCCAACGCCAGACCCATCACATCTGCTGACCTTGAACACCTCCACTCGGTGTCCCTGCCGGCCACTCAGGTTTCCTCCACCCCAGTCTTCCCCACCTGCTCCTCCTTCGTGCTTCCCTCTCAGGGAGTTCAAGACCAGTCTGACCGCCAGACGTGGTGGCTCAAGCCTGTAATCCCAGCACTTTGGGAGGCCGAGACGGGCGGATCACGAGGTCAGGAGATCGAGACCATTCAGGCTAACCCGGTGAAACCCCGTCTCTACTAAAAAATACAAAAAACTAGCCGGGCGAGGTGGCGGGCGCCTGTAGTCCCAGCTACTCGGGAGGCTGAGACAGGAGAATGGTGTAAACCCGGAAGGCGGAGCTTGCAGTGAGCTGAGATCTGGCCACTGCACTCCAGCCTGGGTGACAGAGCGAGACTCTGTCTCAAAAAAAAAAAAAAAGCACCAGTCTGACCAACATGGAGAAATGCCATCTCTACTAGAAATACAAAATTAGCTGGGCGTGGTGGTGCATGCCTGTAATCCCAGCTACTCCAGAGGCTGAGGCAGGAAAATCGCTTGAGCCTAGGAGGCTGAGGTTGCAGTGAGCCGAAATTGTGCCATTGCACTCCAGCCTGGGCAACAAGAGTCTCAACAAACTCCGTCTCAAAAAAGAAAAAGAAAAAGTCAATCACCAATAATGCTGGAATATGTCAGCTTTTCTTCTACCTCCCGCCACTGATCCAGACCCCATTCCCTCTGCCTGGCTGATCCCTATAACTACCCAGGGCTACGGCTTCTTTCCATTCAAGTCATTTTTCATGCAGCAGCCGCCAGAGCGGTCTTTCCAGAGTGTATCAGGTTGGTGCAAAAGTAATTGTGACTTTTGCAATTAAAAGTAATCGTAGGCCAGGCACAGTGGCTCACGCCTGTAATCCCAGCACTTTGGGAGGCTGAGACAGGTGGATCACTTGAGGTCAGGAGTTCGAGACCCACCTGGCCAACGTAGTGAAACCCTGTCGGCAGGGCTGAGGCAGGAGAGTCACTTGAACCCAGGAGGCGACAGTTGCAGTGAGCTGAGATTGCGCCACTGCACTCCAGCCTAGGCGACAAAGTGACTCTGTCTCAAAAAAAAAGTAATTGCAAAAACCGCAATTACTTAATAGGTCTGACTAAGACTCTCCCCAGGTTCAAACGCCGGCTTCAAACCTTTTGCTTCTCATAGTCTTTTTTGAAAAATTCTTATCTGTGGCTCATTGGGTCTCAACACAGCCAAGCAAACCCAACTGCTAGGAATTTTCCCAATGGAACATTCTCTCTGCAAGGCCTTTGCTCCTGCAGTTGCTCCTCCAGGAGTTCCCGCCTCCCTTTTCTCTTCCCTTCCTGGAGGCTCAGCACAGGAGAGGCCCTGCTGCAGGTGCCCTCTCACCTCTCAGGTAGGGGAAGGGGCCTCTGTCCTCTGCAAACCTGCGCTGAGTGCTCTGGATGGTTCTGTCCCTTGGATTGGGCCTCCCCAAGGGCAAGACCCTGTGTGGTTCACCCTGGCCGCTCATGCGGAGGCCTGCCTAACATAACTGCTGAATGAATGAATGAATAAATGAATTGAATAATGGACAAAGCCCAACAGGGAGGGTTAGCATAAAGGGGAAAGAGGCCAGGACTGTGGGTCAGCAGACCCTATCCTCCTCCCAGTGCCCCCAGCTTGCTATGGGCTTCTTTCTAGCTGATTACGGCTCTGAAGGTCTGTTTTATGTATGACAAAGTGGTCTCCAAGGCATCTGGCTCCAGCTGCCACATGCTCACCCATTTCCACAGCCACATGGAGGGAATCACAGTCATGCTAAGCCCATCCTCCTTGGGTGACTGATGGAGAAACTGAAACTCAGGGGTGGGGTGGCTGTGGGTAGGGGAAGAGCTGGACCCAGGGTCGCTCAGCGCCAGAGGCCCACATGCAAGGAGTGTGGAGAGAAAGGAGTCCCCCACGCCCTGTGTGCTGGAGTGGTGGCCTCTTGGGCTGGCCAGAGCCCTCCGGGGTTGGGGTCAGGACTTCTCCTGTCTGGTCCTTCCCCAGGATTCAGAACCTATTAATAGGGAGGAAGAAGAGCAGGGTTGCTCTCAATGGGTCACATATCCAACTGGGGGAGGACATTGCAGCGGAGAGCTCAAGGTCATCCCGAGGTCAGACTCTGTCCAGCTTAATTATTCATTAACCAGGCGAGTCCCGGCATTGAGTTAATGACCAGCACCAGGCTGGGGCCAGTTCCTCCCCAGAGGGTTGGCGTGACCTGCAAGGGCAGGGCAGCCTGTACCTGAGTAGTTGGTGGAGCAGCCCTTCCTTCCTTCCCTTCCCTTCCCCTCCCTCCCTCCCTCCCTTCCTTCCTTCCCTTCCTTCCTTCTTTCCTCCCTCCCTCCCTCCCTCCCTCCCATCCTTCTTTTCTCACCATGTGCCTGGCAATTAGCAGGGCCCTGGAGTCCAGATGGGCAGGGGAGGGGAGCGGAGCAATGGAGACAAGGACAGCTCAAAGTGGTCAGTGCATGGCAGGGATGGCACAGGAGTGCTACGGAGACCAGAGGAGACCCCTGGGCAGTGTGGGTAAAATCAGCACAGCTGGTGGAGGGGAGATGTCCTGAGGAGCCCTGCAGGGCCCGCGCAACTGGCCCATATCCCACTGGTTTGGTGCTGTCAGGGTCCTTGGCAGGCTCCCAGCCCACTCCAGCTAGGCTCACCTTTGGTGGCGCCCCATACTTCTCAGGGCTGTTACCATCAAGATGACTTCTATCCTTGCTTCCCTTTCGCTGGGGCTCCCTGGGACTGCCTCCAGTGGCCTGGCCGCTAGGCCATCCCATCCGCTGCGCCTGGCTGTCCTGCAGGGTTTGTGGCCTGGTGGCTGAGGAGGGGACTGAGGGTCCCTGCAGTGGAGGCTGGAGCGGGATGGCCAGAGGACAGTCCCTGGGTGTGTGAGCAGCCGAGGGGAGGGTCCTAGAGGGGGTCGGAGACAGGGAAGCTCTGAGGACCAGGACTGGTGGTCTTGTCCTGGCACTTGCATGGGACAGCCTGGGCTTGGGGCTCTTGTGTGCTGGGGCCCCGGGGTGCACGTGGGAATGGTGGGTTGGGAGGGGAGAGTGGGGAGGAGTTGGATGGAGATGAGTTTTCAGGGTGTGCAGGGTAAGAAGGAGACGGGGAAAAAGCTAGACTGAGCCCCAGTGGACAGGGGGCGAGGCCGGGACCACCATGGTGGTGGTGTGGGGACAGGGTGTCTCTTGGGAAGGTGGTGCGATCCCATGACAGCCAGGTCACCAGTGGGGAGCCAATCTGTATCCTAACTGGGTGGGCCTAGCACTGGTGCCCCCACTCAAGTCGGAACCCTCAAGAAGCCGAGGGGAGAGGGGAGTGGGAGGTGGGCTTCGGGCTGCTGGGCCTGGAGAATGGCTGGTGGTGGTGAGGGTGGAAGCCCTGACCCCAGCCTGGCTGGGGTTGCCCTGGCAGGGGCGGAAGCTGCCACCGCAGCCCTGGGCCAGCCCCACCTCTCCCAACAAAGGCTCAGCGAGGAGAGGGCGTGTTTGTTCAGGCTGGGGGCTGGTGGGGGGCAGGAAGCGGAGTTTCAAAGCGGTTTCACCCTTTGTTACCCCCTCTTCAGCTCCACCTCCCGCCCCAGGCTGCATTCCAGAACCGGAGGGGGTCCTGCCCTGGGAGAAATCCGCTTAGCCAAAGGCTCGGGTTACAGCCCAGCTGTGGGCGAGGCCCGGACCTTCCCAGCCTGACACCGAGGGCAGCCTGGACTTTCTCAGCTGCCGGCCCTGCTCCCGGTCCACCCTGTCCCCACCCTGGGACCCCCTCTTGGACCTTGGGCTTTAGGAGGGAGGAGGAAGGAGCCGGGAGGAGAAGAGAAGGGGGAAGGCCCCAGCCTCATCCTCTGTAGATGATGGGGGATGGGGTTGGGGTTGTTTTTCTGGAAGGCGGCGGGGACTGTTGCTTTCTGCCCCGAATATGACCTCAGACCAAAGCTTGCAAGGAGATTCCTGGTTTGAAGGGGGTGGACTGTGGAGAGGGGGATTCTTTCTTTCCTTGTAGGCCACACAGTATCTTCTCTTATTTTTAGTACTTTTTCTTTTTAGTACTTTCTCGATGTATATTTTACGTTTGGTAAAATGCCCTGACCTTCAGCGTATAGCCCACGATTTCTTACATGTTTGTGGGCAACACAGCCGATGGCCCCCATCCCTCCAGACGGTTCCCTCATGCCCCTCCCAGTCACACACCCCAGAGGGAACCACCAGCCTGACCTCCATCACCACCGACAGTTTTGCCTTTTCACCCAACTGGAATCAGAGCACGCACTGTGCCACGCCTGGCTTCTGTCCAGCGTACTATTTGGGACCTGTCCCTGTCCACGTGTGTCTCCATAGCCCTCCCCTGCCATTGTTCGGTAGTATTTCCCTGTCTGTTCATCCCCTTGCTAATGGCCAGGCTCATTGTTGCTGGTCCTGGGCAGTGATGGGTGAAGCTGCTGTGGGTCACCTGTCTTTGAGGAGAAGCAGGGACTGATGTGACTTTTTATTCCCCGATACCCCACCAGGAGCAGGCATTGACACAGGGCCCTGGCATATGCTGTTCCCTCAGCCGGGAGCCACTCTGCCCCCTGTCCTTGGAGTGACTGGCTCCTTCTCAGCTTTCAGGTCTCAGCCTAATTGTCACCTTCTCAGAGATGCCCTCCCTGACCACCTGGTCTCACGGCATCTCCCACCCCTTCACCCCAGATCTTGTTCTTTGGTTCTGTTGTCATGGTGCTACAGGAAAGGGATCCCGATCCAGACCCCAAGAGAGGGTTCTTGGATTTTAGGCAAAAGGCCCAGGTGAGTGGATCACCTGGGGTCAGGAGTTCGAGACCAGTCTGGTAAAACCCCGTCTCTACTAAAAATACAAAAAATTACCTGGGTGTGGTGGTGGGTGCCTGTAGTCCCAGCTACTTGGGAGACTGAGGCAGGAGAATCACTTGAACCCAGGAGGCAGAGGTTGCAGTGAGCCAATTCTCCCCACTGCACTCCAGCCTGGTGACAGAGCGAGACTCTGTCAAATAAAAAAGGGTGGCTACTCTATAGAGCCGCCCAGGGCTGCTTGTTGCCCACTTTATTTTTATTTATTTATTTATTTTATTTATTATTATTATTTTTTTGAGACGGAGTCTCGCACTGTCGCCCAGGCTGGAGTGCAGTGGCCGGATCTCAGCTCACTGCAAGCTCCGCCTCCCGGGTTTGCGCCATTCTCCTGCCCACTTTAATGGTTGTTTCTTGATGATATACTAAACAAGGGTGGATTATTCACGCCTCCCCTTTTATAGGTCATAGAGGGCAACTTCCTGGCTTTGCCATGGCATCTGTAAACTGTCATGGCGCCGGTGGGAGTGTAGCAGTGAGGACGACTAGAGGTTACTCTCGTCGCTATCTTAGTTTTTTGGGTTTTAGCCAGCTTGTTTATAGCAACCTGTTTTATCAGCAAGGTCTTTATGACCTGTGCCTTGTGCTGACCTCCTATCTCATCCTGTGACTTAGAATGCTTTCACCATCTGGGAACACGGCCCAGTAGGTTTCAGCCTCATTTTACCCAGCCCCATTCAAGATGGAGTCGCTCTGGTTCACATGCCTCTGACCATGGGGCCCTTATTGCCATTTGCTGCCATCTTATCCCTGTGCTATTTCTTTTCTGTGGCCCCTACCAGAGGTTTTGCATCCCAGTGCCCAGCACAGAACTTGGCATGGGATGATCAATCTGTGGAGGCATCTGCAGATCTGTAGGCACTGGGAGGTGCAGACTATGCTGGGCTGTGCCTGGCCCTGTGCTTGCTAGATGCGGCAGACACCAGGAAGAGGTGGACACAGCCCCTCACACTCCAAGCCCGGCTGAGGGAGGGCTCAGTCTCCAAGCCCCTGTCCCTGTCCCTGCAGTGAATGGTGTTTTCCAAACAAAAACAAAACACCCTCTTTTTTTTTTTTTTTTTTTTTTTTTTTGAGATGAGGTCTTGCTCTGTTGCCCAGGCTGGATCGCAGTGGTGCAGTCATAACTCACTGCAGCCTCGACTTCCCAGGCTCAAGGAATTCTCTCACCTAAGCCTCCTCAGTAGCTGGGACTACAGGCATGTGCCACCACGCCTGGCTAATTTATGTATTTTTTGTACAGATAGGGTTTTGCCATGTTGCCCAGATAGTCTTGAACTACTGGGCTCAAGTGATCCTCCCACCTCAGCCTCCCAGGCACCAACCTGGGAGGCCTGCCCTTCTTTTTTATGAGTGTGTAGCAGGCACTGGATTGGGGAATGAGCCAGCTCTAGGTGCCGGCCTTGTTTTAGCTCGGCCAATTCCTTGAGAGTTGATTGGTTCAGGAGCTCTGGTCTAAGCCAATCAGCACACAGCAGCATCTTCTGAGGCTCTAGGTGGGCCTAGGTTGGACCCAGGAGGCCCTCTCTCCCCGTCCTGCTGGACTCAAGGAAGGAAGCAGGTGGCCTCTGCTGCTCCCTGAAGAATAAGCTCCCATTGAAGAAGGGACTCCAGAGGACTGCCCGCCTCTGGGCTTCCTGTTGTGTTGTGCTATGTGATATCTTTATTGCTCAAGCTAACTGGGGTCAAATTTCCTGTTACTTATGGCCAAAAGCATCCCCTCTGACTCAGCGTGCGGAAAAGGAAGCCATGCCATCCAACCAGACTCCCCCGAGTGGCCCTCAGGCTTTGAAGACCCCGGTCCCATCCTCTTTTTCTTTTCTCTTTACTTTTCTTTTTTTTTTTTTTTTTTTTTTGAGATGGGGTCTTGCTGTGTCACCCGGGCTGGAGTGCAGTGGTTCGATCTCAGCTCACTGCAACCTCCATCTCCCAGGTTCAAGCGATTCTCCTGCCTCAGCCTCCCGAGTAGCTGGGATTACAGGTGTGCACCACCATGCCCAGCTAATTTTTTCTATTTTTAGTAGAAACGGGGTTTCACTGTGTTGGCCACGCTGGCCTCAAACTCCTGGCCTCAAGTGATCCAAACGCCTCGGCCTCCCAAAGTGCTGGGATTACAGGTGTGAGCCATCCGCCTGGCCCTCACTGCTAATTTACCACCAGCTGTGAGATTCTCCATTCTCTCAGCTCAGCGTTTCCGGCCCCATCTCTTTTTTTTTTTTTTTTTTTTTTTTTTTTTTTGAGACGGAGTCTTGCTCTGTCGCCCAGGCTGGGGTGCAGTGGCCGGATCTCAGCTCACTGCAAGCTCCGCCTCCCAGGTTTATGCCATTCTCCTACCTCAGCCTCCCGAGTAGCTGGGACTACAGGCGCCCGCCAACCCGCCCGGCTAGTTTTTTTGCATTTTTTAGTAGAGACGGGGTTTCACCGTGTTAGCGAGGATGGTCTCGATCTCCTGACTTTGTGATCCGCCCGTCTCGGCCTCCCAAAGTGCTGGGATTACAGGCTTGAGCCACCGCGCCCGGCCCCGGCCCCATCTCTTGCACCTCAGCGGGGGAGCACAGTAGGGTCTGAGTCAGTTCCTACCGAGGAAAGGACCAAATGAGCAGAATCTCCTCCTTGTACCTGATGGGCAAAGGCGCAGATGGCACCTGCAAGAGCTGTGTCCTTAAGAGACACACAGGGGTCAGGTGCTTGGGGAAGAGCAGGAAAGGCGCATCGGGCCATGCTGCCAGAGAACCTTTAGCAAAAGTTTGAGGCAATGGCAAAACCCTAACTCTACAAAAAATACAACCAGCTGGGCATGGTGGTGTGTGTCTGTAGTCCCATCTCCTCAGGAGGCTGAGGAGGGAGGATTGCTTGAGCCCAGGAAGTCGAGGCTGCAGTGAGCCATGATTGTACCACAGCACTCCAGCCTGGGTGACAGAGCTAGACCCTGAAGGCAATCCCTCATGCTGTTTCTGTTGATGTCCTGCAGCAACAAAAAATCCTGTCTCATTTTGGCCAGGTTAAAAACCACTTCCGCCGGGCGCGGTGGCTCAAAATTGGAGCCTGTTTCCATATAACAGACCTTTGGGCCACTCTGGGCTCTACTCCAGGCTGGAGTGCAGTGACTTGATCTCAGCTCACTGAGAGCACAGGGTGGGGTAGATTCGGGGACTCCCAATCCCCCAGCCCAGGTATGTTTTGAGTCCTGTTTACCACAGCCATGGAAACAGAGTGAACAAGGGCTGCACTCCTAAGGTAAGTTCTGGAAGTGGGGAGGCTAGAGGCAGGCCAGGTAGGTGCCAGTGCACCTGCGAAGCCCTCAGAGACATCCCACACCTCAGCCCTGGGTGAAGCCCACCTGTCATTCCTTCTCATGCCTCTCCCTGGTTCCTTCCCAGCCCCAGAGCCCCTGTCATGACCCCTTCATCTCCTGTGAGGTCCTTGTCTAGCGTTCCTGACTGCAGCCCTAGGGCTTAGCATGCACCTAGAACATAGTAGGTCTCAATAAATAAGTGCTGCATAGATTAGTAAGGTGCATGGGAGGCATCACTGAGGCTGTAGTTTTTTGTTTGTTTGTTTGAAACAGAGTCTTACTCTGTCATCCAGGCTGGAGTGCAGTGGCTTGATTTCAGCTCACTGCAACCTCCTCCCAGGCTCAAGCGATTCTCCTGCCTCAGCCTCCCAAGTAGCTGGGATTGCAGGTGTGCACCACCACGTGCCACTAATTTTTGTATTTTTAGTAGAGACGGAGTTTCACCATGTTGGCAAGGCTGGTCTTGAACTCCTGACCTCAAGGGATCTGCCTGCCTCGGCCTCCCAAAGTGCTGGGATTACAGGCGTGAGCCACCGCGCCCGGCCTGGGGCTGTTTTTTGTTTGTTTTTTGTAACCTTTCTCAACCACTGGTGTGTCTGAGTAACCACGAAAGGTTTGGATTCTCCCCAGGCAAATGCACCCCAAATGTGACACAGAATTTCAGGGACACCCCTTACCCGAGGTCATTCACAAAGCCCAGCTTCAGATTTGTTTGTCTGAGGGAAAGGAGGCTCCTGAGATCCGGGGGAGACGGTGGGTGTTACCAAGGGGGACATGGGGAGCCCAACCACCCCACAGCGGGCTGGCGAAGAGTGGGGTGGATGAACCCCTTTTCTTGTACTCTCTGCTGCAGAAGGAAAGGGGGCGAGTAGAAGGTGATCCGGGAGGAGCGGGAACACAGAAGGGAAAGAATCCGCGGCAGCGGAAGAGACAGGAATCGGAGGGCAGGGGCGCGGTGGGGAGGCTCGGCCCCGCGGAGGGCGCGGGTGGGGAGAGGGCCGGGCCGGGGCCGCCCAGGAGGGCCGAAGCCGCCAGTGCCGAGATGCCCGGGCCGCCGTCCAGTTTTGAGCGCCTGCCGCGTTCCTGGCAACCGCGCGCGGCTTCCCGGCGGAGGCGGGGCCCGTGGAGAGGTTACTCTGCACCAAGTGCCTGGGCGCAGCCGGCCCGGAGGGCAGCGATGTGGGGTTCGGGTGGGGGAAGATGGGGAGCCCTGGAGGGGGCGCGAGAGCGGGCGGCGAGCCGGGCGGGGAGAGAGTGGAAAGGCTTCGGCGGCGGCGCTGCCCGAGCCCTGGAAACATTCCTCCGAAGGGCGCCCCCGCCCGAGCTTCTGGGATCCGCGCGTGCCGGCCGGGGCTCTCTTGGGGGTTGCCTAGCTCGCTGTCCGCCCCGGAAGGCGAGTGAACCGTTCTCCCACAGCCTCCCCAAATCCCAGAGCCCGGTGCCTCCCGCAGGCCGTCTGCCTCTCCCCCGAGAACGCCCGGGTATGGACGGAGCCCGCCTGGAGCGGTCGCGTTGGCTCTGACATGGGCAGGAGGGCTGCCACTTGCGCCCACCCCCTCCTTCCCTAGAGGTCCGCCGGGACCGCCCAGCTCTCGTGGGATTGGGCTGGTGTCTCTTGCACCCAATCAGGCGGTGTGGGCACCGCACTGCGTCACTCCCCTGCTCCCGGACCATCTGCGGCTCCCTATTGCCGCCTCTACATTCCAGTTTACACCCTTGAGTCGGGCCCAGCACTGCAGGTAGGCTAGGTGTCCAACTATCCAGCACCGGGGGTCCTCCTATCTGGTTGGGCTGGAGGTTGAGGGGCTCTGGACCAGACACCGGCGTACCCCGTGAGCCTCCTTCTCCCATTTTTCTTTCTTTCTCTTTTTCTCTCTCCTTTCCCTCTGTTCCTCTGTCTCTCTGACAGCCTCTCTCTCACACTCACACATTGTATTGCTTCTGTCAGTAGACTGTATACATTTGGTGCCACCTAGATACCAACCAGGTCCTGGGCCTTGCACAGGGCCCTGGACAGCACCTGGGCCTTGCACAGGGCCCTGGACGGCACCTGGGCTGAGCCGGAAACAGCCCCTGCCCTCTGGGAACTCAGGCCCTGGCAGGCAGAGTGGAGGCTGCCCAGGGAGGAGGGTAAGAGCTGAGTTCTGGAGTCCAGTCAGTAGCTTTGGGTTTAAATTCCACCCTTCCACTTCCTGGCTGGGTGTGTCCTTGGGCAAGTTACACTTGAAACCTCAGCTTGCCCAGCTGTCAAATGGGGATAGAATAGCAGTCAGGATGACATCATGGGGCTTGGTTGGGAGGGTTTAAGGAGAGAACACCAGTAGCTCTTGGCATACACAGTCCCTTTCAGTAAGCTTCCAGCATGGAAGGAAGCACCAAGACAGAGATTGGACAAGAACCGAGGGTCCATTTGGAGTCCTTAGAATCGATGCCTTTGAGCAGACAGACCCCCTAGCAGCCCTGCAGGCATCGTCAGAGAATAACCCGTTTTCTAATCCCCTCATGTCAGACCACCGTCATTCAAACGCAACCATGGGTGTGAGCCCCAGTCGGGAAAGTTTGCATCAAGGCTCTAAAAGAAGCCCGCAAATAACTGGAGCCCAGGGCATGAATAGAGAGGGAGCCTCAGCTGAGACGCCTGAGCTAACTGTCCAGGAGGCAGGGGGATTTGGGCCGGGCCTGGTGGGTGTATCATGGCACTCCAGAAACAAACACGGAGGCAAAGGCAGAAGTCCAAAGCATGACTTCCACAAGGACACACACACACTCAGACCAACCAGGGTCAAGGCTCCAGTTCTCCTTTCACAGGTCCTGGTGGAGCCTGGCCGCTTGCCTCAGGAGACAGCAGCCCGGGAAGTCACCACCTTCCGGCGAGCTGGGACAGGGTTTCCTCTGAGCCCAGCAAAGCAACAGGCAGGACACGCTGCTGCCTCCTGGGAGAGTTGGCCTTGCAGAGCCTGGGAAGGGGCAGACGAGGGAGGGAGGCCTGTCACATGGGGCTCTTCCAGAGTTGAGTCAGGCCCTTGCAGATCTTAGAGCCCCCATGAGATCCTGGGCTTCTCAGAGAAAGGTTTGTAGCAAGTAGGGAGGGGACAGGGCAGCCAGGAACAGCCTGTGCTCACTGCCGCATGTGCGTCACTCCCTGGGACCTCAAGATCTGGTTCTGGCTCTGTCTCTGAGCCAGTGGCTCTCTCCAGGCCTTGAGCCCTGGAAGCCTCAGCCAATCACAAAGTGACAATTGGCACTGAGTTGGCACTTAGGGCCTGCCATGAGCTCAAAGGTATTGTCTCCCAGCAATCCTAGGGAGTTGGTACTCATTACATTCCTTTCTACGGATGGGATGAGGAGACTGAGAGGCAGGGCCTGAGCTGCTGACACGCAGTCAGTCACCGGTGAAGCTGGGACTCAAAGCCAGCCTTGCCAGACACCCAGGTCTGAGCTCTTAACTGTGAGCTGCGAACCCCCTCCAAGGTGGACCCAAGAGACATGCAGCAAGGAGTGGGCGGTGGTGAGAAGCCCCTCCCGCTGCCAGGCTTCCTCCAGTAATGTGCCCATTATACAGAGGAGCTACCAGGGTCTAGCTTTGGTGACTTGCCCAAGGCCACACTGCTCAATAATGGAGTCCATAAAAAAAATAAAATCTGAGCAGATTGGAGCTGCAAGGGGGCTCAGAGCTCTTCCAATCAAAGCTAATTTTCCGCTCAGGGAAACTGTGGTCCAAAAAAGGCCGAGGCCTCCTGGGACCGATTGGAGCTCTTTCTCTATCATCTTGGGCCACCCAACCCTCCCCAGTGGATTGATAGCCTGCTAACTAGTGAGTCCCACTGAGCGGAAATGGAAGGTGGACTGGGGAGAACAACTCAATAAAAGAGTGCAAGTTTTGGCCAGGCGTGGTGGCTCACACCTGTAAACCCAGCACTTTGGGAGGCCAAGGCAGGTGGATCAGCTGAAGTTAGGAGTTCAAGGAGTTCGAGACCAGCCTGGCCAACATGATGAAGCCTCATCTCTTTTTTTTTTTTTTTTTTTTTTTTTTTGAGGCGGAGTCTCGCTCTGTCGCCCAGGCTGGAGTGCAGTGGCCGGATCTCAGCTCACTGCAAGCTCCGCCTCCCGGGTTCCCGCCATTCTCCTGCCTCAGCCTCCCGCGTAGCTGGGACTACAGGCGCCGCCACCACACCCGGCTAATTTTTTGTATTTTTAGTAGAGACGGGGTTTCACTGTGTTAGCCAGGATGGTCTCGATCTCCTGACCTCGTGATCCGCCCGTCTCGGCCTCCCAAAGTGCTGGGATTACAGGCTTGAGCCACCGCGCCCGGCTGAAGCCCCATCTCTACTAAAAATATACACACACAAAAATTAACCAGGCGTAGTGGTGTGCACCTGTAATCTCAGCTACTTGGGAGGCTGAGGCAGGAGAATCGCTTGAACCCAGAGGTTGCAGTGAGTTGAGATTGTGCCATTGCACTCCAGCCTGGGCAACAAAAATGAAACTCCATCTCAGAAATATAGTCCAAGTTTTATCCAGGGGCCGACGAAAGAACTCCCTGAGCCCTGGTGGAATTCGCCAGGGTAGGAGAGGGAGAGTGCAGCCCATGGGGGCAGGTCACAGCCTACACTCTTCCTTCAGCGTCCTCCCAGCTCCCAGAGCTGCTTTGCCTTCCCTGGCCCTGTGGAGGCGAGGGTGAGGGCGGAGCAGGGAGAGTGGAAGGGTCCTGGGGCCCTTCCGGGAGAGGGGATTTCTGTTGCTGTCCCAGCTCACGGGGTGTCGTTCGATAACCAGGAGAAAAGACTTTTCCTTTACCCCTCTTTCCTTCCTTCTCTCCATTCCTCTCCTTCTGCTCCAATAACCAGAAGTGCGAGGCGGAAGCCCTGAAGCTTCTTGGTTTTGCATCTGCAGAATGGAGATGCTGCCCCGCTCCACATCCCTCAGTCTAGGGTGCTGGGAGCCCAGCAGTCTGTGATCCCACCATGGACAGGCTGGGAGCCCAGCGCTCTGATAAAGTGAGGCTAACATTTTGTGTATTCATCCTACTGAGAGTTGAGGCCCCTTGTTGGTGCCAGGCCAGCCCTACAGTAGGGGCTGGGGTGTAGCCGTGAATGAAGGAGACCCACACCTGTCCCCGTGGAGTGCCTGGTGAGAAGGTCTAGTTCTCAGCCTGAGAGTCAAATGTTGTCAGTCTACAAGAGCCTTATTCACATCACGTGGCTCTGTCAGACCCGTGATGTTTCTGGAAGCAAGAAGGAGCAAAGAAGGAGTGGAGAAAGGTGGGGGTCACACAAGGGCACTCATCTTAATGTTCACTTCCAGCGAATTTAATCTTCTGGGATCTAGCACACCTACGACTTTGAGTACCTTAAAATGCCACTGCTAATAGACTCATAGCACTTGTGTCTTTCAGGGGACCGTTCACTCAAGCATCACAAATGCTCCGTGAACATTCATTAATTAGGACCCAATTAAATAGTTATCATTGGCTGAAAATACATTTATTGCAACGCATTTGACTAGCTACTGGTTTCCCGACTGGGCCTCCACCTGTGTGGTTGTGCTTGAATGATGGTGGCCTGACAGGAGGGGGTTAGAGCATCGGGTTATCCTCTGACAATGCCTGCAGGGCTGCTGGGGAGTCTACCTGCTCAAGGGCATCAATTCTAAAGACTTTGAATGAACCCTCGTTTCTTATCCAGTCTCTGTCTTGGTGCTTTCTTCCATGCTGGGAGCTTACTACAAGGGACCATGTATGCCAGAGTCTTCCAGAAGAAAAATTCAAGGTCGAGCAATAACCTGGTTGCTCACGCCTGAAGTGTGGGTCCTTCCCTTTCCCTTTTTTTTTTTTTTTTTTTGAGATGGAGTCTCGCTCTCTCACCCAGGCTGGAGTGCAGTGGCACGATCTCGGCTCACTACAACCTCCGCCTCCCGGGTTCAAGCGATTCTCCTGCCTCAACCTCCCGAGTAGCTGGAACTACAGGCACACGCCACCACGCCCGGCTACTTTTTGTATTTTTAGTAGAGATGGGGTTTCACCATATTGGTCAGGCTGGTCTTGAACTCCTGACCTTGAGTGATCTGCCAGCCTCGGCCTCCCAAAGTGCTGGCATTACAGGCATGAGCCACCACGCCTGGCCAAGGGGTGATTTTTTAAAATACCGATTTCTTTTCTTTAATGGCCATTGATTTATTTAGGGTTTCTCTTGTTTTTGAATAAACTTTGATCATTTATACTTTCCTGTAAATTCTCTATTTCATTTATGATTCTCAAAACTTCCACTCTATCTGTAGTTTCATACTTTTTTAAAATTCCTAACATTTGTGTCTTTACTCTTCCTTGATTAATCTTGCTAGATGTTCTTCTATTTTATTTGTCATTTCGAAGAACCAGCTTTGGGCTTTATTGAACATTTTGTAATTGATTTCCTTTTCATTGATGCTCTTATCTTTATTGTTTATTTCCTTCCACTGTTGTTTCCTTTTTTTTGTTTTTGAAGCTTCTTTAGTTAGTTGAAAGCTTTACACATGTATGGTTTCAATTATTCTTGTTTTAAAGTAAATGCACTTAAGATTATATATTTCTCCATAAATGTCCTTTTAGTTGCATTCTGCAAATTTTGTTTTGTATTGAGCAAATATTTCATATTGAGCAAATATTTCATAATTCCCACTGGGATTTCTGTTGTCTTTGAGTGGGCTCAGTGAATAACCTCCCCTTTCCTTCCTGGATTCTGAACTAACTGAGAGATAGGACAAGAGTCAGCAGAGGAGGGCAATTTTTTGGGGGGGTTGGGCGTTAAAACATTTTTTTTTTTTTTTTGTAGAGATGGGGGTCTTGCTTTGTTGCCCAGGTTGGTCTCGAACTCCTGGCTTCAAGGGGTCCTCCTGCCTTGGCCTCCCAGAGTGCTGGGATTACAGATGTGAGCCATCACACCCGGCCTTAAAAAAATCATTTTTAAAAAAACTGATAGAAATAAGATTGGAGGATGAGGGTAGGTAAAACAGCCAAATGGGCTTCTGAAAAGGGGGATTTGGCCGCCTTAACCGCTGGTCACTGTGATGCTGGAGGTGGCAGGTGCAGGAGCAGAGAATGACGACTGCCTGTGGGCAGCTCATTGACTCCCAGGAAGAGAAAGGGAGTGGGTGAGTCAAGTGGGCCCATTTTATGGTTCTCACATTCACCAATCAGGTAAGTCACTCTTTCTCCAGGCCTGAGGGTGGAAAGGAGAAGGGAGAGGCTGGGCGTGTCACACAGATTTAGCTCCCGCTACATGGAAGGAAGTGTCAGGATTAGGAAATAAACGTTCCTACAACAATTTCCTCTTGAACCTATGAAATAGAAGTGTGCTTCTTAGTTTTCAAAGACAGAGTTGTTGGCTGGGTGTGGTGGTGCGTGCCTGTGATCCCAGCACTTTAGGAGACTGACAGGTAAGGATTGCTTGAGCCCAGGAGTTCCAGACCAGCCTGGGCAACAACGCGAGACCCCATCTCTATAAAAAAAAAAAAATTAAAAATTAGCCAGGTGTGGTGACACACACCTGTAGTCCCAGCTACTCAAGAGGCTGAGGTGGGAGGATTGCTTGAGTCTGGGAGGTTGAGAGGCTGCACTGAGCCGTGATCATGCCACTGCACTCCTGCCTGGGCTACAAAGCAAGACCCTGTCTCAAAAAAACAAAAAAGAAGATATAGTTATTTTAAGTTGCCTTTAAAAAAATATATGTATGGATCAATTTCTAGATTCTTTGCTCCATTGATCTATTTCTTTGTCCTGAGGCCAACATCCCATTGTCCTGATTACTGTAGCATTATAGTAAGCCTGGAAATATCGTAAATCTTGAAAAATAACCCTTGTTACTTTTGTCTGAAATTTTAATTCCACCTTTTTGTTTTTAAGAAGTAGATAATGTATAAATTTACTGCCTATCTTCTGAATGTGATTTGACATATATTAGTATATCAATCTAAATCTTTTTTTTGTGTGTGTGTGTGACGGAGTTTCGCTCTTGTTCCCCAGGCTGGAGTGCAATGGCGCGATCTCAGCCTCTGCCTTCCAGGTTCAAGCAATTCTCCTGCCTCAGCCTCCCCAGCAGCTGGAACTACAGGCACCTGCCACCACGCCTGGCTAATTTTTTGTATTTTTAGTAGAGACGGGGTTTCACTATGTTAGCCAGGCTGGTCTCAAACTCCTGACCTCATGATCCACCTGCCTCGGCCTCCCAAAGCGTTGAGATTACAGACGTGAGCCACCACGCCCGGCCCTCAATCTAATTCTTAACATTGTCACTTGTGTGATCTTCCATCTTTGTGAAAGTCTTAGTCTTTTCTTATATTTTAGATGGAACTTCTTGATTTTAAAGGGAAATTTCACTCTTTTGCAGACACTTGACACTGAATGAGTGTCATTTGGCAAACTGCACAAGTGATCATTCAATACATATCCCTACTCCAGGCTTTCTTGCCTAGATACATTTCCTTCTTGATTTAATTATATTATTTAATGTCAAAAATTTCGTTAGGATTATATAGTTTTTACAGACAATAGTTGTGGCAGAGTTGCTGGTTGTCCCCCAATATCCACTCTTCCTGTCTTGCAAGGTAATAGAATTTTTTTTCTGGACATGTGGTAGACCTGATAAGAACTATATTTCCCAGCCTTCTTTGGAGCTAGCTATGGATTATGGGATGTAAGTAGGAGTGGTACAGTGTGTGTGACTTACAGATCCTACTCTTGAAAGGAAACAGCACGCCCTGCCCTTGCCCCGTTTCTGCTGATGGGAAGGAGGGTGCAGTGGTGAGCCATCTTGAACAACGGGGCTCAGAGCAACACTACAGGGATCAAGAAGCAAGAAAACATAAGGGGCCATGTGCGGTGGCTCATGCCTATAATTCCAGCCCTGTGGGAGGATGAGGCGATTGGATCACTTGAGGTCAGGAGTTCGAGACCAGCCCGGCCAACATGGTGAAACCCCGTCTCTACTAAAAACACAAAAATTGGCCGGGGATGGTGATGTGCACCTGTAATCTTAGCTACTTGAGAGGCTGAGGCAGGAGAATCACTTGAACCCAGCGGCGGAGGTTGCAGTGAACTGAGATCGTGCCACTGCACTCCAGCCTGGGCAACAAGAGCTAACATCTGCCTCAAAAAAAAAAAAAAAAAAAAAAAAAAAAAAAAAAAAGGCCCCAGGCTGGGTGCAGTGGCTCATGCCTGTAATCCCAGCACTTTGGGAGGCCAAGGCAGGTCGATCACGAGGTCAGGAGTTCGAGACCAGCCTGGCCAGCATGGTGAAACCCCGTTTATACTAAAAATACAAAAATTAGCTGGTGTACTGGTAGGCACCTGTAATCCAAGATACTCAGGAGGCTGAGGCAGGCAAATCACTTGAACCCGGGAGGCGGAGGTTGCAGTGAGCCAAGATCATGCCATTGCACTCCAGCCTGGGTGACAGAGTGAGACTCCGTCTCAAAAAAAAAAAAAAAAAAAAAAAAAAAAAAAGGAAGGAAGGAAGGAAAGGAAGAAAGAAAGAAAAGGAAACATAAGGAACCTGAGTCTCCAGCAACTCGGAGCTGCTTTGTGACTATTTATGCCCAGACTGTTACTTAGGGAGAAATACAATTCTATCTTTGTGAGCTGCTAGTATTTCGGATCTCTGTCAGAGCAGCTGAACTTCTATCCTAGTATAATAACTAGATTTACCAATATCATTTACTAAATTATTTGTTCACTACCGCTCTTTGATACTCCTTCCCTTTTAATTTATATTTCTTCTTGGCAGAGAATCTCTCTTAAGAGTTTTTGCAGCAAAAGTTTGGGGGTGAAAAATCTCGAGATTTGTATTTTTGAAAATGCTTTCCTCTCCAAGTAGATAGTGTCAGAATAAAGAAGAAGAAGAAAACATTGGGCCAGGTGCTGTGGCTCACTCCTGTAATCCCAGCACTTTGGGAGGCCAAGGTGGGTGGATTATGAGGTCAGGAGTATGAGACCAGCCTGACCAACATGGTGAAACTCCATCTCTATTAAAAATACAAAAATGAGCCGGGTGTGGTGGCAGGTACCTGTAATCCCAGCTACTCAGGAGGCTGAGGCAGGAGAATCATTTGAACCTGCGAGGCAGAGGGTTGCAGTGAGCTGAGATGGCGCTACTACGCTCCAGCCTGGACAACAAAGCGAGAGTCCGTCTCAAAAAAAAAAAAAAAAAAAAAAAAAAAAAAAGAAGAAGGAGAAGAAAACATTTTCCTTTCCTTTTGCTCTTACTGCTTTTTTGTTTTTTGGTTTTTTTTGTTTGTTTGTTTGTTTGCTCTGTCACTCGGGCTGGACTGCAATGGCATGATCACGATCACTGCAGCCTTGATCTCTCTGCCTGAAGTGATTGTCTCACCTCAGCCTCCCAAGTAGCTGACATTATAGGCATGTGCCACCTCACCCAGTTAATTTTTAAATTTTTTGTAGAAACAGGATCTCACTAAGTTACCAGGGCTAGTCTCAACTCCTAGGCTCAAGCAATCCTTCCACCTTGGCCTCCCAAACTGCTGGGATTACAGGTGTGAGCCTCCGCACCCAGCCTGCTCACACTCTTTTTTTTTTTTTTTTTTTGAGGCAGAGTCTCGCTCTGTCGCCCAGGCTGGAGTGCAGCAGCGCAACCTCGGCTCACTGCAAGCTCCGCCTCCCGGGTTCACGCCATTCTCCTGCCTCAGCCTCCCGAGTAGCTGGGACTACAGGCGCCCGCCGCCTCGCCTGGCTAGTTTTTTGTATTTTTTAGTAGAGACGGGGTTTCACCGTGTTAGCCAGGATGGTCTTGATCTCCTGACCTCGTGATCTGCCTGCCTCGGCCTCCCAAAGTGCTGGGATTACAGGCGTGAGCCACTGTGCCCGGCTCACACTCTTTACTGATAGTTTAGCTAGGTATGTTATTCTGAGTTGGTAGTTAATTTTCCTCAGTGCCCTAAAGGTGTAATTCCATTGTTTTCTTGCTCCTTTTGTGGCTCAGGAGAATTCTGCTATTGGTTTATTTGTCATTTCTTTGTAGGTAATTGTTTTTCTCCCTCAGAGTTGCTTTTAAGATTTTATCCTTATTTTTGGCATTCTGAATTGCAGTATATCTAGGCGAAATGTGTATTTTTACTTATTTAGCCTGTCTTTCGTTGGGCTTCTTTATTCTGAGAACTCACGTCTCTTTATTCTGAGAACTTACTCACTTTTTGAGAATACTCAGCTTTTATGTTCAATATGCCTCTCTTGGCATTCCCTCTATATGGTACTTTTGGAAATTCCCATCGTATGGATGTCTGACCTTCTAATATTATCCTCTATTTCCTCCTAATTTCTCTTTGATATTTTTCCATCACTTTTGCTGTATTGCCTTCTATGTGAATTCTTCAGTGTTAGCTTTCTATTATCCACTTCTCTCTTTGTGACTAGTCAAGAGTTTATTCCATCTCTTGAGCTTTTATTTATTTATTTATTTATTGATACAAGGTCTTGTTGTGTTGCCAGGCTGGAGTGCAGTGGTGCAATCATGGCTCACTGAACCCTCAACCTCCTAGAATCAAGCAATCCTCTCACCTCAGCCTCCTGAGTAGCCCAGTTAATTGAAAAAAAATTTTGTCCAAAAAAAAAAAGAAAATAAAAAAAAGCCAGGCATGGTGGTGCTGCCTGTAATCCCAGCACTATGGGAGGCTGAGGCAGGTAGAACACTTGAGGCCAGGAGTTCGAGACCAGCCTGGCCAACATGGTGAAACCCTCTCTCTACTAAAAATACAAAAATTAGCTGGGCATGGTGGTGCATGCCTTGCATCTCAGCTACTTAGGAGGCTGAGGCATGAGAATTGCTTGAACCTGGGAGGTAGAGGTTGCAGTGAGCCACGATTGCACCACTGCAATTCAGCTGGGGCGATAGAGTGAGACTGTCTGTCTAAAAAAAAAATTAATTTTTTTGTAGAGACATGTCTCACTATGTTGCCCAGACTGGTCTCGAACTCCTGAGCTCAAGTGATCCTCCTGCCTCAGTCTACTAAAGTGCTGGGTATTACATGTGTAAACCACTGTGCCTGGTGCCTTCAGCTTTTATATCAGTGTCCTTCTAGCCTTAGCATTTGATCTATGGCTTGTGAAATTTTGTCTTCAGTGAGTGAGGCTTTTAGGATGTATATACACTGAATAGGGTGGTCCACGAAAGTGTGAACAGGAGTGGGAGAATATGGGTCGTTTTTATTCTCTTCTGCACCTTTTAGTATTTATCAAGTATTTTTGAATGATATCTATATAAAAGAAGCCAAAGCTGTTTGCTTAAA
The DNA here is from genome assembly GCF_024542745.1 of Macaca thibetana thibetana. Classification (NCBI taxonomy): domain Eukaryota; kingdom Metazoa; phylum Chordata; class Mammalia; order Primates; family Cercopithecidae; genus Macaca; species Macaca thibetana. Next base: position 8,952,326 of record NC_065592.1, read on the forward strand.
CATTTTATTTTTTATTTATTTATGTTTTTAGGACGGAGTTTCGCTCTTGTTGCCCAAGCTGGAGTGCAATGGCACGATCTCGGCTCACCGCAACCTCTGCCTCCTGGGTTCAAGTGATTCTCCTGCCTGAGCCTCCTGAGTAGCTGGGATTACAGGCATGCGCCACTATGCCCGGCTAATTTTGTGTTTTTAATAGAGATGGGGTTTCTCCATGTTGGTCAGGCTGGTCTCAAACTCCTGACCTTGTGATCTGCCTGCCTCAGCCTCCCAAAGTGCCGGGATTATAGGTGTGAGCCACTGTGCCCAGCCAAGCAAACATTTTATTAATGAATAATAATATACAGAAAATGGCAGAAATCTTAAATGTTCAGTTTGATAAATTTTTACAAAGTGAACACACCTATGTAATTACCATCAAGATTAGAGCATGGTCAGCATCCTAGAAGCATTCCTCATCCCTTCCAAGTCATTAACTCCTCAGAAGATTACCATTGATTCAACTTTTATCATCATAGATAAGTTTTGGAATTTTTATAAATGAAATCATTCGGTATACTCATTTGTATTTTTTTTTTTTTTTTTTTTTGAGACGGAGTCTCGCTGTGTCTCCCAGGCTGGAGTGCAGTGGCGTGATCTCGGCTCACTGCAAGCTCCGCCTCCCGGGTTCACGCCATTCTCCCGCCTCAGCCTCCCAAGTAGCTGAGACTACAGGCGCCCGCCACCACGCCCGGCTAGTTTTTTGTATTTTTAGTAGAGACGGGGTTTCACCATGTTAGCCAGGATAGTCTCGATCTCCTGACCTCGTGATCCACCCGCCTCGGCCTCCCAAAGTGCTGGGATTACAGGCTTGAGCCACCGCGCCCGGCCTACTCATTTGTATTTGACTTATCTTATTCGTTATATGTTTGTGAAGTGCAACTGTGTAACAATAGTTCAATCATTCTCTTTTTACATTTTTTAATTTTTTTTTTTTTTTTTTTTGAGACAGGGTCGCTTAGGTTGGAGTACAGTGGCACAGTCTCAGCTCACTGCAATCTCCGTCTCCTGGGCTCCAGCAATCCTCCCACCTCAGCCTCTTGAGTACCTGAAACTATAGACGTTCGCCACCACACTCAGATAATTTTTTGTAGTTTTGGTACAGGCAGGGTTTCACTATGTTGCCCAGGCTGGCCTCGAACTCCTGGGCTTGAGCAATTCGTCTACCTTGACCTCCCAAAGTGCTGGAATTCCAGGCATGAGCCACTGCGCCTGGCCTAATTTTTAATTTGTGTGGGTACATAATAGGTGTATATATTTATGGGGTACATGTGATATTCTGAAGTACAATTGTTCTTTTTTTTGAGATGGAGTCTTGCTCTGTTGCCCAGGCTGGAGTGAAGTGGCACAATCTTGGCTCACTGCAGCCTCCACCTCCTGGGTTCCAGCAATTCTCCTGCCTCAGCCTCCCAGGTAGCTGGGATTACAGGCATGCACCACCATGCCCAGCTAATTTTTATACTTTTTTTTTTTTTGAGGCAGAGTCTCACTCTGTTGCCCAGACTGGAGTGCAGTGGCACGGTCTCAGCTCACTGCAACCTCCACCTACCGGGTTCAAGAGATTCTCCTGCCTCAGCCTCTCTAGTAGCTGTGATTACAGGCACCTGCCAGCACGCCCAGCTAATTTTTTGTAGTTTTAGTAGAGACGGGGTTTCACCATGTTGGCCAGGCTCGTCTCAATCTCCAGATGTCGTGATGTAATCCCAAAGTGCTGGGATTACAGGTGTGAGCCACTGCACCTGGCTTTTTTTTTTTTTTTTTTTTTTTTTTTTTTTGAGACGCGGTCTCGCTCTGTCACCAGGCTGGAGTGCAGTGGTGTGATCTCTGCTCACTGCAACCTCCAACTCCCTGGTTCAAGCAATTATCCTGCCTCAGCCTCCCGAGTAGCTGGGTCTACAGGCATGTGCCACCACGCTCAGCTAAGTTTTGTATTTTTAGTAGAGACGGGGTTTCACCATGTTGGCCAGGATGGTCTCGATCTCCTGACCTCGTGATCCGCCCACCTCAGCCTCCAAAAGTGCTGGGATTACAGGTGTGAGCCACCACCACGCCTGGCCCTCTGTTATGTTCTTCTCTTATTAATCTGTTTTCTTTTCTTTTCTTTCTTTTTTTTTTTTTTTTTTTTTTGAGATGGAGTCTCACTCTGTCACCCAGGCTGGAGTGCAGTGGCAAGATCTCGGCTCACTGCAACCTCTGCCTCCTGGGTTCAAGCGATTCTCCTGCCTGGGAGGTTGCAGTAAGCTGAGATCACACCACTGCACTCCTACCTGGGTGACAGAGCGAGACTCTGTCTCCAAAATAAATAAATAAATAAATAAACAAATATCACTTGGCCACATTTGTGTGGTTCCATTTATGAATTCTCTGCTCCATTGACCTGTATGTCTGTCCCTTTACCATTCCCACACTGTCTGCTTACTGTGGCTTTATATTAATACTAAGTCTTGAAATCAGATGATGTCGGTCTCCTAACTTTGTTCTTTTTAAAAATTCTTTTTGTCCAATTCCTTTTCTCTTTTGTATAACTTTTAGAATTAGCTTGTTGACTTCTACTAAAAATTATCCTTAGATTTTCTTTGGGATTGGATTGAATCTGTAGATCAACTTGACCACAATTGACAGCTTAACAATATTGAGTCTTCTAATCCATGAACATGGTATATGTCTCCATTTATTTAGTTATTCTTTGATTTATTTCATTAATGTTCCGTAGCCTTCAGAATACAGATTTATACTCAAGTATTTATTTTTTTAGCACTATCTCTTAGTTTTCATTTCTAGTCGTTGATTGGGAGTATATAGGAATATAGTATTTATTTTTTATATTTGTGTATTGATTTACATTCTGTGACTTTGCTAAACTTTTTAGTTCTATGGGATTTTTAAACTTATACAGTCTTTTTTTTTTTTTTTTTGAGACAGAGTCTCACTATATCACCCAGACTGGAGTGCAGCGGCGTGCTCCCAGTTCACTGTAATCTCCACCTCCCGGGTTCAAGTGATTCTCGTGCATCAGCCTCCCAAGTAACTGGGACTGCAGGCATGTGCCACCACACCTGGCTGATTTTTGTATTTTTAATAGAGATAGGGTTTCACCATGTTGACCAGTCTGGTCTTGAACTCCTAAGCTCGAGTGATCTGCTCGCCTCAGCTTCCCAAAGTGTTGGGATTACAGGCTTGAGCCACCTCACCCAACCAACGTATACAGTCTTGTTTTGTGTAAAGAGAGGCAGATTTCTGTCTTTCTTAACAAGTTGTATGTCTTTTCTCCTTGCCTTATTGCGTTGGCTAGGAATTCCTTTATGGTGTTGACTAGCAGTAGCAACAGAAAACGTCCTTGCCTTGTTCCTCATTTTAAGGGAGAAAGCATTCAGTCTTTCACTATTAAGTCTGATCTCTAACCAAAGGTTGCTTTGTAGGGCTACTGTCGAGGGCTTGAGAATTGAGGTAAAAGTGAAGGGCTAGTAATGGGGTAGGGAGCGCAACCACAGGAAAGCTAGAAGAAAGCTTGAAAAAAGGGAGAGCCCATATGAAAGTATATTATTGATCTGGCCACTGCTTGATGTTCATCACAATTGATTTATTGGTCTTGGGGAACCATCTGGCACATGCGTGGGCATTGAGTGGATCCCATAGCATTCCGAGCACAAGCAAGCATGGAGCAGCCGTGGGGGCTGGAGGTGAGAATGCTGTCGGGTTGTGCCTGCACGGAGCTCTGCCCATGTGGAACCGGTTGGGACAGAACAAGTAGCCAAGACCCTTATAAACTGATGGAGCTGAGAGAATTCAAGATGGCACATATGATTATATGGGAAACTTATTATCCAAATTTAAATCTTTCTCAACTGCTTTTCAGTTTTCATTTGTATACATGTATGCAGTTTAAAGCATCAGGTATGTCTACAAAGTTTATTATGAGAAACTACAGTCTCCTATCTCCCATCCCTGAATTCCTCAGTTTTTTGCTCCTAGATGCAAACTCTTTGAACTCTTTTAGCTGTTGCTTCAAAAATTTACCTCTATATCACTAAATAACTGTGTGTGTGTGTGTGTGTGCGCGCGCGTGTGTGTGTGTGCTTAGTCTTAAGCATTGGGTATCAACTTTCCACAAAAGAAAAAAAAACTGTGCCGGGCGTAGTGGCTCACGCCTGTAATCCCAGCACTTTTGGAGGCTGAGGCGGGCAGATCACCTGAGGTCGGGAGTTCGAGACCAGCCTGAACAACATGGAGAAACCCCATCTCTACTAAAAATACAAAAATTGGCCAGGCATGGTGGCGCATGCCTGTAATCCCAGCTACTCAGGAGTCTGAGGCAGGAGAATCGCTTGAACCCGGGAGGTGGAGGTTGTGGTGAGCCGAGATTGCGCCATTGCACTCCAGCCTAGGCAACAAGAGTGAAACCCTGTCTCAAAAAACAAACAAACAAACAAACAAATAAATGAATAAATAAATAAACTGTCTGACTTTCACCGGCACCACTACTCCCTCTACCCTCACCCTGCTTCCTGTTTCATCATTCTTCCAGCATACTTCAATCATAATTTGGGCTAACTCGATATTGAAAGTTTACAACATTGTGATTTTATAAATCCTCTTCATCTCCTGTGCTAAGTAAAACACTACAGTTATTTTTTTTTTCTTCCATAGTCTTTTGTTTTCCTTGTAATAATATTGTCTTATTTTTATTTATTTGACTTCTTGGTTTTCTGTCTCATTTCATCCCAAACTCTTATTCAGCAGCACAAACTGCTTCTTGGTACATCCAAGCACATCAGTTAATCTTTCAGTTGCATCTTCTTGGAAACTTTTTTTTGCAGATCCTTCTGGTTTGTTTCAATCTCTCTGGCTGCTTTCTAGGCCTGCTGAGATCTCCTTTCACCGCCATCTTGGGAATTCTCACTGTCTCTCTTCTGCCTTTGTTTCCCACTTTCACCTCTTTCTTGGTTTATTCTCTTGTTTTGGTGTAGCTTGTCCTCTAGTAAATTCTCGAGAAAGCATGCATGGGAGCTGAACTTTTTCTGTGTTCATTTCTGAAAATGGCTTTATTCTATTCTCACAACTGATTGATAATGTGGTTGGATATAGAATTCTATATTTTGAAATATTTTTTCCTTGGGATTTTGAAGGCATTTGCTCCATTGTGGTTTAGCTTCAGGAGTGCCATTGAAAAGTCTGATGTCATTCTGATCATTTGTGCTTTATCTATAACCTGTTTTTTCCTATATGAAATCTTGTATGACTTTTCATTTGTTCCCAATGATCTGAAATTTCCATTAGTGTATTTTCTAAAAATAGTACATTAGCCCGGGTGTTGTGGCTCAAGCATGTAATCCCAGCACTTTGAGAGGCCAAGGTTGGGTGGATCACCTGAGGTCAGGAGTTCAAGACCAGCCTGGCCAACATGGTGAAACCCCGTCTCTACTAAAAATACAAAAATTAGCTGGGTGTGGTGGCTCACGCCTGTAATCCCAGCTACTTGGGAGGCTGAAGTGGGAGGATCACTTGAACCCGGGAGGCAGAGTTTACGGTGAGCCGAGGTCGTTCCACTGCACTCCAGCCTGGGCAACAGTGAGAATCTGTCTCAAAAAAAAAAAAAAAAAAAAAGAAGGTACATTAATGTGTTTTAGTGGGCAAATATCTTCATCCACTTTGTTAGATACTTGTTACACATTTTCAATCTGGAAACTCATATCTTTTTGTTTTGTTTTGTTTTCTTGAGACAGTGTCTTGCTCTGTCGCCCAGGCTGGAGTGCAGTGGCACGATCAGGCTCACTGTAGCCTTGACCTCCTGGGCTCAAGTGAACTTCCCATCTCAGTCTCCCAAGTAGCTGGGACCCCAGGCACCTGCCACCATGCCTGGCTAATTTTTAAATTTTTTTTGTAGAGATGGGTCTCACTATGTTACCCATTGTGGTCTCCAACTCCTGGGCTCAAGCAATCCTCCCTCCTCGGCCTCACAGAGGGCTGGGATTATAAACTTGAGCCACTGGGCCCAGCCCCACATTTAATTTAAAGAAATTGGCCAGACATGGTGGCTCACGTCTGTAATTCCAGCACTTTGGGAGGTGGAGGCAAGTAGATCACTTGAGGTCAGGAGTTCAAGACCAGCTTGGCCAACATGACAAAACCGCATCTGTACTAAAAATGTAAAAAAATTAGCCAGTCGTGGTGGCGTGTGCCTGTAATCCCAGCTACTCAGGAGGCTGAGGCAGGAGAATCACTTGAACCTAGGAGGCGGAGGTTGCCGTGAGCTGAAATTGTGCCATTGCACTCCAGCCTGGGAGACAGCGCAATACTCTGTCTCAACAACAACAACAACAACAACAACAACAACAACAACCACTGTAAGACTCTGTCTCAACAACAATAACAACAAATACATAAAATAAATTTTAAAAAAGAAATTTAGTAACTTGTATGATGATCCCTCCCCTTTTATTTTCTATATTCTTTCTGAGATTCCTCATACTTGGATGTTAGATCCTCCCAGGACGACTCTCGAACTTTCATGTCTTTTCTCTCCAATGCTTTCTCCTTTTGCTCTGCTGTTTGGGTTATTTCTTCATCTTTATCCTCTAACCCTTCCACTAAGCTTTTAATTTGTGCTATCCAAGAGATATTTTTTGTTCTCAGAATGTTACTGTCTTTCTTTCTTTCTTGTTTTTTTTTGAGCCATGATCTTGCTTTGTCACCCAAGCTGGACTGCAGTGGCACCATCTCTGCTCACTGCAACCTCTGCCTCCCAAGCTCAAGCGATTCTCCTGCTTCAGCCTCCCAAGTAACTGGGATTACAGATGTATGCCACCATGCCTGGCTAATTTTTATTTTATTATTATTTTTAAGTAGAGATGGGTTTTCACCATGTTGGCCAGGCTGGTTTAGAACTCTTGACTTCAAGTGATATGCTTGCCTCGGCCTCCCAAAGCACTGGGATTACAGGCATGAGCCACCACACCTGGCCAGAATGTTCCTTTTTTTTTTTTTTTTTTGAGACAGAGTCTCGCTCTGTCACCCAGGCTGGAGTGCACTGGCACTATCTCGGCTCACTGCAAGCTCCACCACCCAGGTTCACGCCGTTCTCCTGCCTCAGCCTCCTGAGTAGCTGGGACTACAGGCGCCCACCACTACGCTGGCTAATATTTTGTATTTTTAGTAGAGACGGGGTTTCACCGTGTAAGCCAGGATGGTCTCGATCTCCTGACCTCATGATCCGCCTGCCTTGGCCTCCCAAAGTGCTGGGATTACAGGCATGAGCCACCGTGCCCAGCCCAGAATGTTCCTTTTTAATAACATCCTGTTCTTGTTTAATGTGTGCTATAGCTCATCGTTGGTACTACTAATGATAATTTTTTTTTTTTTTTTTTTTTTTTTTTTTTTTGAGACGGAGTCTCGTTCTGTCACCCAGGCTGGAGTGCAGTGGCCGGATCTCAGCTCACTGCAAGCTCCGCCTCCCGGGTTCACCCCATTCTCCTGCCTCAGCCTCCCGAGTAGCTGGGACTACAGGCGCCTGCCACCTCGCCCAGCTAAGTTTTTGTATTTTTAGTAGAGACGGGGTTTCACTGTGTTACCCAGGATGGTCTCGATCTCCTGACCTCGTGATCCGTTCGTCTCGGCCTCCCAAAGTGCTGGGATTACAGGCTTGAGCCACCGCGCCCGGCTACTAATGATAATTTTTAAAAAATATTTTCGGCCGGGCGCGGTGGCTCAAGCCTGTAATCCCAGCACTTTGGGAGGCCGAGACGGGCGGATCACGAGGTCAGGAGATCGAGACCATCCTGGCTAACACAGTGAAACCCCGTCTCTACTAAAAATACAAAAACTTAGCCGGGCGAGGTGGCAGGCGCCTGTAGTCCCAGCTACTCAGGAGGCTGAGGCAGGAGAATGGCGCGAACCCGGGAGGCGGAGCTTGCAGTGAGCTGAGATCCGGCCACTGCACTCCAGCCCGGGCTACAGAGCAAGACTCCGTCTCAAAAAAAAAAAAAAAAAAAAAAATTTCTTCTCCCTATCTCTTTCCCTAAGTTTTTCTCTTTTAAAAAAGATCTATTTGTTATTGTTTGTCTCTGTTGGAAGGCTCCCCCAAGTGCCTTGGTGACCATTGGCTTCTGTGCATAGAGGCTGCTGGGAAGCTGAGAGCTGAGTTTGCTGCCCACCAAGAACTTCACTGTTGGGTGATCTGGCTGGGTTCTTTCATCAGTGAGCTCACAATGTCAGTGTCTTTAGGTCTTTGCTCTTGGGCTTCTCAGATCCCCAGGGAATTATCTTTGAATCTCCTGCCTACAGGTTCATACTAAGCCCTGATGCCAACTTGGAGTGTTCATATTCAGACAAAGACCCTCACTGTATTCCTCTGTTTTCAATGAGATGCCCCTGTCCCCGGCTGGACTTATTTTTCCTTAGTCCACAGACCCTTGGCTTTAGCCACTCTGCAGAATAAACCATCTATCTTCTGCTGGGGTGGAAATCCCCTGTGGTTCAATATGCTCTTTACCTCTGCTGCCAGAAGCACCTGGTACTCAATTCCTAGCCTTTGGGGGTTTCTTTTGTGTCTAGGCTTTCCTCACTGCCAGTTTAGGATTCAGTTTTTTTTCATTCACTGAGGTGGTTCTCACTCATTCGTCTGCTTTCCAATTTCAAAATTTTGTTTCTGTTGCCTCACATCCCATTTTCTTTTCTTTTTTTTTTTTTTTTGAGACGGAGTCTTGCTCTGTCACCCAGGCTGGAGTGCAGTGGCCGGATCTCAGCTCACTGCAAGCTCCGCCTCCCGGGTTTACGCCATTCTCCTGCCTCAGCCTCCCGACATCCCATTTTCTTTGTCATTGTGATATTTTGAAAATGCCTTTTCTGCCATTTTAAAGGAGTTTCAGGAGGTAGCAGGGATAAATACCTGCGTTTATTCTGCTGTCTCTAACTAGAAACTCTGCTTTTTTTTTTTTTTTCATAGTATCTAATTCATTTTGATATTTCCCAAAACTTCTTATGTCTTTTTTTTTTTGAGATGGAGTCTTGCTCTGTCACCCAGGCGGGAGTGCAGTGGTGCCATCTCGGCTTGCTGCAACCTCCGCATCCCAGGTTCAAGTGATTCTCTTGCCTCAGCCTCCCGAGTAGCTGAGACTACAGGTGCACACCACTATGCCCAGCAAATTTTTGTACTTTTAGTAGAGATGGGGTTTTGCCATGTTGGCAAGGCTGATCTCGAATTCCTGACCTCAAGTGATCCACCCGCCTCTGCCTCCCAAAGTGATAGGTGTCTTTTTTTCTTTTTCTTTTTAGACAAGGTCTTACTCTGTCACCCAGGCTGGAGTGCAGTGGAACGATCATGGCTCACTGCAGCCTCGACCTCCCAGGCTCAAGTGATCCTCCAACCTCAGCCTCCTGCGTAGCTGGGACCACAGGCATGCATCACCATGCCATGTTAATTTTTGTATTTTTCATAGAGATGGGCTTTTGCCATGTTTCCCAGGCTGGTCTTGAACTCCTGGGCCTGAGTGATCTACCAACCTCAACCTCCCGAAGTACTGGGATTACAGGCATGAGCCACTCCACCTGGCCTGTCATTAGTAATTTTAGTCACAGCTATTTTATGGTCTCTATCTCCTGGATCTATCATCTGAGATTCTTGGGGTATCCACTTGTACTGTTGGTTTTGCAGCTGGATCTCACTTATGGCTACTTTTGTTTTGTAATTTACCTTTGTGAATTCATCTGTAGGGGCATCTGTGGGTGGGAACCCTGGGCAGCCTGGGTTGAGGTCATAGCCCTCTAGTGCATGTTGGCATTTGTTTCTGCCCCATGCCAAGGGACCTATTTTTGTGTTAAGTTTTTGCTTTGGGGGTCCCCAGAGCATATAAGTAGCAGTCTAAATTTAAATCTCAAACCCCCTGAGGCTAAGTCTATGGTTACAAATTCCCAGAGCAGCCTGCTTTCCCCACTCCAAGCCCCGGATGTGGCAGGTGATCTGCCTGAGTGGAGACTGGTTTTTACCCTTGTCTACCTTTTCACTGAGAATGTAACTCTGGAGAGTCTGGCTTGGGGGTGGGTCTCATTTACAATCCCTCCATTTTGTGGAGCCCAAAGCCTCATTTATTGTCCCCAGAGGGGCTGTAAACTCCAGTCCCCAGACTGCAGAGACCAACACCCTCCACCTCGCCCATGCCGCCCACACCACACCAACACGGGCTGCCTGATTCCCGCTCTAGTTTTCAGCTGCTTCTGTGTTTTTGTCCCCAGGGAGTTCTCTTCCTTTCTTGCAAGCTCAGCCATGCATTTAAAAGGATAGTTGTTACATTTTGGCCACCATTTCCAAGTAGTATGTTGTAGCAAGAGGGTTTTCTGCTGTCTAGTCCGCAATATGGCTGGAAATGGAAGTCCAGGGTTTTGTTTGGCTATTTTTTGGTTTCCTTAAAAATGCTTTTTGTTACAAAAGTTAGCCGGTCGTGGTGGCATGTGCTTGTAGTCCCAGTTACTCAGGAGGCCAAGGCAGGAGAATCACTTGAACCCGGGAGGCAGTGGTTGCTGTGAGCTGAGATCACACCACTGTACTCCAGCCTGAGCAACAGAGCAAGACTGTCTCAAAAAATAAAAAATAAAAATAAAAATGCTTTTTGCATCTCTGTATTCCCCACAGCAGACCATCAATAGTAGTCCATGAATATTGGGGAAATGGAATGGAATTGCCCCATTTCTACCTAATTGGCAATTGTGCCAAGCAGTCCTGCTGTTTGGAACAGGAGTCTTGGAGAACAAAGGACCATGTTCATGCTCTTGAACCTGGTATTCAAGGCCCACCCTGGCCTGGACCCAACCTGCCTTGGGTCCCATCTCATGGCTGGCCAGTCTCCCTGGCATGTTGCCCTCCAGCCACACATCTGATCAGAGGCTCCATGCCACCCTGCTTTAAACTTCCTGCTTCCACCCTCTGGCCCAGGCTGAACGCCCACCCACACACATCGCCCACGCATCCCCTGCAGGCCCTGGCACTTCACTGTGGCTGTTTGCTTGCTGTCTTCTCTCCTGCACCAGACTTGCACTCCCTGGGGGCGAGGCAGGCCTCCTCTCCTTTCTGTGTCTCCAGCATCCTCACAGTAGCTGCATAAACATCCGAGGCGCTGGAGAGATGTGTCTCTAATGCGCAAACGAGCAAGCCGTGTTCCCACTGCACCAGCTCCAAGCACCAACTTTGCACTTTACAACGTTAAAGCAGCCGTTTCAGGCCCTCACTAAAGCCAGCCTTAACCTCACTCCCCTGTCCCAGATGGTCCCAGATACGGCAGGAGCAGAACTGTCCTCTGGCATTTTAATAGGGAGGTGACAGGTCATTTGGGTTAAAATGGACTCTAATTAGCCCTCGTAAGAGCTCAGCCTGGGGGAGGGTGAGAAGGAGCAGGCCTTTGACGAGGTGAGAGAGCCTCACCTGTTTTGACACACTAAAAAAAGGGCAGAGAATGTTGGGTGATAATGATGTGTCAGTGTGCGTTCTCAATTGTAACACATCTGGTGGGGACATTGATAATGGGAGGCTATGCATTGTGGGGGCAAGGGACATATGGAATGCCTCAACACCTTCTTCTCAATTTTGCTGTGAACCTAAAACTGCTCTTTAAAAAAAAAAAAATTAAGCCTAAAAAAAAAAAAGGGCAGGGAAAGACTTGGTCACTGGCTCCTCCCCTGCCCCGCCCCTCTCCCTCTTCGGGGTGGGGTTCCAGAGCCCAGGCTTGGGAAGAGAGATCTGTTTCCACAATGGGAACCAGATGTCTGTCTCCCCAAACCTGTGCCCCCTCAAAAGCAAGAGATGCAAGTTCAGCAGCTCTGTCTGTGTGGGTCCCTTGGCGGCCAGGGCACATGACTGGAAGGAAGGTTAACAGTGACCGGTTCACAGTGAGATTACAAAGCTCTTTCCTTCCGTGATAGCTGTCTGACCGCGACACACCGGGAGTTGCTCACGGAGACTGAGAGATGAGAAAGGACTTGCTCAAGGTCACAAGGCAAGCGGTGATGACACAGCGGAGGCCAGGGCTGCACCGTCCTGCACACAGGGCACTCGAAATGTGGCTAGCCTGAATTGCTATGCGCCTTGAATGTGACATGCACAGATATGCAAAGACTTCGTATGGGGAAAAAAAGTAAATATCTCATTAATAATCTTAAATATGAATTACCTGTCAAAGTGATAATATTTTGGATCTTTTGGGTTAAATACAAATATTATGAGAAGGAATTCTACCAGTTTCTTTCTTTTTTTTTTTTTTTTTGAGACAGAGTCTCGCTTACTCGCCCAGGCTGGAGTGCAATGGCGCGATCTCGGCTCACTGCAAGCTCCGCCTCCCGGGTTCACGCCATTCTCCTGCCTCAGCCTCCCGAGTAGCTGGGACTACAGGCGCCCGCCACCTCGCCCGGCTAATTTTTTGCATTTTTAGTAGAGACGGGGTTTCACCGTGTTAGCCAGGATGGTCTCGATCTCCTGACCTCGTGATCCGCCCGCCTCGGCCTCCCAAAGTGCTGGGATTACAGGCGTGAGCCACCGCGCCCGGCCGGAATTCTACCAGTTTCTTTTCTTTTTTTTGAGACAGTCTCACTCTGTTGTTCAGGCTGGAGTGAAGTGGCATGATCTCGGCTCACTGCAACCTCTGCTCACTGCAACCTCCACCTCCCGGGTTCAAGTGATTCTCCTGCCTCAGTCTTCCAAGTAACTGGGGCTATAAGCATGCACCACCATGCCTGGCTAATTTTTATATTTTTTAATAGAGACGGGGTTTCTCCATGTTGGCCAGGCTGGTCTCGAACTCCTGGCCTCAAGTGATCTGCCCGTCTTGGCCTCCCAAAGTGCTGGGATTACAAGCATGAGCCACCACACCCGGCCCCAGTTTCTTTTTATTTGGTGTTTTTTGTGTTTTTTTTTTTTTTGAGACGGAGTCTCGCTCTGTCACCCAGGCTGGAGTGCAGTGGCGCGGTCTCGGCTCACTGCAAGCTCCGCCTCCCGGGTTCACGCCATTCTCCTGCCTCAGCCTCCCGAGTAGCTGGGACTACAGGCGCCCGCCACCACGCCCGGCTAATTTTTTGTATTTTTAGTAGAGACGGGGTTTCACCGAGTTAGCCAGGATGGTCTCGATCTCCTGACCTTGTGATCCGCCCACTTCAGCCTCCCAAAGTGCTGGGATTACAGGCGTGAGCCACCACGCCCGGCCCCAGTTTCTTTTTATTTGGTTTTAATGTAGCTACCAGAACATTTAAGATGGCTTACGTGTCTTGCATTTGTCTAGCACTCAGGTCAGGTGACTCCTTGGCAGATCCGAGGGCCAAGGGGCCTCTGCCGGCTCCAAATTAGCTGCTGTGGGTTCAGGCCTCAGCTCCACCACTTTTGACCTGTCTGACCTTCCTACGACAACAGGCCCCTGCACTCCGGGCCCCAGTTTTCTCACTCATAAATGGGCACAGTTGGGCCCCCAGAGGAGCCAAGTAGTCTGAGGTTCAAAGAAACAACCGACATGCAGGGTGCCCAGCCAATCACCCGTCCGTAATGAAACGATTCCCTGAGTGATGATTCGCCCAGTCTCTGTCTTCACCACCAGGCTGGAAGGCCATGAGGGTAGGGCCTTGTGTGATGTCCTCAGTACCCAGCACGGAGCAGGTGGCCAAGAATGAATGAATGAATGAATGAATGAATGAATGAGCTCTTGTTCAGCACCACTCAACACTGGCTTCCGAATGAAATGGTGCACTTTGGCTGTGAACATGAGCCATTCTCAATCTATTTTCCACCTTTGCATTTATACCATATTTGTGAGAGGCACAGCCATGTGACATTTCTTTGTACCTCTGTCCTAATTTGGGGTCCCTTGAAAGCCCTGCATTAAGGACTTGGGGGTGACGCCAGGAGGCAGGAGAGTGTGGCAGGGGAGGAGGAGAGATGGAGGTGTGTGTGTCTGAGATGGCTGCTGTCTGAGAGAGGAGGCTGGATGCCTCTGGGAATTCTGGAAGCAAACAGAATGCCTTCCAGAATGGTCTTCTGGAAGATTCCAGGTGGGGGTATCTATCCGCTGGTTCCTGCCCTCCACTGCAGAAGTTTGCTCCAGGAGCCTTCACCCCAAGGCAGGAGGGACCTGCAGGAGGTGGAACCGGTGCTGCAGCCCCGATCAGAGGGAGCCGAGGGCACGTGATGTGGCACAAACAGTGTCTGCCACAGTCTTGAAGTTCACAGACACCAAAAAGCACTCATAATGGCTATAACAAATAAAGACCAGTAGCAGCCGGCCAAGGTGGGCGGATCACCTGAGGTCAGGAGTTCGAGACCAGCCTGGCCAACATGGTGAAACCCTGTCTCTACTAAAAATGCAAAAAATAGCCGGGCATGGTGGTGCATGCCTGTAATCCCAGCTATTTGGGAGGCTGAGACAGGAGAATCGCTGGAACCCAGGAGGCAGAGGCTGCAGTGAGCTGAGATCATGCCACTGCGCTCCAGCCTGGATGACAGAGCAAGACTTTGTCTCAAAAAAAAAAAAAAAAAAAAAAAATCAGTAGCAGAACTTAAGGGATGTGGCGTAGATAGAATGGGCTGTGGCTTCTGACGATTCTGGCAGTTTCTGGCGATATGAGCAATTTCTGGCAAGCTAGCAGAAATCTTGCTTATTTGTTCATTCATGCGCTCATTCATTCATGGGTCGATCTGTTCATTCGTTTGCCAACCAATATTTACTGTACACCTTGTCTGCATCAGGCCCTGGCCCACCCCAGAAAGGATGGGAGAATGAAGAAAAGGGTAAGGAGGTCATGATATCAACCGAAGGGAGCCCTTCCTACTTCATGTATTAATTACATAAGTCACTTGCAAACTTCAGTCCTCGCATCTTCATTGGTAACGAGGGACTGATGCTGAAAGTCACTCATTGTTGGGTGACAGGACAGCTGAAGGCCCTGAAGAGGGCTTAGCCTTGTCCTGAATGGAGGACTTAAAGATGAATTCATCCACCTAGCTGGGTACGGTGGCTCACGCCTGTAATCCCAGCACTTTGGGAGGCCGAGGCAGGTGGATCACTTGAGGTCAGGAGTTTGAGACCAGCCTGGCCAACACAGTGAAACCCCATCTTTACTAAAAATAAAAAAATTAGCCGGGCGTGGTGGGGCGCTCCTGTAATCCCAGCTACTCAGGAGGCTGAGGCAGGAGAATCGCTTGCACCTGGGAGGTGGAGGTTGCAGTGAGCCGGGATCGCACCACTGCACTCCAGCCTGGGCAACAGAGTAAGACTCTGTTTCAAAAAAAAAAAAAAGAAGAAGAAGCCATGAGCAAGAAAAAGAGAAATGAACTCATCCACTCATCCTGCCTTCCCGTGTCCACTTGGCCTACAGCCCTGGTGCCTACTCACTGCCAGGCTTTGTACCAGTTGTAGGTGTGGTGGTGAACAAGAGGGAGTCCCTACCCTTGGGAGCTCACAGAGGAACCACCCCTGAAGATGATTCAGAGGCAGACTCCAAGTCCTGGGGAGAGTAGAGAGGGGTCGAGAACTGCTGGGTCTTGGAAGGCTCCCTGGGAAAGGTGCCATTGAACATTCACCCAAGGCCTCTGGGCCCCAGATGTGAGCTTCTGGCACAGAGCAGACCTGGCTGAACCCCGTAACTGGCTGCTTGGCAAAGGACATTGGCAAACTCAGGCTTACTTGAGCTATTTGCATATCATTTGCATCTATCTGCATATGTGGTGGCACAGCCTGGTCTCTTACGCATTTAAATTGCAAGTTATTTGTCTCTCTTTGAAAGCTCTCATTTGTTTCCCCAAGGGGAGCTGGCTCCATTTCCCCTAGTTGCCTTAAGACTGTCGAGTTTGCCCAGTGAGGTTCAAGGCCGTGGATCGCTGGCTGCATTGTGTGTTTGTTATTCTGGGTTTCAGAGCACCGTATTATTTCTGAGGTACGGCATGTGCCCCTGTGTTACAGATGGAGACGCTGATGCAGAGACTCACTGAGGTGCCCAATCCCACTTACCATGTGGGAGGCAGGACTATGGTCAGGGGTCAGGGCTCCTGATTGCTGATCCCATGCTGGGAGAGCCCTTAGAAATAATCTCTCCACTGGGCACAGTAGCTCACTTCTGTAATCCCAGCACTTTGGGAGGCTGAGGCGGGCAGATCACTTGAGGTCAGCCTGGCCGACGTAATGAAACCCCGTTTATACTAAAAATACAAAAATTAGCTGGGCATGGTTGCAGGAGCATGTAATCCCAGCTACTCGGGAGGCTGAGGCAGGAGAATTGCTTGAACCCGGGAGGCAGAAGTTGCAGTGATCGGAGATTGTGCCATTGCACTCCAGCCTGGGCGACAGAACGAGACTCTGTCTCAAAACAAAACAAAAACAAAAACAAATACAAAACAGAACAAAACAAATCAAATCATCTCTGTGCAAGTGATGGGAGGAGCCCCAGAGAGGTGCGGGAATTTGCCCAAGGCCACACAAGCTAGTCCAGGACGTAGCACTGGCTCCTACAGCTCTGCCTGAGGACAACAGTCCCCTCTACCAAGGTGCTTGTTTTGGCCGCTGCGTCAGTGACCTCTGCCGCTTCAGAGAGGGACTGTCCCCATCAATACCAGGTGCTTTGATTTCTTCCTATTTGGGTTGTTGTTGAAAGCGTGTTGAGTGAGTGTCACCCAAGCTAACCCCTTCCGATTAATCAGGAATTGATTTCGCCCAGACACGAACGCTCTAACTGGTGACATTCTGCTGCCCAGGAGGCACAGTCTGGGCCATCCCAGGGAGTGCAGGTCCCTGCACTCAGCAGGTGCACCCCTGACATGACAGTGAAAACTAAAACCAGACTTGTGGACATCAGCTTGTATGTCAAAGCATGTCACTAGGGTAGGGTGGGATCTTACTCAAAGCCAGCACTGGGTCTAGCCTACTGTCATATCATTTGGGGATCTTTACTTGAGAAAAACAACTGTGTCATTCACTTTTTTTTTTTTCTTTTGAGACAGAGTTTCGTTCTTGTTGTCCAGGCTGGAGTGTAATTGTGCAATTTTGGCTCACTGCAACCTCCACCTCCTGGGTTCAGGCAATTCTCCTGCTTCAGTCTCCCTAGTACCTGGGATTACAGGTGCCCGCCACCATGCCTGGCTAAATTTTGTATATTTAGTAGAGACGGGGTTTCACCATGTTGGCCAGGATGATCTCAAACTCCTGACTTCAAGTGATCTACTGCCTTGGCTTCCCAAAGTGCCAGAATTACAGGCGTGAGCCACTGCGGCCGGTCTGTAATTCACTCTTTTTTTTTTTTTTTTTTTTTTTGAGACGGAGTCTCCCTCTGTCGCCCAGGTTGGAGTGCAGTGGCTGGATCTCTCAGCTCACTGCAAGCTCCACCTCCCGGGTTTACGCCATTCTTCTGCCTCAGCCTCCCGAGTTGCTGGGACTACAGGCGCCCGCCACCTCGCCCGGCTAATTTTTTGTATTTTTGAGTAGAGACGGGGTTTCACCGTGTTAGCCAGGATGGTCTCGATCTCCTGACCTCGTGATCCGCCCGTCTCGGCCTCCCAAAGTGCTGGGATTACAGGCTTGAGCCACCGTGCCCGGCCTGTAATTCACTCTTAACGATGTGCTGGGTTTTCACTGGGGTTCCTTCCATTCCTCATCCTGCGAGACAGGGTGATTCCCATTACATGGATGAGGCCACCGAGGCTCAGTGAGGTAAAGAGGCTTGCTCAGGTCACACAGTGAAGGGTCAGGGTGAAGGCTCAGTATCAGGGTTGGCTGGTTCCAGACCCCAACAAAAGGGCCTGTACTTTCCACTAAGTCATGTCACTTCCAATGACAAATCTAAAACCAGACTGAACACGAGCCCTAAGTTCTAAGTCTTAGGTAGTATGGTGTAGTGATTTACGAAGCAGACTTGCTAGCAGTGGAGGAGTAGCTTGTGTCAGATAAACTTTCTGCTGGCCGGGCGCGGTGGCTCAAGCCTGTAATCCCAGCACTTTGGGAGGCCGAGACGGGCGGATCACGAGGTCAGGAGATCGAGACCATCCTGGCGAACACGGTGAAACCCCGTCTCTACTAAAAAAATACAAAAAACTAGCCGGGCGAGGTGGCGGGCGCCTGTAGTCCCAGCTACACAGGAGGCTGAGGCAGGAGAATGGCGTAAACCCGGGAGGCGGAGCTTGCAGTGAGCTGAGATCCGGCCACTGCCCTCCAGCCCCGGCGACAGAGCGAGACTCCGTCTCAAAAAAAAAAAAAAAAAAAAAAAAAAAAAACTTTCTGCTAACAATTATAAAGTCTGAAAAAATATATAAAATAATTTGTTGGCCGGGTGCGGTGGCTCAAGCCTGTAATCCCAGCACTTTGGGAGGCCGAGACGGGCGGATCACAAGGTCAGGAGATCGAGACCATCCTGGCTAACACAGTGAAACCCCGTCTCTACTAAAAAATACAAAAAACTAGCCGGGTGAGGGGGCGGGAGCCTGTAGTCCCAGCTACTTGGGAGGCTGAGGCAGGAGAATGGCGTGAACCTGGGAGGCGGAGCTTGCAGTGAGCTGAGATCCGGCCACTGCACTCCAGCCTGGGCGACAGAGCGAGACTCCGTCTCAAAAAACATAAATAAATAAATAAATAAATAAATAAATAAATAAATAAATACAATAATTTGTTTAGCCGGGTGTGGTGGCTCATGCCTGTAATCCCAGCACTTTGGGAGGCTGAGGCGGGCGGATCACCTGAGATTGGGGGTTCGAGATCAGCGCCTGACCAACATGGAGAAACCCCATCTCTACTAAAAATACAAAATTAGCCGGGCATGGTGGTGCTCGCCTGTAATCCCAGCTACTCAGGAGGCTGAGGCAGGAGAATCACTTGAACCTAAGAGGCGGAGGTTGCGGTGAGCTGAGATCACACCACTGCCCTCCAGCCTGGGCAACAGAGCAAGACTCTGTCTCAAAACAGAACAAAACAAAACAAACAAACAAACAGAAATTAAGCAGAAAACAGAAGTCTTATTGGCTCAAGACTACATAGTTGGAGTTCAGGGCTTCCAGAGCAACTGGAAATTGAGAGAGAGAAAAAATTATCCCAGAAAAGAGAGGCACAGAAGGAGAAAACTCCCCTTAAATCCTCGGCTGACTCTGGCGTGGGGCATGACTCCAAGAAGCCTACGGGAAGACACAGATGGAAGACTAAAAGGGGGGAGCGTAGGTTCCTATAGCTGTTTGATATTTGGGAGATGGATTTTCCAGTTCAAATCTCACCAAGTTAGTGGGACTTGGTAAGCACACCAGGCTTTTTCACTGAGATCCTGGGAGATCATGACTTAGGAAGACGCACTAAAACAAACCTACTTCAACAAAGTTTAAAATCAAGCCTCCGGCCGGGCGCGGTGGCTCACGCCTGTAATCCCAGCACTTTGGGAGGCCGAGGTGGGCGGATCACGAGGTCAGGAGATCAAGACCATCCTGGCGAACACGGTGAAACCCCGTCTCTACTAAAAATACAAAAACAATTAGTCGGGCGTGGTGGTGGGCGCCTGTAGTCCCAGCTACTCAGGGAGGCTGAGGCAGGAGAATGGTGTGAACCCCGGAGGCGGAGCTTGCAGTGAGCCGAGATTGCGCCACTGCACTCCAGCGTGGGCGACAGAGCGAGACTCCATCTCAAAAAAAAAAAAAACAAAAATAAAACAAAAATAAAATCAAGCCTCCACCAAATCAAGGTGAATGGTCAGCAACTAAACAGAGCAATATGCAAAATTCTTCAGAGAAAGACAACACAATCCACAATCTCTATACTGTATTATTTACAATGTCCGGCATAAAATAAAAAATTACTAGATATGTAGAGAAACAGAAAAATGGGACACATAATTAAGATTTAAAAAAATAGAAATAGGTGTAGATGTTGGAATTCATAGGCAGACTTTAAATCATTGTAATACACTTCTTTATTATAATCTACAAGAAGGCTGGGCACAGTGGTTCATGCCTATAATCCCAACACTTTGGGAGGGCAAGGTGGAAAGATTCCTTGAAGCCAGGAGTTCAAGACAAACCTGGGCAACATAGTGAGACCCAATCTCTGCAAACAAATTTAAAAAATAGCTGAGACCAGGTGTGGTGGCTCCCAAAGTGCTGTAATCCCAGCCTGGCCAATACGGTGAAACCCTGTCTCTACTAAAAATACAAAAATTAGCCAGGTGCGGTGGTGGGCGCCTGTAGTCCCAGCTACTTGAGAGACTGAGGCAGAAGAATCGCTTGAACCTGGGAGGCAGAGGTTGCAGTGAGATGAGATCACACCACTGCAATCCAGCCTGGGCAACAGAGTGAGACTCCATCTCAAATTTTTTTTTTTTTTTTTTTTTTTTTTTTTTTGAGACGGAGTCTTGCTCTGTCGCCCAGTCTGGAGTGCAGTGGCGCGATCTCGCCTCACTGCAAGCTCCGCCTCCCGGGTTCACGTCATTCTCCTGCCTCAGCCTCCCGAGTAGCTGGGACTTGCCCCAACCGCGGGCTAATTTTTTGTATTTTTAGTAGAGACGGGGTTTCACCGTGGTCTCGATCTCCTGACCTTGTGATCCGCCCGCCTCGGCCTCCCAAAGTGCTGGGATTACAGGCGTGAGCCACCGCGCCCGGCCTTCAAAAATTTTTTAAAACATAAAAATAAATTTTTTAAAAATTAGCTGAATGTGGTGACACATGCCTGTTGTTCTAGCTACTTGGGGGGCTGGGGCAGGAAGATTGCTTGAGCCCAGGAGTTTGAGGCTGCAGTGAGCTATAATTGCATCACTGCGCTCCAGCCTGGATGAAGAAAAGAAAAGAAAGAGAAGGCCGGGCACAGTGGCTCACGCCTGTAATCCCAGCACTTTGGGAGGCCGAGACGGGCGGATCACGAGGTCAGGAGATCGAGACCATCCTGGCTAACACGGTGAAACCCCGTCTCTACTAAAAAATAAAAAAAACTAGCCAGGTGAGGTGGCAGGCACCTGTAGTCCCAGCTACTTGGGAGGCTGAGGCAGGAGAATGGGGTAAACCCAGGAGGCAGAGCTTGCAGTGAGGTGAGATCCGGCCACTGCACTCCAACCTGGGCGACAGAGCGACACTCCGTCTCAAAAAAAAAAAAAGAAAGAAAAGAAAGAGAGAGCGCACACAAGAGAGAAAGAGAAAGAAAGAGAAGAAAGAAAGGAAAGGAAAGGAAAGGAGAAAGAAAGAAGGAAAGAAAGAAGAGAAAAGAAAAAATTAACAAAGTAAAATGAATCTATAAGGAAAAGCAAAGGCAATTATAGTAGATAAAGACAAGAGAAATTTCAGGAGTGTATTAGTTTCCTAGGGCCACTAGAACAAAGTAGCACAAATTGAGTGGCATAAAACAAAAGAAATTTTCTCTTTCATAGTTACAGAGGCTAAAAGTATGAAATTCAGGTATGAGGCCGGGCACGGTGGCTCAAGCCTCTAATCCCAGCACTTTGGGAGGCCTCTGGCTTCTAGTGATCACGAGGTCAGGAGATCGAGATATCCTGGCTAACATGGTGAAACCCCGTCTCTACTAAAAATACAAAAAACTAGCTGGGCGTGGTGGCGGGCTCTTCTGTAGTCTCAGCTTTTTTTGGGAGGCTGAGGCGGGAGAATGGCATGAACCCGGGAGGCGGAGCTTGCAGTGAGCCGAGATCACACCACTGCAACTCCAGCCTGGGGACACGCGATTCTCCGTCTCAAAAAAAAAAAAAAGAAATTCAGGTATGAGCAGGGTGGATTTCTCCTGACGTCTCTCAGGAAGAATCTGTTCCATGCCTCTCTGTAGCTTCTAGTGACAGCCAGCAGTTGTTGGCATTCCTTGGTGTATAGATGCATCACTACAATCTCTTCCTTCCTCATAACAAGGCATTGTTCCTGGTGTCTCTCTTCTTATTTCTTTTAAAATTTTGATCTATTTATTTGTTTATTTATTTTGAGGCTGGGTTATGAGACCGGCTT
Organism: Macaca thibetana thibetana; assembly: GCF_024542745.1. Lineage (NCBI taxonomy): Eukaryota > Metazoa > Chordata > Mammalia > Primates > Cercopithecidae > Macaca > Macaca thibetana. Next base: position 8,974,281 of record NC_065592.1, read on the forward strand.
GATTTTTGTATTTTGGTAGAGACAGGATTTCACTGTGTTGCCAAGGCTGGTCTTGAACTCCTGGGCTCAAGTGATCCACCTGCCTCAGCCTCCCAAAGTGCTAAGATTACAGGTAAGCCACCACTCTCAGCTTCTGTCTTCTTTTCTTTCTGGTTTTTTTTTTTTTTTTTTTTTTTTTTTTTTTTTTTGAGACAGAGTCTCACTTTGTTGCCCAGGCTGTAGTACAGTGGCATGATCTCAGTTCACTGCAACCTTCCTCTCCTGGGTTCAAGCTGTGCTCCTGCCTCAGCCTCTGGAGTAGCTGGACTAGCTGGGATTATAGGCGTGCATCACCACACCCAGATAATTTTTGTATTTTTAGTAGAGACAGGGTTTTGCCATGTTGCCCAGGCTGGTTTTGAACTCCTGGCCTCAAGTGCTTTGTCTGTCTTGGCCTTCCAAAGTGTTGGGATTATAGACATGAGCCACTGTGCCTGGCCTCCTCTCTTTTCTTATAAGGACACCAGTCCGGCCAGACGTGGTGGCTCATGCCTGTAATCCCAGCACTTAGGGATGATGAGGCAGGTGGATTACTTGAGCCCAGGAGTTCAAGACCAGCCCAGGCACCATGGCGAAAACCTGTCTCTACTAAAAATACAAAAAATAGCTGGGTACAGTGGTGCACGCCTGTAGTCCCAGCTACTCAGGAGGCTGAGGTGGGAGGATTGCTTGAGCCTGGGAGGCAGAGGCTGCAGCGAGCCAAGATTGCACCATTGCAGTCCAGCCTAGGCAACAGTGAGACCTTGTCTCAAAACAAAACAAAACAAAAAAAAGACACCTGTCATATTTCATTAAGGGCCAAGGGCCTAACTTCCTCCACTATGACCTCATCTTAAGTAATTACATCAGCAATGACTCCATTTCTAAATGCGGTCACATTCTGATATATTGGGGGTTAGGAATACAACATATCGTTGGAAGGGGGTGGATATAATTAAACCCATAACAAGGCTGAGCATGGTGGTTCATGCCTGTAATCTCGACACATTGGGAAGCTGAGGCAGATGGATCACTTGAGGCCAGGAGTTCGAGACCAGCCTGGCCAACATGCCCTGTCTCTATTAAAAATACAAAAAAGTAGTCAGGAGTGGTGGTGTGCACCTGTAGTTGCAGGAGGGAGGCTAAGGCAACAGAATCGCTTGAACCTAGGAGACAGATGTTGCAGTGAGCCAGGATCATGCCACTGCACACCCTGGGCAACAGAATGAGACTCTATCTCAAAAAAAAAAGGTGTGTGTGGTGGGGAGACATAGCAACTATTTTTTAAAAAGAGAGAATCAGATTAAAATTTAAACTAAAAAATACAATGTCTAAAATTGAATATTCATTCGATGAGACTAAAGCATGTTGGACTTGTCTGAGCACAGTGGTTTATATCTGTAATCTCAGCACTAAGCTAAGGCAGGCAGATTACTTGAGACCAGGAGTTCTCACCGCACTAAGGCCGGGCGCTAGCCTGTGGGCAGGCGAGACGGGTTACGAGGTCAGGAGATGAGACCATCCTGGCTGGACGGTGAAACCCCATCTTCTAAGAAATACAAAAAAAGACCAGGTGGCGGGCGCCTGTGGTCCCAGCTACTTGGGAGGCTGAGGCCGGAGAATGGCGTAAACCCGGGAGCGGAAAACCGCACTCCAGCCTCTACAAAAAAAAAAAAAAAAAAAAAAAAAAATGCAAACATTAGCCGGGCATGATGGCATGTGTCCACAGTCCCAGCTACCTGGGAGGTTGAGGCAGGAGGATCGCTTAAGCTCAGGAGTTTGAGGCTGCAGTGAGTTGTGATCATGTTGCTATACTCTAGTCTGGGTGACCAAGTGAGACCTTGTCTAAAAAAAACAATAACATATTAGACCTAATTTTAAGAAGGCCAATACATGTAAAGACAGGTCAGTAGACCTTTTTTAGACTTTTTTAGCTGGAAACCTCTGTGGACTGTGGCACCTTTGCCTGAGATTTGCTCAGGCCCACTAGGCTCGTTCCATCCACTTGACCTTGCAGGTTGCACTCAGCTCACACTACCACCCTGGATCTCATGTCTGCCAAGGGTGAGCCAGGCGTGGAGTGGCCAGGGGTATGTGAGCAAACAAGCATGGGGTCCAGCCACTGCACACAGTCAGGCATGCTGGCTGCTGCCGTGGGGTGGGCAGCTCCAGGTGCCAGCATCAGTGCTGGCTCTCTGCGAGGCAGTGACTGGATCAGACACTCTGCAAGCATCTTTCAAGGCTGCCACTGGGAAACATGGTAGTGCCCAGAAGCTTGGAGACTCCAGGAACTGCAGGGCCCCAAAGAGGGGGTCACAGCCCTGGCTTGGGGAGCTCTCAGATCTGGGCTCCCTGAAGGGCTGTGGCTCTTCTCTACTTCTCTTCACTCACAATGGGCGTGTTTCAGCCTTTTTTGTGTTACAGATCTTTCAGCCTTCCCATTTGGCTGGTCCCAAGTTCTTGTCCTGTGTCTAGGAAGAACGAAGTGGAGGGAGAGCAAGGTGAAAAGCAGCTTTACCAACAGAATAGCTCAGAGGAGGCCCTGGAGTGGGTAGCTGCTCTCTGCAGCTGGCTTTCCTGACCTCTGCTCAGCTCTGACTGAGCCCAGGGCTTTTATGGGCCTCAGAGGGTAGGAAGTACACGCGGATTGGTCCATGGGCGGCCACGGGCAGGCCCAGAAAAAGGCACCACAAGTTTCCCACTTCAGCCTATAGGACTGGCAGCCCAGCCCCCAGCCCTCAGGCCTTCCCTGTCCTGAAGGTCGGACCTCACTAGAGACCCACCCCCTTCTGCCCAGGAACCTGTCTGCCTCCTGCTGCCATTCATGGCACCCAGGCTGTAGGTGCCGAGGGGCATCTGCAGGCCAGTGCCCTGCTGCTCTCAGCCCCCTTCAGCTTCCCTCCTATGCTCGTTGGTGCCCAAAGTCTGGAGGGGGCCTGGCCTATGCACTGACCTGAGCGTTTGGGCCCTGGTGCATGGTACCCAAAGTCTGCCCGCTCCATGGATTGGGAGGCTTGGGTCTGCAGCTGAGGGGGCCTGGAAGGGCAGGGCTTCTGCCTGCTCCTGCCCCTACCAGGAGCCCAGGGAGACCTGGGTCTGCAGCCACAACTTGGGTGGCAGCTGTGCCTAGTGGGGTGGGGCTTCTGTTTGCATCATGCCGTGGGAGGCCCCGGTCCACAGGCATAACTTGGGTGGCTGTGGCTGCATCCAGGGAGCTCCTGCCCCACCAGCTCCGAAGAGGTGTGTCTCCCACCTGTCTCCAGTTCCCACTGGCTCCACGGAATGGCAGCCCTGGCTGCACCTCCCCGCTGCAGCCAATGTGACGGCAGTGGCCACTCCGGATGGGCCCCCAGTGCTATCAGAAGCACAAAGAGAAAAGTGATTGAAAAATGCAGCCTCAGTAAGTAAGCTGTGGGGCAGGATAAAGCAGTCTAACATACATTTAATTGGCATTTCCAAGGAGAAAAGAGAGAGAATCTAAAACAGAAAAAAAATTATGCTGAAAATATTCCAAGGTTGATTGAAAAGAGAAAAATTAATCTACAGATTCAGAAAGTTCAGTGAGTCCCAGCCAGAATGAATGCAAAGAAAGTCCTATTTAGACACATCATGGGCAGACTACCGAAAATCAAAGAGAGAATGTGGAAAGCAGCTGGGGTGAGTGGGGTGGGAGGAGACAATTATACATAGGAAAACAATGCTGCAAAAGACTGCAGACTTCTCACAGAAACAATGCAAGTCAGCAAACAATGGAACAGCATCTGAAAAGTGATGAAAGAATAAATCTGTTAACTTTGAATGGTATCAGTGAAAATATCTCTCAAAATGGAAAAATAAAACCATTTGGGGATAAATAAAACAGAGGATTTGTGGTCAGCAGTCCAAAAGACTGTTTTTCCTTTCTTAAATTCTCTAAAAATTAATCCACCATTTAAAGCAAAAGTAACAATGCATTCTGGGATCTATAAGACATACAAAAATAAAGTACATGACCACAATAACACAAAAGGCTGGAAAAAAATGTGATTGCATTCCATATATATACACACACACACACACACACATATATATACACACACACATATATATACATATGAAATTTTATTGATTGAGTCAGAGTTTCACTCTTGTTGCCCAGGTTGGGGTGCAATGGCATGATCTCGGCTCACCACAACCTCTGCCTCCCAGGTTCAAGCAACTCTCCTGCCTCAGCCTCCCGAGTAGCTGGGTTTACAGGCATGTGCCACCACGCCCAGCTAATTTTGTATTTTTAGTAGAGATGGGGTTTCTCCATGTTGGTCAGGCTGGTCTCAAACTCCCAACCTCAGGTGATCCACCAGCCTTGGCCTCCCAAAGTTCTGGGGTTATAGGTGTGAGCCACCACATCCAGCCCTGGCATTATATTTTTGTAAAGTTCTTACATTATACATGAAGTGGTATAATGTTATTGGAGAGTAGACTGAATATTGAAGAATACACATTGTAACCCCCACTACAGCAAACAAAAATATAAAGAGGCGTAGCTAAAAAGTAAGTAGAGAAGGTGGAATAAAATGTTTTATAAAGTCTCAACCAAACAGAAGGCAATAAAGGAGGAACAAAAGAGAGGGGACAAATAGATAACAAATAGCAAGAGGATATGACTTAAACCCACCCCTAATGAAAAGTCTATTACATATGAAAGGACTAGGCACTGCCATTGAAAGGCAGATATTGCCAGACTTGATTGAAAAGGATCTTGGCTGAATTCTTGTCTGTAAATGGTGAGAATTAAATGAGACTGTGCATCAAAGCACTGAGCACAGTGCCTGGCCCACACTGGAGGCTTCTTCAATGAAAACTCTGGCATATTCTTTTTTTTTTTTTTTTTTTTTTTTTTTTTTGAGACGGAGTCTCCCGCTGTTGCCCAGGCTGGAGTGCAGTGGCGCCATCTCGGCTCACTGCAAGCTCCGCCTCCCGGGTTCCCGCCATTCTCCTGCCTCAGCCTCCCGAGTAGCTGGGACTACAGGCGCCCGCCACCGTGCCCGGCTAATTTTTTGTATTTTTAGTAGAGACGGGGTTTCACTGTGGTCTCGATCTCCTGACCTTGTGATCCGCCCGCCTCGGCCTCCCAAAGTGCTGGGATTACAGGCTTGAGCCACCGCGCCCGGCAACTCTGGCATATTCTAAGAGTCCTGCTTTCCTTCACACCTGTCTGTGAGCTCTGTGGGGAGGCCCCAGTTAGCCACCCACATAGTGTACAGCCCAGAGCTGGGCATTCATCTAATCAGCCTTTGTGGACCACCGACATCATGCCAGACAGATGGGGCCTTATCCCCTGGCAGTTGCATGTAGGTTATATGTCTGCTTTTCAGAAACAGTGAAATGACTCCTCCTCCTTTGCGTCCTCCAAAGAGGAGTTGGAGAAGGAGCCAGGGCACAAACAGACAGACTGTCAAAACCATGCCTAGGCTGGGCGTGGTGGCTCAAGCCTGTAATCCCTGCACTTTGGGAGGCTGAGGCAGGCAGATCACTTGAGGTCAGGGGTTCAAGACCAGCCTGGCTAACATGGTGAAACCCTGTCTCTACTAAAACTACAAAAATTAGCTGGGTGTGGTGGTGCACACCTGTAATCTCAGCTACTCAGGAGGCTGAGGCAGGAGAATAGCTTGAATCCAGGAGGTGGAGGTTGCAGGGAGCCATGACGGTACCACTTCACTCCAGCCTGGGCGACAGAGCGAGGTGCCATCTCAAAAACAAAACAAGACAAAATAAAACGAAAAACCATGCCTAGAGCTGAGACATCCTGAGGCTGGCTGAGGTCATCAGCTTGTGGCCAGTGTAGCCACTTCATGTTGGCCCACATCCTCCCCTTCCCTGGAAGCTGAGGCCAGAGGTCTGCCCATTAATCTCCCAGTGCCCCAGAGCTTCAGAGGAAGCCCCTTTTCCCGGAGAAACTCTTGTTCTCTAGCATGGAAGCCCAGCTCCTTATTTATTCCTGGAGCCTAGCTCCTTCTAGTCAAGCCAGAGCACCAGGCTTTTGGTCAGGGGGCTGTATGCATGGGGCAAAGCAGTGTCCAGGACCTGGAATAAGAGAAGCTTGCATTATGCTCTATGTCAGCCCAGTGGGGGCTACAGGTCCTGGGTTACCACTTGCCAGTTGGTGGTTGTGTGGGCAAGGAAAGGGGATCATGGTACCCTGAGGGGCACCTCTCATTCACCTGTGAGAGGCCCGACATCTGGCCACTCCAGACAGACTCCACGCTGGACAACAGTTGGGTTCAGAACTTTGAGGAACAAATTGCTGTTTCCAGCTCAGGTGTTCAGTCCATTGGGCTCCTCCTCTTCCAAATCCCCTATCACTAACCCTCCTGCTGCAATGAGGGTAACCTCTACCCCTATTTCTAACACCATGAAGTAGTTTCACCTGTTTTTACCCTTTATATAAGTGAACTATTTTGCACATTATGGTTGTAGATTCATCTGTATCGTTGTGTACGGTTTGTTTATTCTTAAAGCTCATCAGTCGTCCACTGTACAAATGAATAGTCTATAATTTCTCTATCTGTTCTAAAGCTGGAGGATATTCAGATTCTTTCCAGTTTAGGGCTATCATGAATAGTGTTGGTGTGAATATTCCAGGTTATGTCTTTCTTTTTTTTGTTTTGTTTATTGAGACAGGATCTTGCTCTGTCACCCAGGCTGGAGTGCAGGGGTGATATCACAGTTCACTGCAGTCTCCACCTTCCAGGTTCAATCAATCCACATGCCTTGGCATCCTGAGTAGCTGGGACTACAGGGATATGCCACCATGTCTGGCTACTTTTTAACAGAGACGGGGTTTTGCCTTGTTGCCTATGCTACTCTTGACCTTCTGGGCTCAAGCAATCCTCCCTCCTTGGGCTCCCAATGTGCTGGGATCACAGGCATGAACCACCTCACTTGGCACAGGTTACATCTTTTGATGAACACATGGATGCATTTCTTTTGCCTGTATGCCCAGGAGTGGAAATGCTGGGTCAGAGGGCAGGGTGTGTTCAATACGATTAGATCTTACGGATGCTTTCATAGTGATTGTACTAATCTAGATTCCCATCAGCAATGTCTGAGAGTTCTGGTTGCTCCACATCCTCATCAACACTTGCTACTGTCAGTCTTTTCCACTTAAACTTTTCTGGTGTCTGAAGTGGTAGCTCATTGTGGTTTTGTATTCTCCTTGCTACTGTCCGAATATTTGAGTTTCTCCCAAAGTTCATATGTTAAGACCTAATTGTCTGGGTGCGGCGGCTCACGTCTCTAATCCCAGCACTTTGGGAGGCCGAGGCGGGAGGATCACGAGGTCAGGAGTTCGAGACCAGCCTGACCAACATGGTGAAACCCTGTCTCTACTAAAAGTACGAAAATTAGCTGGGTGTGGTGGTGCCCAGCTACTTTGGAGGCTGAGACAGGATAATCACTTGAACCTAGGAGGCAGAGGTAGAGGTGAACCAAGATCACACCACTGCACTCCAGCCTGGGTGACAGAGCAAGAGTCCATCTCAAAAAAAAAAGACCTAATCACCAACGTGATGGTGTTAGAAGGTGGGGATCTTTGAAAGGTTATTAGGTCATGAGGGCTCTATCCTCGTGAATTGGATTACAGCCCTCATAAAAGAGGTTCCAGGGAACTGTCTTCCCCCTTCCACCATGTGAGGATACAGCAAGAAGGTGCCATGTTTGAAGCAGGGAATGGGCCCAGGCACTGGATCTACTGCTGCCTTGATCTTGAACTTACTTCCCAGCCTCCAGAACTGTGAGCAATAAATTCTGCTGTTTATAAATCTCCCAGTCTAGGGTATTTTGTGACAGTATCCCGAACTGACCAAGACACCCCCATGAGTCATGAAGCTAGCAGCTTTTTGTGTATTTGTTGGCCTCCTAAGTATTCTTGTTATGAAGTATTTCAATGCAAACCCTCCCCCATTTTTCTCTTGAATTGTCTGCCTTTTTCTTTTTGATTTGTAGGAGTTCTTTATATATAGTGGGAAAAAATCATTTGGGATGTGTGTGTGTGTGCGCGCACACGCAAATGCATGCGTGCATGTGTTTAAAAGGCCAATCTTCTCTGTCCCACAAATTCAGAACACCACAGTGGTTGGGCCATAATTGCACTGTGGGTGGTGGCAGGGTTTCAAACAAAAGGCATAATAACATGTCACATAAAATTAATCTGATTTGAATTGATTTTGTATGTGATGGGTCAATTTGTCTTGGTTTTATGCTTGTATATGAACTACAAGGAGTTTATAACTCATTTTATGCTTGCGCATGTTTAAGTAACACACAATAAAAATCATTTAAGGCAACAATAAGGGCCCATGAGATGCCCTTCTTCTCTTGGTAAGCAGGAGGAGATTCTCAAAACACAAATTCAATCTGTGACTCCCCTGCTTCACGCATCTCAAAAGATCCCTTTTTTTTTTTGTCTAGGATGGAGACGAGCCTCCTTCCCCTGGCAGCTGACCTCGTCAGACCTGCTCCCCTGCGCTGTTCACTGAAGCTGCCGCCTCTTTCTGGGCATGGTCTCTCCATATCTTCTCTCTCCACGTAAGCCCTCAGCTCCTGTTTTGGAGCAGCTGCTGCTCCGACCACCCCTTTTGCTTAGACTTAACTCGGCTCAATCATCCCTTCTCTGGGACACTCCCACTATGGCCTCTGAAACCACCAGCCCAGCTGGGCACTTTGCTTCTTTGCATCATCTCAGCTGAGATTTTTAATTTATTTGTGGGATCCTCCCCTCCCAAACAATAAGTTCTGTGAAGACAGAGATAGTATTTTTTTCTCCTCACCTTATTGATTTATTTAATTTATTTATTTATTTATTTATTTGAGACAGAGTCTCACTCTGTTGCCCAGGCCTGAGTGCAGAGGTGCAGTCTCGGTCCACTGCAGCCTCCACCTCCCAGGTTCAAGTGATTCACCTGCCCAGCCTCCTGAGTAGCTGGGACTACAGATATGCACCATCATGCCAGGCTAATTTTTGTATTTTTAGTAGAGACAGAGTTTTGCCAGGTTGGCCAGGCTGGTCTCGAACTCCTGACCACAGGTATTCCACCCGCCTCAGCCACTCAAAGTGCTGGAATTACAGGCATGAGCCACTGCGCCCGGCCTTCTCCTCAACTTTTTCTCCAGTGTCCACTCCAGCATGCAGTATTTGCTAAGTGCTCAGTAAATGTTTGTTGAATGACTTACTAACCTGAGCTTGTGTAACTCTCTCACTGTCTTGATGCTGAAAGGCAGAGAGGGCCCAAGGTCACATGTAGGGAAGGGCCAAAGGCAGGACTGGAGCCCAGCAATTCTTGTTTAACCACACGGAATGGGAAGTAAAGTCCTCTTTGGCCAGCAGCAGAGGAGCCAGGTCCTCCTTGTCATCATCCTGGAAGACCCTAAAGGATCATCTAGGCCAATTCTTTTCATTCTTCAAATGGGGCATCTAAGAACTGAAGAGGGGACACGGATTGTCTAGAGTCACACTGTGAAGGTGACCTGGAAGTTCCGCTAGAGAACACAACAGATTCTATCCTGTAGAAACACAACGGGTTCTACCCAGATTGCCGGACACTCAACATTCTTTTTTAATTAACTAAATTAATTAATTATTTTTTGAGTGCAATGGTGTAATCTCAGCACACTGAAACCTCCACCTCTCAGGTTCAAGCAATTCTCCTGCCTCAGCCTCCCGAGTAGCTGGGACTACAGGTGTGTGCCACCGCACCCAGCTAATTTTTGTATTTTTAGTAGAGTTGGGGTTTCACCGCATTGGCCAGGCTGGTCTTGAACTCTTGGCCTCAAGCAATTCACCTGCCTCAGTCTCCCAAAGGGCTGGGATTTCAGGCATGAGCCACTGGGAAGGGCTCTGGCACTCAACATTCTTTTTTTTTTTTTTTTTTTTTTTGAGATGGAGTCTCGCTCTGTTGCCCAGGCTGGAGTGCAGTGGCACAATCTCAGCTCACTGCAAGCTCTGCCTCCCGGGTTTACGCCATTCTCCTGCCTTCCCGAGTAGCTGGGACCACAGGTGCCTGCCACCACGCCCGCCTAATTTTTTGTATTTTTAGTAGAGAGGGGGTTTCACCGAGTTAGCCAGGTTGGTCTCGATCTCCTGACCCCGTCATCCGCCCGTCTCAGCCTCCCAAAGTGTTGGGATTACAGGCGTGAGCCACCGCGCCCGGCCTCACTCAACATTCTTTCCAGTATCCCCAACTCTCCTGGAGGTGAAGGACCAAGGGGGTGGGGGCGTGGCTCTCAGACTCCAGACCGACAGCCTAATATTCAGGCTGGGCTGGGACTGGAACCGAGATTTCCCAGCCTGTGGCCAATGGATGACAAGGGCCTTCCTTATTCTCCTCCAGACCCTCTTCTGGAGCCCCGCTAGGGAATTCCTGTCCTTGGAAAAGTGGGAGAGGACCAGAACATTCTGGAATAAAGACTGGAGACATTCAGAGTGATGCAAGAAGTACAGTCCACAGCGGAGAAAATTCCAGCTGGCAGGCAATTGCCCGCTGGTCCCTGGCCTGGTCTAGGTGGTTGTGGGGGAAGGGGAGCTAACTGCAGTGACTCACTTAACCCTTTCTGGGCAGAGGAAGATAACATTTTTTAATTGAAAAAATTTTTTAATTGGCTGGGCGTGGTGGCTCAAGCCTGTAATCCCAGCACTTTGGGAGGCTGAGATGGGTGGATCACGAGGTCAGGAGATCAAGACCATCCTGGCTAACACGGTGAAACCCCGTCTCTACTAAAAAAAAAAATACAAAAAAAACTAGCCGGGCGAGGTGGCGGGCGCCTGTAGTCCCAGCTACTAGGGAGGCTGAGGCAGGAGAATGGCGTAAACCCGGGAGGTGGAGCTTGCAGTGAGCTGAGATCGGGCCACTGCGCTCCAGCCTGGGCGACAGAGTGAGACTTCGTCTCAAACAAAAAAAAAAAAAAAAAAAAAAAATTTTAATTAAAAAACATTTTATTGACAGCTCCTTGTGAAGCAGGGCTACCCCACAGGCCGTTTGCCTAGAGTGGCCTTAATTGAAATTTTTGTTATGATCATTGTAGATTCCTGTACAGTTATAAGAAATAAAACAGAGAGGCTGGGCGTGGTGGCTCACGCCTGTAATCCCAGCACTTTGGGAGGCCGAGGCAGGTGGATCACCCAAGGTCAGGAGTTCGAGACCAGCCTGCCCAACATGGAGAAACCCTGTCTCTACTAAAAATTCAAAATTAGCTAGGCATGGTGGCGCATGCCTGAGGCAAGAGAATCGCTTGAATGCGGGAGATGGAGGTTGAGGGAAGCTGAGATTGTGCTATTGCACTCCAGCCTGGGCAATAAGAGGGAAACTTCAAAAGAAAGAAAGGAAAGAAAGGAAAGGAAAGGAAAGGAAAGAAAGGAAGGAAGGAAGGAAGGAAGGAAGGAAGGAAGGAAGGAAGGAAGGAAGAAAGGAAGGAAGGAAGGAAGGAAGGAAGGAAGGAAGGAAGGAAGGAAGGAAGGAAGGAAGGAAAGAAAAAAGGAAGGAAGGAACGAAGGAAGGAAGAAAGAAAAAGAGGGAGGGAGGGAGATCCCATGTACCCGCCTTCACTCAGTTTCCCCAGTGGTAACATCTCCCAGAACTACTGGACGCCATTACAGCCGGGGTGTGACTGCTCTTGCTCAGGTTTCCCCGGTTTTCCTTATACTCATGTGTGTGTATTTACTTCTGTGCAATTTTATTGCAGGCCGAGGTAGGCAGATCACCTGAGCTCAGGAGTTTGAGACCAGCCTGGGCAACATGGTGGAACCCTGTCTCTACAAAAAACACAAAAATTAGCCGGGCACGGTGGCACATGCCTGTAGCCCCAGCTTCTTGGGGTCTGAGATGGGAGGATCACTTGAGCCCAGGAGGTGGAGGTTGCAGTGAGCCGAGATTGCACCACTGCACTGCAGCCTGGGTGACAGGGTGAGACCCTGTCTCAAAAACAAAAACAAACAAATAAACAGAATAAGAGTATGCAACCTTTTGGGATTGGCTCTTCCCCTCAGCAGACACCACTTTTCTTGAGCACCTTGATCTCATAGTCCCAGGGACGGCTTCTGTTATTCCCATTTCACAGTTGAGCAAACTGCTCCCACCTCCACCCCCCAAAGCCAGGGATCATGATGGCTGATTTGGGGAGCATCTCCTCCAGGAGAGGAGGGCAGGGGGTTGGGTGGAGGGCTGGGGCTGGAGCCTTCCCCAGCCCTGCTGAGACCCAGCTCCCTCTTCTGCAGCCTGTCTCGGAGTGGGGTCTCCTTTGTGCCTCCCACCCACTCCCCAGGCCCGTCTCTTCCCTCAACAGGGAGGCCGTGAATGGGGGCCGCCGGGGGCCGAACCTGCTGATCCGAGGCCCAGCTTTGTCACAGAGAGGCTGTGTGACTAGCACGGTGGCCCCATCCTCTGAGCCTCAGGATCCCCTTGGGTAAAACAGGGGGAAGGGTCACACCCTGCAAACCCATGAAGATGCAATGAGGCGATGTGCGAGGCGCAGTCAGCAAAGTGCCAGGCGCAGAGTGAGCCCCCAGCGCACGCCGCGGAGAGCCGCCCGCAGCCCCATTTGGCAATGAATTATGTATGGCCTTCTGGCAGCCCTGCGTGTGGGGCTGCAAGCTCCCTCTGCTCCCCACCCCCTGCTTCTCTCTCCTGTGAGGGGCGCAGGCTCCCCCGGGGAGCGGGCAGTGTTCTTTGTGTCCCTCCTGCAGGGACCCCCTACCAGCTTCCCAAGGCTGGTGCCTCGGCGCCCAGGATGCCCATTTCACAGGCTGGAGAACCAAGGGTTGGCATCGCTCAGGGTCTTTTTCAACAGATACTAATAACAACAATAGAGCACCACCAATAACAATAATAATCACCATCGTACCTGCTGGGCTGTGTGTGTGTGTGTGTGTGTGTGTGTGTGCACCAGACACCTTTAACAGAAAATCCTTCATCCAACATAAACGCCCACCTGTGCAGGCACTGTCCGAGGTGTTGGGTGCACAGCCCACAACAGAACAAAGTCTTCCCCTCACAGAGCTCAGGTGCTACTGTGGGAGAGCAGGAAATTAATAAATGAGTAATTGATGCCATAAAATGTCAGGTGACAGAGGCTATGCAGGAAGAGGAATGAGACGGGGTGGTCAGGGAAAGCCTCTGTGAGGAGGTAGCATTTGGGCAGTGCCCTGAAGGAGGTGACGGAGCCCTCTCAGGAGGTATCGGGACAAATGTTCCAGACCAAAGGAACAGCCAGTCCAAAGGGCCTGGGGTGGGACCTGTGCCTGTGCCAGGCTCACCAGTGCAATGGGAGGCATCAGATTCTCCGAACAGCCCTGGGAGGTGCATACCACCATTGCCCCATTGCAGGGATGAGAAAACTGAGATGCAGAGCCTATTTAGAATCTTTCCTCGTCTGCTTTGCAACAGTCGCATACATGTGTTTGGTTGGGGGTGTCAGGAAATATATGATGTGTATCACATCATCTTTCTTTTTTTGGGGAGGGGGAATGGACTCTTGCTCTGTTGCCCAGACTGGAGTGCAGTGGCTCGATCTTGGCTCACTGCAACCTCCGCCTCCCGGGTTCAAGGAATTCTCCTGCCTCAGCCTCCCAAGTAGCTGGGATTACAGGCATGCACCACCACACCCGGCTAAGTTTTTTTTTTTGTTTGTTTGTTTTTTGTCGTTTTTTGCATTTTTAGTAGAAACAGGGTTTCACCATGTTGGCCAGGCTGGTCTCGAACTCCTGACCTCAGGTGATCCACCCACCTCGTCCTCCCAAAGTGCTGGGATTACAGGTGTGAGCCACTGCACCTGGCCCCATCTTTCTAAAACTGGGAAAATTCTGAGTTCTGGAACCATCTGCCCAGGGATTTGGGGTCAGAGATGGTGGGCCTGTCTGATCCTAGTCTTTGCCATGGTTATGATTGTGGCATCCCTGCCTGTCTTCTATCACGTGCCTCAGCCTGTTTTTCTTTTCCTTTGCCAGGCTGCAAGCCCCTGATATCAGACTAACAAGAGCACAGCATTTCATGGTCTAAAGACACTACATTAGGGTGAAATTTTGTTCTTCTATCTTCCCCCCTTGCACGGAGAGGACCCTCATTCCTACCCCCACCCTCGCCTCACTGTACCAGGCACAGGCAGAGCCCAGGTGCTGCCTCTGCTTGTCTGCAGTTGCCGACGAGGCCTGCGCTGTGCATTCGGCAAGTCTGGAGAATTGAAGACCCAGGCCCTTGGCCATATCACCGCAATGCAGGCCCAGAGGTGGCAGGCGGGAGCTCATCGATGAATCTGCCAGTGTCAGTCCCAGAGTGGACCCCAGAGGTGTTCAGGCGTGGACTCGCACTATCTGACATTTCCATCGATGGCCTGCATGAGGAAAGAACGGTGAGCATCCTCTTTCCTTCTCAAGCTGGGGGTGGAGGGCGTGAGCCAGCTCACCGAGAGGAAGCCAGTTACAGAATCCGAATGACTCAGGCTGGGCTCTGTCTGTGGTGCGTGTCTGCAGTCCCAGCTGCTCTGGAGGCTGAGGCAGGAGAACTGCTTTAGTCCAGGAGTTCGAGGCTGCAGTGTGCTATGATCATGCCTGTAAGTAGCCACTGCACTCCAGCCCGGGTAACACAGCGAGACCTCACTTCTAAAAAACAAAAACAAAATGACTCACTGTAAGGGTGGGGTGGCCAGAAATCAGGGACTGGGAAGAAAAATTACGGAGCAGCAGCCTCCTCCCAGCCTTCCTGCCTCCAAGTTTGCCCATCTAATCCATCTTACAGAGCTTCCAGCTTAATCGTTCCAATTAATCCTCCTTCCTGAGCTAGCAAACCTTCGATGTTGCTCCTACTTGCTTCCAAAGGTAGTTCAGTGCCTGGCCGCACTGTCTCTCCAGGGTGTCCTCCTCCCGGAGCACACCAGGCTGCCCACCGGTTGAAAGCTTTTGTCTGGCCGGGTGCAGTGGCTCACGCCTGTAATCCCAGCACTTTGGGAGGCCAAGGCTGACAATCACCCGAGGTCAGGAGTTTGACACCAACCTGGCCAACATAGTGAAACTCTGTCTCTACTTAAAATACAAAAATTGGCCAGGCGTGGTGGCTCACGCCTGTAATCCCAGCACTTTGGGAGGCCGAGGCAGGCAGATCACGAGGTCAGGAGATCGAGACCATCCTGGCTAACACAGTGAAACCCCGTCTCTACTAAAAAAATACAAAAAATTAGCCGAGTGTGGTGGCGGGCGCCTATAGTTCCAGCTACTTGGGAGGCTGAGGCAGGAGAATGGCGTGAACATGGGAGGCGGAGCTTGCAGTGAGCCAAGATCGGACCACTACACTCCAGCCTGGACGACAGAGCGAGACTCCGTCTCAAAAAAACAAAACAAAACAAAACAAAAAACTAACAGGGCCTGGTGGCACACACGTCTGTAATCCCAGCTATTTGGGAGGCTGAGGCAGGAGAATCGCTTGAACCTGGGAGGAGGAGGTTGCAGTGAGCCGAGATCACGCCACTGAACTCCAGCCTGGCGACAGAGCAAGACTCCGTCTGGAAAAAAAAAGAAAAGAAAGCCTTTGTCCATGCTGTTCTCTGTGTCTGGAACAGCATCACACTTGCAGGCCAGATCCACATCAGAGGAGACTCTGTTTTTACAACTCTTGAGGGCCTCTCCAGTCCTCCGGCCCCACTCCATTCCACATCCTCACAGTCTACACAGCCCCACTTGCCTGGACTCTCAGAGCAGTCTCCCAGTAGGCCTCCCTGCCTGGGGATAAGTCCCAGCTCACAACCTGGCACTCAACGGCCTTCCTGATCAGCTGGGCTCCAGCCCTGTGATTCCCACCCACTGTTTGACCTGACACAGCTGCTTAAGTTTCTCTAGTTCTTCTAGATTACCCTGTTCTCTCACTTCAAGACCTTCTTATGTGTGGATTTCCTCTTCCTGGAACACTTCTCTCCCCTCTTGGCCCGCCTAACTTTTACTCATCTGTCAGGAAGTCATGTTGATTCCACCTCCTCTAGGAAGCCCTCTTGGATTTAGGGTCCCTCCTGTTGGCTCCCAGAGGTCCCATATCCCTTGCATCATCACAATTCCTCCTCCAGATTGAAGCTGGCTGCTTTGCCAGTCTCCTCTAGGCCATGGTCTCCTGAGGACAGAGCCGTACCCACATTGGCCTCTATCTCCCCCAGCTTGATCAGGGCAGGAGGTGCCCAAGAAAGCCCAGAAGGAAGGAGTGGGAAATGGTCCCACACGTGTATTAAGCTCCCACTCCATGGTGAGTCCAGTCCAGTAGCCTGGATTGCTCGGCCTTTCGGACATGGAGTTAGGTCACCATCTGGTCACAGCCTGCAGCCCCAGGCTCTTCTCTTTTCATCTATCTAGTGGGCATAACCCTGGATCTTAACAGCCTTGTGAGATGCAAGGAAACACTAGACGCCAAGGGCTCATCCCAGTCCCGGGTAGATGATTTTAAGTATTTCGAGTTCCTATCATCAGTCGTTATTGGAGCTCTGGAGTCAACCTCTGTGGCTTCAAATCTTGGCTTCTCCTCTCCTGGCTGGGTGACTTTGGGCAAGTTACTTAACCCCTCTGTGTCTCAGTTTCCTCATCTGTAAAACGGAACTAATCATAAGCTTATTCTGTCTCTCAGGGTCCTGGAGAGGATGACATCAATTGATATGCATGTAGAGTTTGCACAGCGCTTGATGCAAGGAAAGGGCCGGGCAAATGCTGGCTGTGGTTGTTATTATATCAGGGTCACCCTGAGCATCTGATACCAGTGAAGAGACTCTGGCTTCTGGGGAAACTTCCAGAGCTGCAGATCTGAGCTGGGCAGGAGGAACTCTTAGACCTTGTGAAGCCTGAATTCCTGTCCCCTGAAGCTCTTAAAACCATTCCATTCATGTCTGCTGGTCAGTGTCACCAGGAAGTGCTTCCTTGTATCTGTCCTAAGTCTTTTCTGCGTTGATTTCTCTGGGTTTCCTTCCAGGTCAGATAGGAAGATGAGGGAAGGAGCCTTAAGGCTGTTTCAACTATCAATCCCAGAACTTCCCAGATCAGGCCGGAAGCCAGCAATGTGAGTCTCTGGCTCCTGGCGGGGCCAAGAGCTGGGAGGGGAGGGTTTGCCTGGCTTGGCCTCCTTCGAAGGTCTCCCAGCCACAGCCAGATGCAAAACCACCTTTGTTCCCTGAATTTCAGGCTGTGGGAGGGAATGGGGCCAGTGCCTGGGGTGCGGCTGGGGAGGGAGGAAGAGATGCAAGGATTGAAAATTCGAGGGAGGCCTAGAGCAGGAGGGAGGCAGGACAGGGCACCCTGGGCAGCCAGAGAGGGGCAGGGGTGTGGGAAACGGAGGGCGCAGAGCAGGGGCCAGCAGGGCTGGGAATAGGAGCCTCGGGGAGGCCGGCGAGGCGCGGAGAGGGAGGCCTCATACCAGACACTGTCTAGACGCGGCAATTATTGTCAGCTCGGAACACCCAGGCTCTGCCGGTTCAGCTGAAAGGGAGCTTAACAAAGAAGCAAGGGAGGAAGAAAGCAGGGAGAAAAGCCGGCTCCTGGCCTGTCGGGTTCTTTCTCTGCCTTGGCCACCCCTCTTTGTGTTCCACCAGCCCTGCGGGGGGGACCCCAATGTGAAAGCACAGCTCAGAGATGCCTAATGGGGACATGGCTCCTCCTGGACCCAGGGGGCTTGGCCAGGATCACTGTGTGGGTTTTTGGGAGGGAGAGGAGGGTGCTCTGGGCTGCTTCCTGCACGTGTATTTCTTTATATGGAGGCAGTGAGAACCGAATTCCCAGGGAGACAGCAGGCCCGAGAGTTTGAATTGCGATTCCCCCACCTTCCTGCTGTATATATAGCTCTGGGCCGACTACAGATTTCTCTGAGCCTTGGTCTTCTCGTCTGCAAAACAGGAAAAAGAACACTGCCTGGGCCAGGCGCGGTGGCTCACGCCTGTAATCCCAGTACTTTGGGAGGCTGAGACAGGTGGATCACTTGACGTCAGGAGTTTGAGACCAGCCTGGACAACACAGTGAAACCCTATCTCTAATAAAGATACAAAAAATCGGCTGGGCACGGTGGCTCACACCTGTAATCCCAGCACTTTGGGTGACCGAGTCAGGCAAATCACCTGAAGTCGGGAGTTCGAGACCAGCCTGACCAACACGGAGAAACCACGTCTCTACTAAAAATACAGAATTAGCCGGGCGTGGTGGCACATGCCTGTAATTCCAGCTACTCGGGAGGCTGAGGCAGGAGAATCGCTCGAACCTGGAAGGCAGAGGTTACGGTGAGTTGAGATGGCGCCATTGCACTCTACCCTGGGCAACAAGAGCGAAACTCCATCTCAAAAAAAGAAAAAAAATTAGCTGGGCATGGTGGCGTGCACCTGTAAACCCAGTCACTTGGGAGGTTGAGGCATTAGAATGGCTTGAACCTGGGAGGCAGAGGTTGCAGTGAGCTGAGATTGCGTCATTGCACTCCAGCCTGGGTGACGGAGCAAGACTCTGTGTCAAATAAATAAATAAATAAAAGCACTGGCCCATGGTTAGATCGTGGTAAGTCTAATTATCTTCCATCTTGGAGGACTCATGCCCTTATACTGCTGGGGACATTTCGGGGCCCCAAGGGACCCAGGACAGGCTACTTCCTTAACTAAGGGGCTTACTTCCATTGTTTCTCTGCCCCTGAGGACAGAGGAACCATTATTATCATCCCCATTTTGCAGGTGAAGAAACTGAGGCAGACAGAGGCCAAAGACACTTGCCAGTCAGCAACGGGTTTGGATTCAGGTTTGTCCCTTAACTGTGACTTTCTGTTGCACTGCTGGGGGTGGGAATGCCATCGTCTTGTGTGGTCCGGAAGTCACAGGTAGGTTCGGAGCCACGGAGGATCGGAGCCCCTTGTCCTCTATGTGTGGATTCAGTACTTCCTTTTTTTCTCTTTGCTTCCATCCCAGGGAGAGTCCTTCCTGTGCTGGATGGGACCTTCCAGGTCCTAAGTTTTTGTGGCTGCAGAGTCAGCTCAGAGCCATTGGGCCAAACTCAACAGACCCACAGACAAACTGTGGCACATGCTCTCAGGCTCAGGGCTGCTGCGTGGCCTTTTTCTCTCTCCTCCTCTCCCTGGCATTTTTTGCAATTTCTGGGACTTTGGGTTCCTCTCTGGCATCCACTTTCTCTGGGCCTCCCAGGGTCTCTGTGACTGTCTAGACCTTCATCCTCCTCCCACAGCCCAGGCCACTACCCTAGCCACTGTCTGAAACTGACCTCGGCTGAGCCACTAATCCTGGTATTATAGGCAGCTCCAAGCTCAGGAACCCCAAGCTCCATCCTGTGAGAGGACAGACAGGTCCTGGACGCTGCACGGGTGGCCCTGGATGCTGCCTTCCAGTCACTGGACTCCTTGGGAAGGGGCTCAGATGCTGCTCCAGGGTTCCAGAGTGACCAGGGTTGAGGGTGGATTTTCAGAGCAGCAGCCTAGGCCCTCCTCCATCCATCATTTCCTGGTCTGGCCTGGCTGGGCCATTCCCTGGTCCTGGAGAGGTTGGAGGTGTCCTAGGGTTGTGCCTCAAGTGGAGGGCAGGGCACTTAGTGCAAAGGACACTTAGTCTCACACACACTCACTCACAGTCACTTATACACTCATGCACACTCACATATACACTCACACATTCACACTCACACACATACACACTCTCACACACACTCATACACTCACACACACATTCATATACACACTCATACACACACACTCTCATACTCACTCTCATACTCTTACACTCACTCTCACACACACATGCTGTCCCAGAGCTAGGGCCCTGCCACCTGTCCCAGTGACACTCCCCCCCACCAGCCTGGGTCCCTGGCTGCTGGGCACCATGACTGTGTCTAGAGCTGGAAGCTCCCTTCCCCTCCCCCGCTCCCACTCGCCCGCAGCTGTCCACTGCCTGCAGATCCAGGGCAGACTCATCTGTTTGCATCAGAGGCCCACCTCTCTGGAAGATTCTGGCATGTCCCACCATGCTACATGTGGTTCTCTTTGCCTGTCTCCTCTCTGTGCCTTTGCTCAAGCTGTTCCTCCCTCTGGCACACTGTTCCTGGCTGCCCCCACCATGTCCCAAAACAAATGCCTGGTCTCCCATGAACCTGCTCCCCCATGCTGTCCTCTGCCTCGGGGACAGCACCAGCATCCACCCACTGCACATGCCAGGGCACAAGGAGCCTCCCCAACCCCTCCTTGGCCTCCTTTACCCTCTAGCCATGCCACACCATGCCCTGTCCCCTGTACCTCCCACACTGTCTCAGCCGGCTGCCACCATCTCCCCTGGATCTCAGTGCGACACTCCCCACTGGCTTCTGTGTCCACTCTTGTCTCTACTATTCTGAGTAAGCTTTGGCGATCTAGTCTCTTTTCTCTATAAAACCCTTCCCAAGCTTCCGGCCACCATAAGACAAGGGCTGGTCTCAGGCCAAATGTCCCCCTCCCTGCCTCTGGTCATACTGATCCCCTCTCAAGCTCTTAGGTCTGTGGCCTGG
Organism: Macaca thibetana thibetana; assembly: GCF_024542745.1. Classification (NCBI taxonomy): domain Eukaryota; kingdom Metazoa; phylum Chordata; class Mammalia; order Primates; family Cercopithecidae; genus Macaca; species Macaca thibetana. Next base: position 8,994,805 of record NC_065592.1, read on the forward strand.
GGGTCCCCATCCAGACCACCCCTGTCCCTTTCGCCTCCACCCGTCTCTCCTCCCCTCATCAGCCACCCTGGTCCTCAGGCACCCTCTTCGAGGAGGTCTTCCGCGACCTCTGCGGAGGCCAGGCCCAGGGGACCGGCGCTCCCTGCCCGCTACCCCCTTGTCATTCTTTAATGCCTTATTCATCACGATTTGTGCAGCTACCATCTCTCCTGCAGGACTGCTCTGTGGGGGCCTGGCTGTGGCTGTCTTGTTTGTGACTGTGCCCCCAGCACCCTTGTGGGGCCCTCTGTGGGTTTGGTTTTCAGCCTGGCTCCACCCAGAGGCAGGAAAAAGGGAGCCCCAGTCCCTCCCACCCTCTCCTCCAGGAAACCCTCCCTGAAGAGACCCTGGGGTATCAGGGGAGGCCTCCTTGCCCCTCCCCTAGGGCTCCCAAGCCCTGTGTCCCAGTGGTCACCCCAAGGGCAAGGACATATTGGCTGGAGAGCCCCCAGGACAGGGCTGCAGCTGCCTTGTGCCTTCCACTCCCCCAAGCCCAGTGCCCCTGGGGCCTGGTTGATGAGGCTGGAGGGCTGCTCTCAGCTGGGGCACCAGGAGGCCAGGATGGAGCCCCACAGAGCCCCAGGGGTACGGGAAAGGTGGCAGTGCCCGCTCGGCATCCATTCCTCCTCCCCAAGCCCTGCCAGCTGGCTTCTCCAGCTCCAACTGGGCTCTGCCTTTCTCTCTCCCTCCATCACCCCGCTGGCTCCCCTCCTTCTCCCCTCCTCTCCTGCTCTCTTTCCCGTTCCCTCCCCTCTCCCCATTCCCCTTCCCGGACCTCCCCCGCCCCCACTTCTCTCCTCTCCTCTCCTCTCTTTTCCTCTCCTCTTTTCTCTGAGTCCTTCTCCCTCGCCTCCTTCCTTTCTTCTTCCTGGGTTAAAAATAATCAACTTTCTGGGAAGCAGCAGCTCCTGCTGAGCCGCCCTCCCCACACTCGGGAGCCCCTGAGAATAGCTTTCTGCGGTTCTCCACTCGAGCCCCTCCCCTCCCCTCGCCGCCTCCCCGCGAGCTGACTAATAAGCCCGGCCGCGCGGTGCCAGCTCGGCTGGAAAGGCGTTAACCGCTTCGTGCCCGGACCGCGCGAACGGGGCGGACGGGCTCTCTGCAGGCCCGCGGGGAGGGGTGGCGGGAGCAGGCGGCCCCGGGACACGGCTCAGGACGAAGCCCTGAGCCGCACGCGGCAGGCCCTCGATTCTTACTGGCGGTGGGATGAATGTTGACCTCTGACCGCCGCGCCGGCAGGTCCTGCTGCTGGTGCAGCTAGCAGAGCTTGGTGGCATCGGTGGGCGCGCCAGGTGCGATACCCAGGGGATGGGTCCGGGCCACATGGAGGGCGTGGCTGGGCCGGTGAGGCTCCCTCCCTGTGGCCCGGGGGACTTCTAGGTCCCTGGCACTGAGCACTGCCTGAGGGGAGCCGGGGCTGGGACCGTTCAAGTTCGGGCCAAGGGCAAGGGCTGAAAACTGTCCTGGGATCCAAGGACGTCCACAGCTGGTAGGGTCTTTAGCGATCACCCACTCTCCTTGCAGAAAGGGAAACTGAGGCCCAGAAGGTGTGACTGAGGCCGGGACGTCTCTCGGTTCCTGTCCCAGACTAAGGGATGCCCGCGGCCCTGGAGCCGAGACTTTCAGTTCGGGCGTTTCTGCAGGGGTAAGGTTGGGGGAGGGGCGGGGTACATCAAGGTCAAAGGTGAGAAGTAGGTGGGGAGAGAAGAAGCGCGGAGCTCTGCGGGGTCCCCGCCAGTCCCGCCCACTCCGCGTGGTCTCGGCATTACCTCATCGCGGCGCGCTCTCATTGGCTAGTTCCCCCCTTGAAGGACGGCCCAATGCGGCGGAGCCCCTTAACCCTTTCCGCCCTGCGGACTCTGCCCTGGCCATGCCACCTGCCTCCGCGGCCCCCAAGCGGCTTTCAGGCGCTGGAGGGCCACGGAGAACAGGGAAAGGTAATGTGGGAGCCGTCTCGAGGCCAGAGAGTACAGTGGTTAGAGCACAGGTCAGACAACTACGTCTTGGGCCCCTGGCCTGCGGCCAGCTGTGTGACCTTGGGGACTGGCTTCACCTCGCTGAGCCTCCGCTAGTTTGCTTAGCTGTAAACAGAGGTGAATGATGTAACTCCTGCCCTTCCCAATCCTTCCCGGTGTACTTGCCAAGTGCCAGGCACACGTGGCCTCTGCGTTCCATTCCACCTTGTCTCCTCACTGCAAGAGGTACAGTTGTTGTTATGGGTTTTCCGAGGAGGAAACAGGGCTCAAAGCAGCAAAGCTGCCTCCCAAGGTCACCCATCAAGAAAGTCACAGAGCTGAGATTTGATCCCGAGTTTCAAGTTCTGAGCTGTACTCCTCCGCAGGGCAAGATTCTGCTTCTGCTGGGAGGCGCTGCTTCTAGGAGCTCTCCATCTCTCGAAGGAGGGACAGGACTCATACCCAGCTGGTCAGCTGGTGACACATGCCACTGTGGCCAAATAAAACCAGTGACAAGCTGGAAAGCCCAGGACCTCCAGGGACAAGGGACAGGAAGAAGGGTGAGGGCAGGGAGGGGCTGGAGTTGAACCCTCTAACGGGGAGGCAGGAGGACCCTCAGACAAAGGCAGGGGGCTGGACTGAGTCCTGTGAGGGTGCATGGGGTAGGAAGCTCTGAAGAAGCCTGCAGGATCCCCTGGGAGTCAGCCTGCTGGTTAGGGGTCAGCCCAGGGAGGCGGCTTCTCTCTGGGCCGCACCAGGGGTCAGCCTGGGGCAGGAGTGCAAGCTGAGGCCCACATACCTCATGTCTAGGTATTTACAAGTTATAAATCAAGCTAACAAACTGCTAAATAAAATATGTTCTGTTGCCTGGTACGGCGGCTCATGCCTGTAATCCCATCACTTTGGGAGGCCGAGGTGGGCAAATCACCTGAGGTCGGGAGTTCGAGACCAGCCTGACCAAAATGGAGAAACCCCGTCTCTACTAAAAATACAAAATTAGCCGAGTGTGGTGGTGCATGCCTGTAATCCCAGCTACTCGGGAGGCTGAGGCAGGAGAATCGCTTGAACCAGGGAGGTGGAGGTTGCAGTGAGCCAAGATCGCACCACTTCACTCCGGCCTGGGCAACAAAAGCGAAACTCCGTCTCGAAAAAAAAATGTTCTGTCCTCCTTCCTTGACAAATACACCTTCATAAGGACAAACACACCTGGAAGGCTGGGTTTGTGTTTAGAATTATCAGGCTCCTCGGAGACCGGAAACCGCAGGAGGAGCTATAGCAGGTGGGAGGGTGGGGGTGGGGAGCCAGCCTCAGCCTCTGGCCTCTCCAGCTTCACACTCTTCTTTCCTTTTTGCCCCAGGTTCTGTTCTTTTCCCTGAGGGGCTGTGCATGCTCAGGTGTAGGCACTCCAGGCTGTAAGCACATGTTCTGTCCACACCCCCTACCAACAGCCACCTCCTGGTCACTCCTGGGGCTTAAGGGTGCCCAAACGGGTGGCTCAGACAACCCTCAGGAGAATGCACCCAGGACGCAGGCTGAGGTCATTGAACAGGGAACTCCAGGGCCCCAGATGCCAGATCATGGTCAAGGGGCCCATGGCTCCAGCTGGAAATGTCTCCCCGGTCCAGGAGTGCTGCTCTCCAAAGCACAGGGCTCAAGTCTGTGGGCCGAGGGCCCCCGGGTGCTGCAGCAGCTGGGGTGGTCAGAGCTGGACATGGGGTCTCCCTCCCTCCTTGAGCTTGCTCTTGACCGTCACCTGCAGCCACGTACCCCCGCCCCAGTCAGATCCCCCATGCCCCAGCCAAATGCCAACCCTGGGGAGCTTCCCACTTCAATGAGTCCGCTCCCTTTATCCTGTCCCCACTGCCCCCCACCCTTATCCCCCTTATCCGGCTGCTCCACGCCCTGCCTGCTCCCTGGGCTCCTAGCCCCAACTATCTGCCTATCCCCCTACCCCCCTCTGCCACCCTAACCTCCTATCTGCCCTCCTCAGGTCAGCCAGTCAGATCTTTCTAAAATGCAAAGATGCAGGCTTTGGGTTTCCTTCCCTGTCTAACCAGCACTGGTTCCCGGGCTGTCTACATATCATTCTCCAGGCTCTGGATGTCCCTCCTCTCTTCCCTTCTCCTCTCCTTGGGTTCTGAGCTCTAGCCATTTGGGCCTTCTCTCCAATTCAGTTTTGTGTCATTTCTGCCTCATGGTCTTCATGCGCACTACCCCCTCTACCTGGAACCATGTTTTCTGCTCTTTGTCCCTGGCTCCCCAGACCAGCAGAAACTATATGGCGATGAGCACATGGAGTTGTCAGTTTCCAGTGTGTTTCCTACCTGGCCTGTAGGGAACAGGAGGGCAGGTTGGGTCAGTGCTGTTCGCTGCTCCATCTTCAGTGTCTGGCACAGAGCAGATGTCACTGAAGTTTCATGAGTCACATGCACCTGCACTGGGCTTGAAATCAAGAGACCATGGCAGCTAATGTCTATTGTATGCTCACTGTGTCCCGGGCTCTGCTTTTAAGCATATCATATGTATTAGTTCGCTTATTTCTCACAACAGACTTAGAAATAGGAATGATTACTATCTCCACTCTACAGAATGAGGACACTAAGGCACAGAGAAGTTCAGAGACTTAGACTCACAGCTGCCCAGTGACAGACCCCGATTTGAACCCAGGCCGTGGAGTTCCAATGCTGAATCACGTCTTCTCGTCTAGCCCTAGCTGGGCCAAGGCCTTGCTGTGGGTCCCTGGGCACCAGTGTCTCCACTTCTCTGAGCTGCAGCTTTTCTTTTCTTTTTTTTTTTTTTTTTTTTTTTTTAGACGGAGTTTTGCTCTTTTTGCCAAGGCTGGAGTGCAATGGCGTGATCTTGGCTCACTGCAACCTCTGCTTCCCGGGTTCAAGTAATTCTCCTGCCTCAGCCTCCTGAGTAGCTGGGATTACAGGCATGTGCCACCACACCTGGCTAATTTTGTATTTTTTAGTAGAGACGGGATTTCTCCATGTTGGCCAGGCTGGTCTCGAACTCCCGACCTCAGGTGATCCACCTGCCTTGGCCTCCCAAAGTGCTGGGATTACAGGCGTGAGCCACTGTGTCTGGTTCTGAGCTGCAGCTTTTCTTTGTGTGCAGTGGGGGATTGGCCACAGTGGTGATCCCTGAGGTCCCTTCCAGCTCTGACAGCCTGGCAGCTCCTCTGATGATCCATCCTTCAGGGAGCCAAGGACTCCCTGTGGAGGTCCTGCAGGGATGCCCGAGAGTTGGGTGGCTGGGAAATAGCTTGCCATGATTTAGGCTGCAGACCTGAGTACCTGGCCAGGGACCCAGTCGTCCCCAGCAGTCTTGTCATCATGACCCGCCTTCTTCTCGTAGGAACCCAGGCTGGGCTAGGTAAATGAACTGAGCTGAACTGCCAGGTGCTGGGGTTCAGGCAGAGACTGCAGGCTAGAAGTTGAGGAGGCCGAGTACTGAAGTTGGGTTGGGGGACAGTACTTGGGGCAGGGTTGAGCTTGGGTCCCCACACCAAGAGCTTCACAGTCATCTCACGGACCCTTCAGCGACAGTCCTGAGGGCTGTCCATTTTTTAGAAGAGGACATGACAGGGAGGCATGGGGGGGACAGTGACCTGGCTGAGGTCACATAGCAAGGAGTCTAGATTTGGCTCTTAACCACTCTGCCCCTAGCCTTGGGCAAAGGTGTTCAGTGTAGATGGGAGAGTAAACAGAGAAGTTCTAGAAGGGGTCAGGCACAGTGGCTCACACCTGTAATCCCAGCACTGTGGGAGGCCGAGGCGGGTGGATCACCTGAGGTCGGGAGTTCGACACCAGCCTGGCCAACATGGTGAAACCCCGTCTCTACTAAAAATACAAAAATTAGCCAGGCGTGGTGGTGTGTGCCTGTAATCCCAGCTACTCGGGAGACTGAGGCAGGAGAATTACTTGAACCCAGGAGGTGGAGGTTGCCGTGAGCCGAGGTGGCGCCACTGCGCTCCAGCCTGGGCTATAGAACAAGACTCCGTCTTGGGGGGAAAAAAAAAAAGTTCTGGAAGAAACTCTGGGACATGCATATGGGTTCCATGTGTTTATACCCATGAGCATGGGTACTCCCTTGCTCCCCATCCCAGCACCTCTCCTTGCCCACCTCTGTCTCACTGCCTTTGTTTATTTGCCTGTGGTCACTGTGGACTCTGCTAGACCCTGAGCCTGTGAGGGCAGCGGCTGTCTTCCTGTTCCCTGCACACCAGCACGTGACTCGAGCACAGGCAGGAGGAAGGTGGATGGAAACACAGGCACAGCCCCTGGCTGTTCCACCGTGTCCAGTCCCTTCCCTCCTCGGGCCTCTGTTTCTCATCTCTGCATATGTGGTAAAGTGCCTCATCTTTAGTCTGGGCTCAGGTGAGCCGCTGGGTTCCTGCTGGGCCATGGGAAGGGTTCCAACACCCAAAGGGCAGGGAGGATGAGGGCAGGCGGCTCAGCTGCCCTCCCTCCATCCCAGGGCCTGCCACCTCCCCTCTGTCTTCTCCTGATTCTGGTCACCCACCAGGAGGGGCTCAATATCCTGCTCAGCAAGTTCCCTTAACAGGCTGGGCAGCCAGGGGGGCTGCTCTGCTGGACTGGAGGAGCCGATGTGAGCCCAGGCCACCCATGGAGGCTCCCCCTGAAGAGAGGGAACAGACAACCCAGCCACTTGTCAGGAACCTGGACCAAATACCCCACCCTCAAGGCTCGGCACTAAGTGTCCCAGGGGCCTGGAAGGGCAGCAGGATGCTCACTTGGGGGCGGAACACTCACCTGAGGGAGGAACTGTACCTGCTCAGACTTGGGTTACCCACAAACTCAGCCCAGCAGGAGTCTGCTGGCCGCGCTAACAATGTCCACTGTGACGCTGCTGAGATTCTGCAAGGTGCTTTCAGTGTTAGCCCATTTTACAGAGAAGAAAGTTGAGGCTCCAGACAGACATGAGCTTAAGCCTCTGGCCCAGTTCAAGTCACCAGCCATTCCAGAGGCCAGGGCCTGGGGCAGGGTATGTGGCACCCCAAAGCCCAGGTGAGGGTGACCTGAGGGTGGAAGTCTGGGCCTGGAGAGGCAATAGAGTGAGAACGGCTTCTGCCAGAAACAGGGGAGGGGTGTTTGAGACCTTGAAGGAGGTGGGACTGTGACAGTGGTGACTGTGGGAGGGGTCCAGGTCCAAGCAATAACTGGGAGAGACTTGGTGCAGGGCCCTGAGCTGAAATGGAGGAAAATGGAGATGGATTGGTCCCTGCCCTTAATGGGGGGTAAATGCCAAGGCTGGGGGCAGGAGCCCAGAGGAGGGCACCAGGCCAGCCCAGACATGAGCTCTGTGGTGTGCGTGTGTTTACTGTGTGGCCAGAGGACGTGAGGAGTGTGTCGAATGGTCTATGTGATGTTGTGGTGGGGGGATAAGTATATCAGCATATGGAGTGTGAGTGTGTGTGTGTGTGTGCATGCATGCACGCTAGAGCATGCACTTTTATGCCTGTGATCTGTGTCATGCAGTGTGTCCGTGCCTGTGTGGGATGTGGTCCCTGTGATGTGGAGAGTGTATGCTGGTGTGTGTGTGTGTGTGTGTTGTGGGGTGGTGCTAACTGGGACACTCTCCAGGGGAAGAGCCTAGCTCGGATGGAGGTGGAGGAGTTAACCAGGAAAACGGGAGGGGAACCAGCACGTGCAAAGGCCTGGAGGCATGAAGAGGGAGCCTGCAGCACTGGAGGACTTGAAAGTGGTCCAGTGAGGCTGGGGACAGGGAGCGAGAGGCAGGGCCTGGGAGGGATAGGGCAGGCCTTCCTCCACCAGTTTGAGTTCCATTAGCTTGAGGGTGTGTACAGCCAAGAGGGACGGAGGGGCTGAGAGGAGGCCAAGCCACCACTGACCAGGTGGAGGGGTGGGGGGTGAGCCTGGACCGGGCAGGTGCTGGGTGGAGGTGGGGGAGTGAGAGCCAGAGCTTTCAACCAAGCCTCTGGGAGGCTGCAGGGCCTGGGATCCCAGACCCGAGCCTGATCCCTGCTCAGCTCAAGAGCTGTAGCCGGAAGGTTCTTAGTTTCCCCTCAGTAAACTGGGGCTCAGGAGATTTCTGGAACACTTGCTCTGTATAACTGGGCAAGGGCTGGGCAGGCATTTCCAGCATGAACACGTCTTCCCAGGCCCACTGGCTGGAGGGCACCGAGGGGTGAGGGTGACCTGAGGGTGAAGTCTGGGCCTGGAGAGGCCATAGAGGGAGTGAGGACAGCCCCTGCCAGAAACAGGGGAGGGGTGTTTGAGACCTTGAAAGGTGGGACCGTGACGGTGGTGACCATGGAAGGGGTCCGGGTCCGGGTCCCACGGGGGGGTCAGAGGAAAGGAGCTGGAAGCAGGAGCCAGAATTTGAACCCAGGTGGTCTGACTCCAAGAGGGCCCTCTCACCTGACTTCAACAGTGACCTTAGCGCCTTCAACAGCGACCCCAGTAGTGACAATAGTGACTCACCTGCCCCATGGGCTTGAAACTGCGATGGCTGTGCTCTCCTTTGACCCTGTATCCTGGGGGACTCCACACAGTCATTATATTGTTACTGTGCCTTTTTAGAGATGAGAAAACTGTGGCCAGAAGCAGAGTGGCCTGACCAGGGCTCCAGCCCCCCAGTCCTGCCACAGATGATGTGGGGCGGTTTTCTCAGCACAGGCTGGAAAGCTGTCTTAGGTAACACGTGGAAGGCAGCGTGTGACCCGGCAGAAAGGAACTGTAATTCCGGGTGGCTGTACGACCTTGGACGGTCCTTTTCCCATCTCTGGGCCTCGATTTACCCAACTGTACAATTCGCCCCGTGAGTCTAGGAAGATTCGCTGAGCGTCTGCCAACTGGCAGATGAGGAAACCGAAGTTCAGAGAGTTGAAAGCACAGAGTTGCCTCAGGTCAGGCGGCCGGCACAAGGTGGCGCCGGCTTCGAAGCCGGATTCCGAGGGCGAGCCCTGCCCTCGGCCCCCAGCGGTGTTGTCCTGCCCCCAGGGGGCAGCGGCGCGGGGCCGTTCCAGGCCCTGCCAGCCTGACGTCAGGCCCGGCCGGCGGGGCCTCGCTCTGCACAAACAGACGCCGCAGGCCAGCGTCGGGGCCGGGGGCGGCGATGACTCAGGGCCCCGAGACGGGCCGGGAAGCGGAAAGTTGTGTGCAGATGACATCAGCCGGCCGCGAGGGCGGGAGGGGGCCGGCTCCGGGAAACGGCGGCCTGGCGGGCGGCCCGGCCAGGGATAGGGCGCGGAGGGGCGGCCGCGGGGCGGGGGCGGGAACACCGGGACGGGGCGCTCGGAACCACGAAAAATGTCCCCCCTCCCGCCCGCCCCGGACCCAGGCCCCGGAGCCCGGCCCCGCTTTTCGCCGGCGAGGAGCCGGCTCCACCCGCCTGCAAAGACGCCGCGCTCCCCCGCGCTCCGGAGGCAGCCGCATCCATCCTGCTGCGTGCCTGCATTTTAATTACCGCCGCATTAATATTCATGAGCCAGGACTCGAGGGGGACCGCGGGCTGTCATTTCCCTCGCCCGCCCTCCCCCCACCGCACCCCTCTTCCTGGGCTGAGTCTTGGGCTTTTTTCTTCCCGTTCCCAACCCCGCTCGCACCAACCGTTGGTGCTCAGCAGATTTCGGGGAGCGGGGTGGTGTGTGAGCATGAGTGTGAGCGAGTGTGAGTGGGGAGGGCGCAGGGTGGGGGCCGAGTGTGAGTCTGTGCCTACGTCTGCGTGCCTGTGTGACTGTCGGCAGTCCCAGGGCCGTGTGTGCACGTCTCTGATGTCTCTGTGGGGCTTGGAGAAGGGCCAAAGCCTGTCCAAGTTAGCAGGGCCTGACTGTACAAATGGGGAAACTAAGGCCTGGAGAGAGGCTGGGCCTTGTCCAAAGCCACCCCATAGGTCAGCAGCACAGGGGAGCGGGAGACCAGGGTCCTGCGTTTGGCAGGCTCTGCTCCCCGCTCTCCCGTGCTGTTGTTTGCAACAATGGCAGACAGGATGTGCTGAGCGGGCACCTCTTATATGTCCTTCCCAGCAAACCTGTGCAGCACGTGGTCCTATCCGTGCCCCGTGCAGATGGGGAAACTGAGGCAACTGGTCCAGCCAATGAGGGGTGAACTGGAGCCCAGAAGTGTCTGAATCCTAAGTCCCTGGGTTTAACAGCCCCACTGTGGTGCCTCCAGGGGAATTGTGGAGTGTCCTCACTGGGGTGATCTGGGGGTACCTGGAAGCTCCTGGGTGCCCGGGCATCAGCAGGGATGTTTCCCCAGAACAGCCCACCTTCTGTTTCCCTCCCAAGTGAGTCATCGGATAGGGCTGCCTTCTTGTGGCTTTCCCAGTCCCCCTCCGTCCCCTCCCCATCCCTGAAGCCTCCCAGGGGCCACCCTGCACACCACACCTTGCTCCCTGGGCCTGAGGTCAGGCAATCATTCATTCATTCATCCAACAAATCCTTCAGTGCCAGTCACTGTGCTAGGCACTGGGGATTCTCTGCTTCCCACTCTGGTCATCTCTACCTGGCCTAGGCGCCTCCAGGCCCACAAGGGGGCTGTTCACCTCTGTGTGTGAATGCTCACTAGGGGTGGGGGACTAGGGGCACCTGTGCACAAAAGACAGCTCTCACCCAGCCTTGCCGCAGAGGTCTGGGGTGCCCACATTCGGTGGCCAGAAAGGGGCTGCGATCATCTTAGGGTTGACGGGGCGGTGGCCACACTAGGCAGCCTGAATCTTTGCTTCTCTCTCCTGCAACTTGTCCTCCTCTGGCCGCCAATCTAAATAACCCCAGAGGCTGGTCAGCCTGCCTTGCCCTGGGTTGAGCCAAGGCCATCCTCCCTCTCACGTCCAGCCGAGAATAGGCGGACTGTTCCCTCGTCTCTGCCCACACAGGGCTGGGCTGGAAGTCGTGTCCCAGCCATGTCCCCTGAGCCTTTTCTCCCCTCCCTTTGGGAGCTCCACAGGAACACAGAGAAGAGGACAGGGGTGCAGCCAGAGGACTTGGGAGAGGAAGCAATAATTTATTTACCTTCACCGGTTAAATAGGAGTTTGCCTAGGAGAGGCGGCCCAAGGACGGGGGACTAGCTCAGAGGCGCGCCCACCTGCAGCCCCCATTCTATAACAGGAACCAGAGCAGGCCAAAGGCAAGACACCTGGGGAGACAGGGAGGACGGATTTTCTCCTAAAGGGCCTGAGGCAGTACAGCCTAGTGGTCCGGTCCGCACCCCTGGGTGGGTCCATCCTGGGTGAGAATCCCCCTCCCTCCTCACTGTGAGGGCCTCTATTTCCTGATCTGCAAAACTGGGAAAATAACTTTTTTTTTTTCAGGTTTATATTCAGATCAAGAGACACTGCCCATACAGCACCTAGCACGGTGGCTGGGGCTCTTTCATAGGGTGATCTGTCCTCAAGGACATAGGGAGGCCTCTGGAATCACTGTCCCCATTTGGCCCAGAATGGGATTTAAGGATCAGTCTGTGTCCCACGGTCTAACCCATGGGGAGGAGTTTGGTAGGGACAGACTGCTGGGAGGAGGGGGAACAGCCTGAAACTGTCATGGGTCAGGCAAGGCTCAGGCTCTAGGTAAGAGAGGGATCTCAGAGGCCCCACGGCCCTGCCTGCTGGGCTCCGTGTAGACCTGCCAGATGGCCCATCACCCAAACAGCCAGAGCCGCAGTGAGAGGGGCAGCCTGGCCCGCCAGCTCCTGGCTCCCTTCTGCTGCCTGTGTCTCTTTGCCTCCTGGCTCCCCTCTGTCTTTTGAAAATGTCCTCCCTTCTTTTGTTAGAATAGTCATACCTGTACATGGCAAACACACACACACACACACACACACACACACAACCATTTTTTTTAAAAGGAAGCACTGTAAAAGTTCATGCAATACATCCTGACGCTGTCATTCCAGGTTTCGTGTACATTTCCAGGATATTTCTCTCCCTACAGAGCTGTCTTTGTAAAACTTCCATAGGATGACATCCACCTCTGCTCAAAGGCCTTCAATGGCTCCCTGTTTTCATAAAGCAAGGTAGCTTCCTCCAGACTTTGCAGCCTGGCCCAGGTTTGGCAACACCATTCTCCTTCCTCTCCCCATTACCCTCCCTGACGCTGGGCTGCGGGGCCTTCCTCAGAGCGTGGCCTCCTCTCCTGCCACCATGCCTTTGGCTTTGCTGTGCAGACCTCTGGGAATGGCCCGGTGCCTTCCACTGAGATTTCTCAAGACCAGCCTTTGCTGTCCCCCAGCCTCCGTGCCTCCTCCCCCAGATCTCTCCCCTCCCCATCCCTTACACCAAAACCCACCCCTCTCTCTCCCGGTGCCCTCAGGACTGGTGGATGCCTCTAGGGTGCTGCTTTTCACATCTAACTGTCGGGAGCACCTCCTCCAATCTTGTGTCCCCCTCAGCTATGAGCATCTCAAAGGCTGGGGTCCTGGCATCTTTATTTTTGTTGCCACCTAACTTGATGCCCTGCACATAGTAGGCACTTTAAAATGTTATATTTAAAAAAATTAAAGTTGCCCTTCCTTCCCTCCTTCCTTCCTTCATTTTTTTTTTTTTTTTTTCAGAGTCTTATTCTGTTGCCCAGGCTGTATGGAGTGCAGGGGCGCAATCATGGTTCACTGCAGCCTTGACCACCCTAGACTCAGGTGATCCTCCCACCTCAGCCTCCTGAGTAGCTGGGACTACACGTGCGCTCCACCAGGCCTGGTGGAGCATTTTCATATTTTTGTAGAGATGAGGTTTCGCCACGTTGTCCAGGCTGATCTCAAACTCCTGGGCTCAAGTAAGCCTCCAGCCTCAGCCTACCAAAGTGCTGGGATTACAGGCATGAGCCACTACACCCTGCCTACTTTTTCTTTAGAGATTCAGACTCTAAGCCAGCAAATGAGGGTTGAATCGTGACTCTATCATTTCCTAGCTGTGTGTCCTTGAGAAAGTGAATCAACCTCTCTGAGCCTCAGTTACCTCATCTGGAAAAGAAAGTTAATAATAAAATCTCCCTTCGTGAGTAACAGTGGTAACAGTGCCTGTAAAACATCTAGCACTAGCCCGGGGCAGAGAGTAGCCAGCAAGCTCTGATGTTACTCAGTTTTGTCTTAGTCTCATTCAGACTTGTCCAAAGTCACCTGTCCAGTTTGGGGCAATGCTGGGACGCTCCCACTGTCTCTTCCCCCTTCAATGCTACTTCCTTGTAGCGGGAGAGGGTTCCAGGCCATTGTCTCTGTTTTGCAGAGAAGGAGAACCAGGTTCAGAGAGGTTGAGTTGCTCACCTAGGGTCACACGGCCCTAAGAACAAAGCAAGGGTCTGTTTGTTTGCTAAGTTCCCGGTGAGTTCTTCAGGTTGCTCAGGATAGGGAAAACCTCAGTGAGACCCACCATCCTTGCGGAGGGGCTCGTATTCCTGTGGCCAAGAACTGGCAAGGTGGGTTCCTCAGGGGCCAGGGAGTCGCCACAAGTGCTCTAAGTGGGACATCACTAAGACAAACAGACAGCATTTCCTGGGTGCTTTCCCCAGGCAGGGAGCTGTGTTAAGTGTTCATGGGCATAGCTTCCTTCCATCCTCACAGCAACCCTGCTATCCTGCATTCCAAGGGTGGGTGCTCACTGAGATCCCGGGTAGGGGCTAAAGGAGGCGTGGCGCCAGCACCTGAACCCTGATCTCGCTCCTACCCTGAGCCTCTGTGGACCACCGAGGACAATGGGCTTTAGCCTGTGCTGTATCAGCGCTGGGACTCAGCAGGAGACCAGGCTCCACCCCCAACGCCCCCAACCCAAGTTGGGGGTGCTGCTTGGGTCTCATAGAACATCTGGGGGTCCCCCCCCCGGCCCTGGCCCCACAGAGCCGACCCAGCTGCGTCTCTAAGCCGCACCCAAAATCTTCCCAGCTTTGCCAGGGAGACTGGAAATTTCTGCTCAGCAGCTTCGTCTGGGATGATTTCGACACTTGGCTCTGTGGGGTCGAGAGGAGGAGCCAGGCCACTCAGCCGCTCAACATTCTGGAACTTCCCTTGGGTCACCGGGAGGGGGGGTTTGCTAGGCCTAGGTGAGCCCCTCCGAAATGATAAAATCAAACAACAGTGACGAAGTACCGAGCGCTTACCATGTGCTGGGCCCTGTGCCAAGTCAGGACTTGCTGGGCCTCACGGAACCTTCCGGCGCCCGGGCAAGGCCAGCACTGTTACTAACCGTCTCGCGGACTGCTCCTGACTGGGGTCTCTGTTAGCATCCAGGAGTCTCCTCCTCGGATACTCTGAGTCCCCCCTCCAGAGACCCCAGGCTCCGGATTCTCTCTACGGGGCCGCTGACATGCTCAGCCCTGGTGAACCCACTCTTCCAGACACTTCCACCCACGCCCGGCCCCGGGGCTGGGGGCGTCGGGCAGAGCGCCGGAGAAATTCTGCCAATGGCTAAGGCGCCTACTGTGCTCCTGGCTCTGCGAGGGTTGGGGGGCTGTCACCAGGCCCAAAGTCGCCAGGGAGGAGGGGCGTGAATGACGAGTCTCAGATTCGGGCAAAGGATCGGAGAGGGGATTAGACACCCCGGGCAGGCAGCGGAGGCCGGCCCTGCTGAGCGACCCCGGGCAGCGACGACCCTCAGGGGCTCAGGCTCCACGCCCATTAACTCGGTGTCAGTCCCTTCCATCCCGGGGAGCCGAGCTGCTGGGAAGCAGCGCCTGGGGGCGCCGGCGACCGGCGGGGGCCGCCTCCCTGCTCCCCTGCTCCCCCGCCCTGGCCCCAATCGCCGGGCGCAAGGCGTGCAGGGCGCGGCGCGGGCCAGGGCGCCCAGTTCAGCGGAAAGGAATGCCTCGCTCGGCGGGGGAGGCCGTGGCCCCGAGGCCGTGTCCACCCCTGCCCGCCCCGGGCCTCATTTACTGCGGCTCTGAAGCTCGGCTCGTTTCACCCGCCGGGTCCCGCAGGGTGACTCCCCCAACGATTGCGGTCCCCCGCTCCCCGCCCCCGATCGCCGCCGGCGGACCCCAAAGTCGGGGCGAGTCTCCTAACCGGGGAGCCAGCCCCGCCCTCACGCCGCGGCGGCGCCCTCCCCTCCCCCTCCCCGCCGCCCGCCTCTCCCCCTCCCCCCTCCATAACTCAAAAGCCTGTCAAGCTGGTTCCAGACTCCTGGCGCCGGGCTCCGCTCCAGGAAAGAAAAAAAGGAAAGAGAAAAAGGGAAAAAGCCGGCGCGAGGGAGCGAGAGAGGCCCGCGGAGCAAAACCGTGCGCCCCGGCACGCACAGCCCCGCGGCGCCCGACCCCCCGCGCCCCTAACCCTAACGCGGATCCCCGTCCTAGGGACAGCGGGCGCGCGCGCGACCCCGATCAATTATTTATGGGCGAATCAATTATGTAGCCGCCCGGGGCGGGGGCGGGGGCGGGGGAGGCCGGGAGGGGCGGTGCGACGCGGAGACCACCCGGCTGCAGTGGCGTCTCTCCCGCCGGGCCTCGGGGTCGGGTCGGGAGGCGTCCCCACGCCGACCGGGGAGGGTCCGGTTGTGAGAAAGCTGCCTCGGGGTGGGCTCCGGGAGGAGCGCGGGGGAACCTGAGGAAGCGGGAGAGACGACTCGGAGACCTCCCAATTAGATTGGGAGGGGAGATGGGGGCGGGCAGCGGGGCTGGGAAGAGCGGGCCTCGGAGACGGGGGCGTGGGAAGAGTCTGGCCTAGGCATTTCTTCCCTTCCTTCCTTCCTTCCTTCATCCCCATCCTGACTGCAAGCCCACTACGTGCCACTGCGCCCACAGCAGAGGGCGGTATTAGGGAGGGGTTAGGCGCAGGAAGGAATTTCGAGGTACAACTGGGTCCAAATCCGGATTTGTATCCTTTTCTCCCCTGCCGTGTGGCCTTAGGCAACGGCTTGGGCTCTTGGAGCCTCCATTTCCTCATCTGCCAGCGGTCTTCAGGACGTGGGAGATGGGGCGCTTGGGCAGAGAATGTTGTGAGGGTGCGGTTGAAGGGAAATCCTGTCCTTGGGAAGCTTTACATAGAGGGGAACATGCCCAGTTCCCCAGTATTCCCCAACTTGTAGCCCCGACTTTGGGTCCCGTATAATCTGCCTCTCCCCGGGACCCACACATTTGAAGGTCGTTATTAAAACCAGTGCCAACCCCAAAGCCACTGCTCAGGGTGCTCACTCCTAGCTGGCTTCTCACCAGCTGGCCCTGCAGAAGGTCGTGCATATGGCAGCCAGAGGGGCTCAATCTAGTCCTTTTACTCCCCACCTCTGCTGCCTCTCCCCATTCTCTGCCCTTCACATCCCCATCTCCATTCTTCTTCCAACCTGCTTCTAGTCTGGGCTGAGATTGGAGCCCTGAGGCCATGGGGGCTACAGGACAGTCAGAACAGGGGTGGGGGCTCAGCTGGCCCTCCCTGGACAAATGTCCCCCTTGTCTGGGGTGTCAAGGCCTTCTACTTCCAAGATTCAGAAGTGAAGGCGGCTTCCATCTGCGACCCAGGATTGCCTAGCGGTGTCGGTGTGCCTGTCTTTTTTCACCAAAACTTGTAATCACTCTGTTTGGTGAATGGGGCAGATCCAGGTTTTTTGGGGCCTGAAGGTTTTACAATCTTGGGGACCCACTTTAAGAAGGCTAGTGCAGGCTTATGAATAGGCGGTTAAGCTCAGGGCCTTGGTAAATGACAGTCCTAGGAGCTAAAGCTTCATTAGCCTCTTGGTAACTCACCTCTGTAGATGGACAACACAACTGTCATCCCTTTGCAGAGGTGGAAACAAAGCTTAGGCTGGCCCAAGGTCACACAGGTAGAAAGGACAAGATGGGATCAAACCCAGGTCCTACCCCACAGGCAGCAAGCACCCTGAACTAGCTGCCTCAGTACGAATGCCACCTTCCATGTCATCTGCCCCATGCCACATCTCACCCGTCCCCACCAGTGCCAGCCCAGGCAGGGTCAGTCAGAACAGCCTTTGCTTCCAGAACAGTCTGTGTCCCTCCCTCCTGAGGCCTCCATGTCCCAAGGCTCAAGCCTCAGAGACTCTGTCTTGTGACAACACTCACAGCTCTAGGAAGCAGGTCTCTTCTAAACTTTTGATTCCAGCGATGGTAACCTGCTCACTTCAAAACTCCAGCTCCCCCGCCAACCTGGAGGGAGCGTGCCCCTGTTCCATGGTGGGCTCCCTGGCGTTCGGGGTGGGATCTGTTTTATTTGGCTCAGTATTCCCAGCTCTTGACGCAGTACAGGCATAGAGCCGACAGTGACTGTAGCAGTAACGTCTATTCCCAACCTTGTGGAACAGGATGTTGTTAAAATGCAGATTCCGGCCGGGCGCGGTGGCTCAAGCCTGTAATCCCAGCACTTTGGGAGGCCGAGACGGGCGGATCACGAGGTCAGGAGATCGAGACCATCCTGGCTAATATGGTGAAACCCCGTCTCTACTAAAAATACAAAAAACTAGCCGGGCGAGGTGGTGGGCGCCTGTAGTCCCAGCTACTCGGGAGGCTGAGGCAGGAGAATGGCGTGAACCCGGGAGGCGGAGCTTGCAGTGAGCTGAGATCCGGCCACTGCACTCCAGCCTGGGCGACAAAGCGAGACTCCGTCTCAAAAAAAAAAAAAAAAAAAAAATGCAGATTCCTGGGCCCCCCTTCAGATTCTGCTGAATCAGACTCTGTGCTGCACAGGGCTGGGGACTCGGCGTTTTACAAGCTCTCTTGGGTGCATTTCAAGCATAGTCAAGTTCGAGACCACGGATCTACGGCCAGAAAGGATCAAATGGTTGTGTCTAGACTAAGGCCCTCTCACCAGAGGGAGGTATCTCCCCTAAATGGGACTGATTTCACCAGTTCCCCAAGCTCTTCCGGCTGAGATCAAATTATTTCACTTCTCGGGCCGGGCGCGGTGGCTCTCGCCTTTAATCCCAGCACTTTGGGAGGCTGAAGTGGGTGGGTCACTTGAGGTCAGGAGTTCAAGACCAGCCTGGCCAACATGGCAAAACCCCGTCTCTACTAAAAACACAAAAATTAGCTGGGTGTGGTGGCGGGCGCCTGTAATCCCAGCTACTCTGGAGGCTGAGGCATGAGAATCTCTTGAACCCAGGAGGTGGAGGTTGCACTGAACCAAGATGGTGCCACTGCACTCCAGCCTGGGCGACAGAGCGAGACTCAAAAACAACGACAAAAATTACTTCATTTATCAAAGACCTACTGCCTGCCCAGGACTGGGTCTGAGGCCTTAGAGAGCTGACCTCGTAGGATACTCAGAAAAGCTCTGAGAAGTAGGGAGAATTATTGTCCCCATTTCACAAATGGGAATCTGAGGCCTGGAGAAGCAAAGTGACTTGTGGAAGGAACATGGTCCTGGGGAATGAGGAGGCTGGGATGGGAGCTGAACTCACCCTTAACTCCTTCCTTCCTTAACTGCCCACAAGGCCACCGATTTGAGGGCTGTAATTCGCAAGGGTCCTTCGGTAACATCCAGAGATGAGAGTTTACACACCAGCCTGTGAATGGCTTTGAGAAATTAAACACGCTACAGAGTCACTACAGGGACCTCACGCTAAGACGCGCAACAAAATTAGGCGACAGGCCCCAAAGAAATCTAATCAAGTAGGCCTCTTCTCCTCCGTATCTTTGGAGTCGGTGTTCGGGGGGATGTGTGTTTGCGGAAGGATTTGACGTATTTGCTTCAGGCAAATCTTTGCCTTTTTCTCTGCCTGCAGTTCTGTACTAGACAGCAAGAAAGCTCCACAGCTGGTGGCTGGTGCTGCAGGCCAGCGTGGCTCCCTGGGCTTCTCCGTAGGGCTGTGTTAAGGCGCTTCCCCAGGTCCAGTGCTCTGTGCAAACGTAGCCTCTTTCCTGCTCCAGGATGAGCAAGGCACAGGGGAGGTTTCAGGTGGAGAGAAATTGATTTAGTGGCCACTGCTTCTGAGGCTGGGGGACCTGCCTGAGGCAGAGGGTGTGGACTTGTTCTGGGAGGACCCAGAAGGCAGAACCACGGAAGGCTACCAAGAGAGGTCGGTTTTGCCTCACAAGATGAACTATCCAATAGTCAGGGCAGCCGTGTAGGTAGTGAGTGCCCTGCCTGGGGAGGTAATCAAGGACAGGCAGGGATAGAGAGTGGTGTGTCTAGGAGTACAGAGCCATGCCTCAGGAGAAGAAGTGGCTGAAGGCACTTTGAGGTCTTTTGAAACTCTGGGAATTTCCATTTCTAACATTATTGACCAGCCCACGTGGGACGGAGGGGATAAATTAAGAAAGGGAAGGGGCAGGTTATGATGGCCAGACTGGGAACCACATACCCCCAGGGAGACTGAAGCAGGCTCGTAGCCCTTGGTCTTCCAACAAAACTGCTGCTTCTCTTTCTCCCTCCCTCCCTCCCTCCCTTCCTCCCTCCCTCCCTCCCTCCCTCCCTCCTCCCTCCCTCCCTTCCTCCCTCCCTTCTTTCCTTCCCTCCCTCCTTCCCTCCCTTCTTTCCTTCCCTCCCTCCCTCCCTCCCTCCCTCCTTTCTTCCTTCTCTCATCTCTCTCATTTCCCTCTCCTTCCCTCCTTCCCTCTCTCCCTCCCTCCCCCACTCCCTCCCTCTCTCTCTCTTTCCTTTCCTTCTATAGGGTCTTGCTCTGTCACCCAGGCTGGAATGCAGCTGTGTAGTCACAGCTCACTGCAGCCTCAACCACCCAGGCTCAAGCAATCCTCCCACCTCAGCCTCCTGAGTAGCTGTAGTGAGACTACGGGTACACTCCACCATGACTGGCTAATTTTTATATTTTTTGTGGAGACGGGGTTTTGCCATGTTGCCCAGGCTGGTCTCAAACTCCTGGGCTCAAATGGTCTTTCCACCTTGGCCTCCCAAAGTGCCAGGATTACAGGTATGATCCAGCACAGCTGGCCTCACTCTCATGACCCCTCATGGGGTCTTGCCATGTTACCCAGGCAGGTCTTGAACTCCTGAACACAAGCGATCCTCCCGACTCGGCCTCCTTAAGTGTTGGAATTGCAGACCTGAGCCACCGTGCCTGGCACACTATTGTTTCTTGAAATTCAAATACGCTCCTTTTTTTTTTTTTTTTTTTTTTTTTTTTGAGACGGAGTCTCGCTCTGTCGCCCAGGCTGGAGTGCAGTGGCTGGATCTTGGCTCACTGCAAGCTCTGCCTCCCGGGTTTACGCCATTCTCCTGCCTCAGCCTCCCAAGTAGCTGGGACTACAGGCGCCCGCCACCTCGCCCGGCTATTTTTTTGTATTTTTTAGTAGAGACGGGGTTTCACCGTGTTAGCCAGGATGGTCTCGATCTCCTGACCTCGTGATCCGCCCGTCTCGGCCTCCCAAAGTGCTGGGATTACAGGCTTGAGCCACCGCGCCCGGCCGTCTGGTAACCTTTCATAATGTTATTAATAATAAAATTTCTAATAACCAGCAATCAATAACTGTACTCTCCATAGCATTAACTGCATGCTTACTGAGAAAGGATGTATTCTAGGCCAGGCATGGTAGCTCACTCCTGTCATTCCAGCACTTTGGGAGGCCGAGGCGGGTGGATCACTTGAGGTTGGGAGTTTGAGACCAGCCTGGCCAACGTGGTGAAACCCCATCACTCCTAAAAATATAAAAATTAGCCAAGTGCGGTGGCGCGTGTCTATAATCCCAGCTACTTGGGAGGATGAGGCATGAGAATCGCTTGAACCTGAGAGGCGGAGGTTTCAGTGAGCTGAGATCATGCCACTGCACTACGGCCTGTGCGACAGAGCCAGACCCTATCTCAAAAACAACAACAACCACAAACAAACAAACAAAAAGCAAAAACAAAAGATAGAGAGAGGGAGAGGTACAGGGAGAGGAAAAGGGAAAGAAAGGCTGTATTCTAAATGCTTATGTGTATAAATGTGTGTAATGGACATGGCAGTCCGATGAGAAAGGTGTTTATTTGTGCTTTCACTCCTGTTTTAGAGATGAGGACGCTGAGGCTCAGAGGGCCGACATGCCGAGCCCCAGGGCACAGGAAGGCATGCCTCCGCTTCCACCTCACATCCCCCAGTGCCTCTGGAAACTGCAGCCTGTGGAGGTCCTGAGGTCGCTCATCACCTATCTCTGCAGCTCATCCCTCAGCAAAGACTGAGGGTCCTTAACGCTGTCCCCATCCTTATGCCAGGTATCATCTCAGAGGCAGCCTCAGGAAGGGAGCTGGGAGATGCTGGCAGAGGGCCCAGGAGAGGCACGCTGCCCTCCAGCTAGGAGCTGCTGCTGACCTCGATGGCCGATGGCCAGGGACCCCGGCCCCTCCCAATCCCAGGGACACAAAGCAGAAGAGCCCAGAATGGGGATGGGGAGAGAGGACCATCTTGTTCAACTTCCTCATTCTATACCAGGAAAACGGGCGTCGGAGAAGGGAAGAGATACCTCGACGTCAATGCCAAGTCCAGCAGCTGCTGCTGTCCTGAGTCCTCCATGTGGACCTTCTCCTTCAGCGTTCCCACATCTCATTCCTCCAATTTTTTTTTTTTAATTGTTAGTAGTAGCATAATACTAAGAAAGCATTATTCAAAGGAACAAGAAGACCCGCCATGTGTGGAACGGTCACTGTGCACCAGGCAGTGTGACCCGCAATTTTCTCTCCTGTAAAACGGAGATGAGAACAGGGCCTCCCCTGCTGACTCATGGGAAGGGGTTAAGATCAAAGGTGACAGTGGACATGAATTAGCATTTTGTAAACCACAAGACATTGTCAGCATGGCTATCTTTGGGTTTTATTATTTTTTCTTTATTTTTAATTTTTATTCTTTGAGAACAGGGTCTCACTCTGTTACCCAGGCTGCAGTGCAGTGGTACAATCATGGCTCTCTGCAGGCTCAAATCCTGGACTCAAGCAATCTTCCTGTCTCAGCCTCCTGAGTAGGTGGGACTATAGGTGTGTGCCACCTTGCTTTTAAATTACCTGGCTGTGGTTGGGCGTGGTGGCTCACACCTGTAATCCCAGCACTTTGGGGGGCTGAGGAGGGTGGATCACTTGAGGTCAGGAGTTCAAGACCAGCCTGGCCAACATGGCAAAACCCCATCTCTACTGAAAATACAAAAATTAGCTGGGCGTGGTGGTGCATCCCTGTAATCTCAGCTACTAGAGAGGCTGAGGCACAAGAATCGCTTGAACTCGGGAGGTGGAGGTTGCAGTGGGCCAAGACTGCCCCACTATACTCCAGCCTGGGTGGACAGAGCAAGACCCTGTCTCCAAAACAAAAAATTAAATAAATAAATAAATAAATAACCTGACTGACTGAAAAAAATTTGTTGTAAAGACAGAGTATTGGCGGGGCATGGTGACTCATGCCTGTAATCCCAGCACTTTGGGAGGCTGAGGCAGGTGGATCACTTGAGGTCAGGAGTTCAAGACCAGCCTGGCCAACATGGCAAAACCCCATCTCTACTGCAAATACAAAAATTAGCTGGGCATGGTGGCGCATCCCTGTAATCTCAGCTACTACAGAGGCTGAGGCAGGAGAATTGCTTGAACCCTGGAGGCGGAGGTTGCAGCCGAGATCGGGCCTCTGCACTCCAGCCTAGGCAACAAGAGAGAAACTTTGTCTCGAAAAAAAAAAAAAGAAAAGAAAAAAAAGACAGGGTCGTCTCAACTATGCTGCCCAGGCTGGTCTTGAACTCCAGCCCAAGGAGAACTGGTGGGTGACAGGAAGGGGAAGCATGACCTCCAACACACACAGTGTCCCAGCAGGGCCAGCTCACCCGGGAGCTGAGAGGAAGGATCTCTCTGCCCTGTAGACACTGGGTTCAGGATCAGGAGCTGAGACCCCAGATCAGATAGACTTAGACCCTGGCTCTTCCTCTTAGCAGCTGTGTGAGTCTCCGTCTCTCCAGTTATAGTGGGAATGATATGGGGAACCATGTCTCCATCTTATTGTAAAGATTTATAAAATAACCCATGCACGGTGCTTGTGGGGAGAAATGGCTCGAAGGATGGTGCCTGCTCCAATCACGACTGTGACTTGCTTTTCTAATCCATGCCACAGACCTTGACGTTCTGCCTCCTGTGCACACCTCCCAGCAGGCAACGCCCTCCCGTCCTGCAGTTTACTCTAGGCCTTTTCTGAGCCCCTAAGACTGGGCGGGTCCTCTGCATGCCCTATGCACTCTGGCTTGCTTCTTCCCAACACTTTCCAAAATCATGATGAATTCATTATTTGGGTGGAGTGCTGCCCTCCAGGCAAGGAATCTTGTGACAGCAGGGACTGTGATTATTTCATTTGTTGCCATAGAACTCGTGCCCAGTGAAGGGCGTGGTGTGGCAAGGATTCACGGTGAATGCTATGGAATGGGTCCTTCGTTCAGCTAGCCATTCATTCATTTACTCAGGGCTAGATTAATTTGACTCTCCACCTCTGTCATTTACTTTCTGGGTGACCTAGAGCAGTATCCTCCTTCTCTTAGCCTCAGTTGCCTCATCTGTAAAATGGGGCTAGCACTGCCCTCATAGAGAATGGCAAGGAGTCATTGAGATATTGGGGCTATGACACAGAGATATTTTGAGCACCTGGCATCTAGCAGTTGTTCAATAGTCTCTGGCTGTAGTAAGAGTCTTATTTGGGCAATTGTTACTGTTATTGTTCTCCCTGAAACAACAATAGGAGTTTGGCCCGCGCTTTCATGTCAAAATCCACTGGACTGACCCACACTGCCTGACTATTGGAAAGACCAGGAATGGCTGATAAAAGTTATTTCTATTTCCTTCCTCCCTTCCTCCCTTTTTTTCTTTTTTTTTTTGAGATGGAGTTTCACTCTGTCACCCAGGCTGCAGTGCAACGGTGTGATCCGGCTCATTGCAACCTCCACCTCTCAGGTTCAAGCAATTCTCCTGCCTCAGCCTCCCGAGTAGCTGGGATTAGAGGCATTCACCACCACACCCAGCTAATTTTTTGTATTTAGTAGAGATGGGGTTTCACCATGTCGGTCAGGCCGGTCTCGAACTCCTGACCTCAGGTGATCCACGTGCCTTGGCCTTTGAAAATGCTGGGATTACAGATGTGAGCCACTGTGCCCAGACAAGCTAATATATATTTTTTAATGTTTTGTAGAGGCAGGGATCTTGCTATGTTGCCCAGGCTGGCCTTGAAATCCTGGCCTCAGGCAATCCTCCCAAAGTGCTGGGATTCAGCATGAGCCACTGAATCATTCATTCATTCATGCACACAGTGAATCCACATTGCCCCCCAGGGGCCCGGCCCAGGACTAGGTGCTGGTGTTGGAGGCAGAAAGGAGGGTCCTGGGCTGAGGGGAAGCCATCAGTTTATCCTCTGTGCAAAGGGAAGTGGCTGAGCCCTCTGCCCGCATCCTGTCACCCCCATCCCCCCACTGGCTGGTCCATCTGTGTCCTTTTCCTGAACCTCTTTCATCTTGTCTTGGGCAGGGGGCTCAGCACCCCCACCCCACCCTGCAACCATTTCCTGCCCTTCTGTCATCTGCTTCCTTTGATCCTTTTGTCAGAAGACTCTTGGAAGCCTCTGAGCCATTGGCAACCCCGTCTGCTGGGCTGGGGCCGGTGACCCCACAGGAGCTGTACCCAAAGTGGGCTTCACTTGGGATCCTGCTCTGGGAGGCAGATAGATTCTGACCACATTTGTTCATTCGCTCATTCATTTATTCATTCACAGGTTCCAGGCTCTGTGCTGGGCCCTGGGGCCACAAAGTAAGCAAGACAGCCATGGTCCCTGCCCTCATGGAGCTCCAGCCCAAGGGACAGCAGCTTATCCCACGCCAAGGGGCTCCTCTCAAAATTCCCACAGCAGTAGCGATCTAAGGACCTGGGCAGGGGCACTGGACTTCACGTCCCAGCCTCAGGCGAGTGTCTTTACTCCCAAGCCCCAGTTCCATACTGGGTACTTGCGGAGGGGCTGGATCCCACATTCCCTAATGCCTTCCAAGCTCAAAGACTGTGAGAAGATGCGGTGTGGCCAGGACACTGCTAGAGTGAGCTTCCTGGATGCAGGAAAGGGGTTCTGGGCCCAGCAGAGAGGCAGGGTGAGGCCAGAAGTGTAGGGGGCCCAGTTTAATGGGAGATGGAATACACATTGTCATTTTAATTTTTTTCTTTTTTATTTAATACTGTTGATGCAACAGTAAGAATACACATCATTGGCGGGGCTCGGTGGCTCAAGCCTGTAATCCCAGCACTTTGGGAGGCCGAGACGGGCGGATCACGAGGTCAGGAGATCGAGACCATCCTGGCTAACACAGTGAAACCCCGTCTCTACTAAAAAATGAAAAAAAACTAGCCAGGCGAGTTGGCGGGCGCCTGTAGTCCCAGCTACTCGGGGGGCTGAGGTAGGAGAATGGCGTGAACCCGGGAGGCGGAGCTTGCAGTGAGCCGAGATCCGGCCACTGCGCTCCAGCCTGGGCGACAGAGCGAGACTCTGTCTCAAAAAAAAAAAAAAAAAAAAAAAAAAGAATACACATTGTTGATCAGAAAGTGAATAGAGCCTTAGCCCCAAATACAACAAGCCTCTTCTCTTTATCTTGTATGGGACCTCCACAGCCAACTCAGGACAGGAGTTCAGCCGATGCTGGGAAGGGGCTAGCATTTATTGAGCACTTACTATGTGCTAGGGATGCTGGGCTGAGCTCTTCATGTGAGGCATGAATTCATGGAATCCCCACTTTGGTCCTGTGAAGCAGGTGCAATCGTTCTTCCCATTTCACAGATGAGAACAGGGAGGCACGGAGAGATGAAGATTGCTCAGAGCCCCAGAGCTTGCAGATGCCACAGCTGGGTTTTGAACCCTGTTTGCCTGGCTTCAGCCCCCACACTGTTCTGTCCCCTGGTGACTGAATGGGGGACCTCCAGGCCTCAGGACGCTGGGCTACACAAGGTAACAGACTTGCCCTTTCTGAGGTCTGCCTCGGTAGTCCCAGCCGGGTGGCTGGGTGGTTCACCTCCTTTCCTCCAGAGGGTGGAAGACAGTCAGAGAAAACAGCAGGAGGCCCACCTGCCACAGGAAGTCCTTCAGAGGACAGCAGTAGGGACTTCTAGAATGGCTTCTCCATCCACCCTCCAGGGCTCCTGGAGTCTCAGCAAGGCTGGCGCCAGCTCCCTCAAACCCTTTTGGGAACTGCAAGTGACTGAATGTCTCCCAGTTCTTGGTGTGATGGACTCCTATAGAGCCCTCAACACCCTGCTCAGGTGCCCCTCAGCCTCCCTAGGAGGACTTGATCCCTCCTCTGTCAGTGCCCTCCTCTGCATCTGATACCCCTTCCTACACACACTGCGACTCATACTGCGGAAACCTGCCAGCGTGTGCTCGTTGTTGATAGTACAGCAATACCAGCCTCTTCCAGCCAGCATTTTGTCTATGCCAGGCCTCACGCCATGTGCGTGACACCCCTCATCAGCACCTGGGACTGTTCTTACCCCCACTTTACAGATAAGCAAGTCAAGGCACAAAAACACTTAGGTGTCTTATCCAGTGATCCAGGGAGGCCAAGCACCGTGGCTCACACCTGTAATCCCAGCACTTTGGGAGGCTGACAAGGGCCGACTGCTTTCGCCTAGGAGTTTAAAACCAGCCTGGGCAACATGGCGAAATCCCATCTCTAAGAAAAATACAAAAATTAACTGGGCGCGGTGGCACATGCCTGTAGTCCCAGCTCCTAAGGAGGCTGAGGTAGGAGGATCACCTAAGCCTGGGGAGGTCAAGGCTGCCGTGAACTGTGATTGCGTCACTGCACTCCCGCCTGGGAGACAGAATGAGATCCCATCTCAAAAATACAAAACAAAATACAAAACCGTGACCGAGGGACCACCTGCAGGGAGTGCTTGTCCTGCCCGCCTGGATTTCTAGCCCTATCCTTAGTGTCTACCTTCTGGCCCCCTGGGCTTTACTGCCTCACAACAAGCCCTTTAGGAACAATTGTTTTTGTTTTTGCTTTTGTTTGGTTTGGTTTGGTTTGGTTTGAGATGGAGTGTCACTCTGTCGCCCAGGCTGGAGTGCAGTGGCGCGATCTCACCTCACTGCAATCCCTGCCTCCCGGGTGCAAGCGATTCTCCTGCCTCAGCCTCCCAAGTAGCTGGGACTACAGGTGCACCACCACACCCGGCTTATTTTTGTATTTTTACTAGAGATGGGGTTTCACCACGTTGGCCAGGCTGGTCTCAAGCTCCTGATCTCAGGTGATCCACCCACCTCAGCCTCCCGATGAATAATTGTTGAATGAATGAATGAATGAATGAATGAATGAAAAGTCCATTTTCTCCAAGGTGCTTGTGGCTGACTTGTCCCTCCCCAGACCATGCAGCCCCATTGCTCCCCTTTCCCCGCACATCTCCCCATGGATTCCACCGAATGGCAGAGACCAGACGCCCTGCCTCGCCTCAGCCTGGACTCGCTGTGTGACCTTGGTCAGAGGGAGCACCGTCTCTGGGTCTCTTTTCTTCTTTGCAGGAGTGCCTGCCCAGACCACACCACGTCTCCCTTGCGATGCCCAGACCCAGGAGCAAGCTGTGGGATGGGAGGACCTCCAGGTCCTGGAGGAGCAGGGGTGCTTCACACACACTGTGGCGAGGCTGAGACCACGTTCTCGGGGGAGGAGAGTGGCTCTGGGTCTCGCGACCTCACACCCTCCCTGTGGGTACCAAGCTGTGCATCCCTGCCGGGGTGCAGCTTGTGCTGGAAAAGAGTCCCTGCCATCCAGAGGCCCCAGAGCCCCGCCCACCCTACTCTGGTTGCAGACCCTTCCGGCATCTTTGACAGCCTCGCCAACCCCGGGCACAGCAGGAGCAACGCCAGTGCCCAGGGATGAAGCACCTACTGTGTATCAGGCCTTCCTGGAGCCCCAGCTCACTGACCCTCACAGAGACCTCCTGGGGCAGTCCTGTTTTTATCTCCACTTGGGGGGTGGGAAAACAGGCTCAGAGGGTCCAGGTCACCAAGTGTCACAGCTCCCAGGAGCGTATCACAATCGCATGGGGAAGGGGGAGGGGTTGCTAAATGCCCATGCCTGGCATTCCTGGGCCTCTCCCCATCAGCAGAATGAGCCTCTGGTCTGTCTGGGAAGCTGCAGTTTTCATCAGGTGCACTACTCATGGGAGTTTCATGTAACCTGTGGTCCGTGGAGGCGCAGAGAAGAAAGGGCCAGGACCAGGGTCCCGCAGCAGGGAAGGGCCAGGGCTAGGACCTTGGCCTCCAGGCTGGAGGACTTGGCACATCTCACCAGCCAGTGACTCTGTCCCCATGCCAGGATCTGTCCCCCGGTTCCTCCCCTTTACCCACAGGAAAGGACGCATGGCTGCACTCAGGTAGTCTAGACATGTGTGCACGTGTGCACACACACTCGACACAGTGTCACGCCAGTGCACACGGTCCACACGCACACACATAGGTACACTGTGCACATGCAGAGACACTTCGCACACTCGCACACAGATGCACACTGTCCGTGCACACACCTACATGGGACACACAGGCCCACTCGCACACATATGCACTCCTCGCCTGCACACGTGGTGCACACTGCACACACACATGCACACATATGTTCACACGTACACACACCCACACCCGCACATGTGCCACTGGTGTTGCATTCTGTGACCACCCACTGGCTGCAAAATCAGAGCCTTCTCCATCCCTAAGGCAGCAGCCACCAATTTATGTGCTGCCTCACTCAGGCACCCAGCAACATCGTGCACAGTCGAGCTAGAGAGGCCAGCGCCTGCCCTCAGGGAGCTTCCTGAAGGGCAGCCCCAAGTAGTTCAAGTTTCAGAAGTGTTTTGAATCCTGCAATGAAGGAGGGAAGGCAGAGCACGTGGCCTGGGCCAAGGCATCCCTGGGGGAGGTGACATCCAAGCTGAAATCTGAAGGTCGGGGCAGCCCTAGGAAGAGCTGGGAACACCCAAGTGGCAGGAGCGGCAAGTCCAAGACTGGAGGAGAGGAAGGGGCGGATCTGTGGAAATAGAAGGAGGCCTGGGGCTATGGGGAGGAGCGGGTCAGTGCTGGGAGATGACCTCGGTGAAGCAAGCGTTGGGTGGGGCCGGTGCCTGACGCAAGCGCGGTGCATCTTTAAAGGGTCCCTAGGCTTCCCTGGGGCTGCCCTGAGGAGGTGGGAGGGAAGAAGGAGGCAGGAGGCCCAGGGAGGCTGGCGTCCTGGGAGAGATGGTCCAGCTGTACTTGGGGGTGGCTGGGGGGAGAGAGGGGGACAGATTTGGTGGCAGAGGCAGCAGGACTTGATTATGACTGGGTGTGGGGGGAGGGAGTCATGGCAGACCCCACATTTTGGGAGCTTCACTTTTCAGCACTTGGAACCAAGGAGCAGGGGAGGTGAGCAGGGCAGGGGGTTGGGGTGAGGAACCAGCCATAGACTGGGCGCCCCCAGGACTGCTGTTCCGTTTCTGGTCTACAGACTCCCCTGGGGCCTGTGGGCTCTGACCTCTGCCACCCCCCGACACCCTCATTCTCCTGTGACTGATCAAGGCCCCATGCAGTGTTTGCTCAGCTGCCAGGCCCTCTGGCCGAGTCTGTGCATCTGCATCTGCCCGTCTCAGAGACGAGGAAACCTAAGGAACAAGAATGGGGAGGCGGGGCAGAGAGAGAAACCCCCACCCCCCCACTGCCCGGGGCCAGGCCCTCCTCCACTGCGGAGCTTGAGATGCCTCATCCAGGAAGTGGGAAGTCCAGGCCGAGGCTTCCATCCTCTGCTGGCTGCAGGCAGGACCCCATGTCCTGGGACTTGGCCCCAGGACTGCCAGCTATCTACCCACGAGGCCTCTGCTTGCTACAGACCTGTGCGTTTCCATCCAGCGCAGCTCCCCCGTGCAGCCTGAGAAGGGCGGTTCTAGGGGCAGGACTGTACTGAGGTACCCAGGAGAGCTGTAGGGACTCAGGGCCATGGAGAATCCCCCCACCCACTTCTCTTCTGTGGGCTGACTCAGAGATGGCCCCACCATCCAGCCCATGGCCCGCTCTCTTTGGCCCTCACCCCCTTGTCCTGTCAGATCTACCCTCTATACCTTCTTTTTTTTCTTTTTTTTTTCAGACAGGGTTTCACTCTGTCACCCAGGCTGGAGTGAGTGCAGTGGCACCATCATAGGTCCCTAC
Source organism: Macaca thibetana thibetana (assembly GCF_024542745.1). Classification (NCBI taxonomy): domain Eukaryota; kingdom Metazoa; phylum Chordata; class Mammalia; order Primates; family Cercopithecidae; genus Macaca; species Macaca thibetana. The sequence goes on from NC_065592.1 coordinate 9,024,796, forward strand.
AGCCTCAACCCCCTGGGCTCAAGCATTGCTCCCATCTCAGCCTCCCAGGTAGCTGGGACTACGGACCACCCCACCAAACCTGGCTAATTTTTGTATTTTTTGTAGAGACGGGGTTTTGCTACGTTGCCCAAGCTGGTCTTGAACTCCTGGGCTCAAGCAATCCTCTCGCCGCGGCCTCCCAAAGTGCTGGGATTACAGTTGTAAGCCACCGTGCCTGGCCTACATCTTTTTGTTTGTTTGTTTGTTTGTTTTTTGTTTTTTTTTTTGAGACGGAGTCTCGCTCTGTCGCCCAGGCTGGAGTGCAGTGGCGCGATCTCGGCTCACTGCAAGCTCCGCCTCCCGGGTTCACACCATTCTCCTGCCTCAGCCTCCCGAGTAGCTGGGACTACAGGCGCCGCTACCTCGCCCGGCTAGTTTTTTGTATTTTTTAGTAGAGACGGGGTTTCACCGGGTTAGCGAGGATGGTCTCGATCTCCTGACCTCGTGATCCGCCCGTCTCGGCCTCCCAAAGTGCTGGGATTACAGGCTTGAGCCACCGCGCCCGGCCTCCTGGCCTACATCTTTTTAACCACTTCCTTTCCCCGCCTTTTGCCACCCTGGTCCAGACCCCCATTATCACCCGGACGTCTGCAGCAGCCACCTTGGTGGTCTCCCTGCTTGTGCTTTGCCCTGCAATCCTTCTTCCTAAGGAGAGCCAGAGCAGTCTTTCTGGAAGGTGCTTCTGAATATGTCACTTCCTGCCTAAAACTTTCCATGGCTCCCCATGACCCCTCCCACCCCGTGGGATATTGAAACTAACATGCCTGCAAGCCCTGTTCTAATGAGTCCTGTTCTTCTCGCCCCAGGCTTTTGTGCACACCGTGTGCCCCTTGCCAGAGCATCCCACACCCTCAGCCTGGCTGACTCCTATTGAAGTTTTGGGTCTCAGGTTAGACCTGCTCTTCTAGAAGCCTTTTGTGCTCCCTCCCCCTAACAATAGGTCAGGAGCTGCTTCCAGCCTCCCATAGACCCTCGTGCCCCCATCATAGCCCTGACCACACTGGGTCCGTCTTCTCCTCTGGTGCCTCTCCATGCCTGGCACACAGTAGGTGCTCAGCAAGGAGTTGTGGATATCGGAGAAGCCTCCAGGGAAGGGTTGGGGGATTGCTGAAAAACAAGCCCTGCTCAGACCTCCCCGCTGCATGTGGAGGGCAGAGATGGAGGGGCCCTGGAGCTCACACTGGAGACCCAGCTCCCACGTGGGCAGGACTTACATTCCTCAGGACTCAGGAAGCCATTGAATTATCATTGTCATAGCAAATGGAATTCCTCATCTATATGTTCCCAACACAGTTCTATGAAAGATCTCCATCCATCACCACCAAGGGAGGAGACGCCTGGAGGGCACTGCCCACAGAACCCCACGCCCTGTGCTGAGAGCTGCACCTGCTCAAGCTCATTCTGTGCCCTTATCACCCCACTTTACAGAGGAGAAAACCGAGGCTGTGCCGGTGGGTGACTTGCCCCAGGCCGCTGCGTCACAGTGCAGCTGGGATGGGAATCCAGGCACTAGCCCAGGCCTCTGGCTGCACAAGTCACTGGTCACCACCTGGCTGGCTTTGGGTGCACCACCTAGACTCTCCGGCTTCAGTTGTTATTCTGTAAAACGGACATCTTAATAATAATTAAGATTTGGGAAATCAGCCGCTCAAAAGTGCCTGGCAGGTTGGTGTGATGGCAGGCAGTTTTCAGAAGAGGAGATTCAGAGAGGGGCAGCGAGATGGCCGTGGTCACAGGGCATGGGCATTTGGCTCAGCCTCTGAGGGGTGGAATTTGGTGAGATCTCCGTTAAGCTTCTCTCTGAAATCACAGGCGTGGGGCTGGCCATGTGGGTGGGCCGGTTCAGCCATGTCACTGGAGAGAGTCTGAGAGGCTCAGTGGTGTCAGGGCTGTGGCTTTGGCGGGAGGGGAGGGTGCATGGCCACTCTGCTGGTGAAGGGGGCCGTGGAGACCCCAGCCACTCCAAGGCCAGAGCTCTCTTTCTTGGCAAATGCTGCCAGGTCTCCCCTGGCACAAATCTGGGAGGCGCTGGTGTGAGCCTCAGCTGCAGGAAAGGAATCCAGAGCGTCCGCAGCCTGGCCCAGCCCTGTGAGATGAGCGCTGGGATGTGACCCCAAGGTGGGCTCTGGGCTGGTCCTGCCGTGTCACCTGGCCCAGTCATGCCCCTCTCCGGCATGGGGTAGGAGCTGGCCAAGCCCCTCCTGGCTTGGTCCCCGTGGGAATCTTAGTTCAACCCCATCCCACCTTGCTGGCTCTGGTGGGGGATGGGATTGTCTGTAAGGCAATCAGGGTAGCTGGTTCTGGGGCTTCAGAAAATCCCCTCCGCTTCAAGGCTTCATTCTCTCTCTCCCTCTTTTTTTGTTTTGAGACAGAGTCTTGCTCTGTTGCCTAGGCTGGAGTGTGGTGGCATGATCTCTGCTCACTGCAACCTCTGCCTCTAGGGTTCAAGCAATTCTCCTGCCTCAGCCTCCCAAGTAGCTGGGATTATAGGCATGTGCCACCACACCTGGCTAATGTTTTTTTTTTTTTTTTTTTTTTTTTTTTGTAGAAACAGGGTTTCACTATGTTGGTCAGGCTGGTTTCGAACTCTTGGCCTCAGGTGATCTTCCCGCCTTGGCCTCCCAAAGTGCTGAGGTTACAGGTGAGAGCTACGACGCCAGACTGAGGCTTCATTCTCAAATGAGCAAACGGTGAAAACTGGCTGGTCAAAGCTGTTCATAATTACAGCTCAGAAAACCAAGAAAATAGCCCACGCTGGCTCTAAACTTGAGAGGGGCCCCAGCCAGGAGCTGAGGGTGGAGGTTATGAAGGTCTCAACGCTTCTGGAGAGCTCCTGGGATCCGCACCTGCCCACCGTGGAAGAAGTCATATCTTTGTCTTCCAAGCAGACAGTGAACCCTGTGGAGGGCGGGGCTTCGTTCCTGCTGCACAGGGGACTTGGTTCACCTCCTGAGACAGTTCTTGGGTCTCTGGGCTGTGCCTCTGTGCCAAGTGCAGGGGCTCAGAGAGGAGGGGCTGCAGGCACTGCCCCCAGGAACCCACAGTTGGGTTGGGAAAGCTACACCCACAGGCTGAAAACTATAACACAACATGACCGACACAAGGGAGTTGGACACAACCCAGACCTCCATTCACCGAGCTCTGTGTCGGATCTCATCGGGAGTCCTCACCCCCATTCACCAGACAGGGAATCTGAGGCTTACAGGAAGTAAGTGGCAGTGCAGAGGGACACTGGAATTTCTACCAACACAGAGCCAACGCCACGGCCTCCTCCAGGCTGCGTTCAGGGGCTTGGCACCCTCACAAAGCTCCGTGCTCACCCCTGAGCAAGGCCCACAAGAAGCTGCATGGCAGGGCCAGTCTGTGCCCCGTGTGCTGCCCCCGCTTCAGCCATGAAGGCCCTTTCCGTGGATTCGGGGATGTGCCATAGTCCCACCGGCCACAGGCCCTTTGCACATGCCTGGAACACTCTTCCCTATATCGTAATTGTCACTGTTCGTCTCTGTCACTCCAGCCAGCCCAGGAGGATGGAGCTAGGGCTTGTTCCCCCCTTATTTGCCCAGGGAGTGGCCAGGCCTGGCACGGAGCAGGGGCTCCCCTTCTGATGGGAGGCCATGAAGGAGTGGTGGAGGCCGAGTTGAAGCGCCTTTGTCTTGCAGCCCTACAGTCCTGTTCTCTGCCCTGGATCAGGCACCCATGATTTGCCCAGGGTGGAGCCGAACAATGTACCAATACTGTGTAGCTGAATTCTCAGAGCCAACCCAGGAGGCTGGTACCATCCTTCCTCCATTGTCTTGAGTGAGAAATGAAGTGACCCACCCAACGTCAACGTGGTAGAGCAGCAATTTGCTTTTTCAATGTATTGAGGCATAATGGACACCAGATAACTGCACTTATTTCAGTCGCACAGCTTGATGAGCTTTGGCATAGGTGCAGCACACCCCTAAAACCATCACTACCATCAAGACGGTGAACACATCCACCCCCACGCCACCCCAATGCCCCCTGTCCCTGCAAAAGTTTCTTCATGCTGGCTGGGCACAGTGGCTCACACCTGTCATCTCAGTGCTTTGGGAGGCCAAGGCAGGAGGATCATCCGAGGCCAGGAGTTTGAGACCAGCCTGGGCAACATAGGGAGACCCTGTCTCTACAATACATACATACATACATACATACATACATACATACAAAAATTAGCATGCTGGCATGTGTCTGTGATCCCAGCTACTTGGGAGGATGAGACCTGAAGCCAAGAGATGGAGGGTGCACACTGAGCTATGACTGCACCATTGCACTCCAGCATGGGTGACAGTGAGACCCTGTCTCGAAAGGAAGGAAGGAAGGAAGGAGGGAGGGAGGGAGGGAAGGAAGGAAGGAAGGAAGGAAGGAAGGAAGGAAGGAAGGAAGGAAAGAAGGGAGAAAAAGTTTCCTGGTGACAATTTTCAGTCCTTCCTGGCCCCCAGCATCCGCAGGCTACCACAGAGCTGCTTTCTGTCATTACCGAGTCGCATGCATCTTCTGGGACCTCACACCAACAGAATCCCCCACGTGTGTGCTGGTGGCTGCCAGCTCCTCTCCCGGTCTTGGTGCTGTGATGCTGTGTGCACAGTTGTTCCTGTGGCTGAGTCGCCTTCCATGGGACGGATGTGCCACAACCTGTTGCTCCCTTTGCCTGCAGGACGGAGCAACGCTGTGTTGTCTCCAGTTTCCGCCTTTTACAAATAAAGCTGCTGTGAACATGTGCAAGTCTTTGTGTGGACGTGAGTTTCATTGTTTTCTTTTTCTTTCTTTCTTTTTTTTTTTTTTTTTTGACATGGTCTCGCTCTGTCACCCAGGCTGGAGTGCAGAGGCGCAATTATGGCTCACTGCAGCCTCGACCTCCCTGGCTCAAGCGATCCGCTTACCTCGGCCTCCTGAGTAGCTGGAACTGCAGGTGTGCACCATGCCTGGCTAATTCCTTTTTTTTTTTTTTTTTAATTGAGACGGAGTTTCGCCCTTGCTGTGCAGGCTGGAGTGCAGTGGCGTGATCTCAGCTCACTGCAACCTCCACCTCCTGGGTTCAAGCGATTCTCCTGTCTCAGCCTCCCAAGTAGCTGAGATTACAGACACATGCCACCATGCCTGGCTAATTTTTGTATTTTTTGTAGAGATGGGGTCTCACCATCTCTCGGTCTCGAACTCCATACCTCAGGTGATTTGCCTGCCTTGGCCTCCCAAAGTGCTGAGGTTACAGCTGTGAGCCACCACGCCCAGCCTGTTGCCCAGGCTGGAGTGCAATGGACTATCTCGGTTCACTGCAAGCTCCGTCTCCCGGATTCACACCATTCTCCTGCCTCAGCCTCCCGAGTAGCTGGGACTACAGGTGCCCACCACCATGCCCGGTTAATTTTTTGTATTTTTAGTAGAGACGGGGTTTCACGGTGTTAGCCAGGATGGTCTCAATCTCCTGACCTCGTGATCCGCCCCCCTCAGCCTCCCACAGTGCTGGGATTACAGGCGTGAGCCACCGCGCCGGCAGAGATTTCATTTCTTGGAGATAAATGCCTAGGAGTGCCATGGTCAGATCTGTGGTAAGTGTATGTTCAACTTTTTAAAAAGGTGTCAAATGTTTTCCAAAAGTGGTCGAACCACTTCTCATTCCTATCAGCGGTAGAGGAGGGTCGCACTGGGGTGTGGGATTTGAACCCAGGCCCAGCCCACTCCAGAACCTGTGACTGTCACTGCCAAGCTTCAGGGATCCTCTCTCCACCGGCCTTGGAGAAGGAACCAGCAGACTGCCGGGGCCTGGGATGCGGGTTCCGGCCTCTCTGCATCAGCCGGGGGCCCCTCCCTGTAGCTGGGTCTGGCTTCCTCCTTGAACAGAGCGCTGCCTTCCCAGGGCCCAGGGGCTCCTGGAGGGCAGGGGTGGGCACACCATGGGCACCAGGCCCACGAGGGGCTCCAGACCCTCCGCGGACCCTTGTCCCTGGCTGGGCTGAAGATGCCTGGGGTCTCCCAGGACAATGCCAAAAGCTTGTGGGGGTGGGGAAGGGTGCGAAGGTTTCACCGGGCACGCGCCAGGGAAAGGGCTTGTCCCTTGAGCTCCGACAGGCAAGGAGGAAGAAAGCCACCAGAACCCAGGCAGCGGCGGTGGGGAGAGCCAGAGAGTTTAGCAGCCAAAGCGGGGAGGGGCGACCCTCTCCTTCCAGACCCCAGGGAGGTGGGCTGAAGTCGGGAGGGGCGCGAGAAGGGAGCAGGGATTCTTCATTAAAACTGAACCCCCGGAGCCGGGCCCGCGGCGGCCGAGCAGCCGGGCTGCAGGCGGCCTCCCTCTCGCGGCGCACAGAGGCCCGCGCCGGCTCCAGCCGCCCGCGGCCGACCTCGCGCGTCCTCAAAGCCAGCCTGTCCCACTTCCCCCGCCGGTTGCTACAGCAACTGAGCTCTGAGTAATCAGCTGCACGGTGACCTTTCTTCCCCCGGAGAGCGGGAGGGAGGGAGCGGGAGGGCGGAGGCAGGAAGGGAGGGGAGGAGAGAGGGGGGAGGAGGAGGGAGGAGGAGAATGGAGGGGAAAGATGGAGAGGAGGAAGGAAGGAGGCTGGAGGGGGGAGATGCAAGCGGGGGAGGAGGGAGGAGGAGCAGGGGGAGGCTGAGCTGCTGGTCAAAGCTGTAAAATCCCTGCAGCTGGGGTCTGGGGGCTTTGCGGGGAGGAGCTGGCAGTCAGAAGGCGGGAGAGAGGAGGGAGCGGCCGGCAGCACAGTGGTTGGGGGAGGGAAAAGCCGCTGACCCCGGGGAGGGGTAGTCAGGGAACTGACCTGGACAGATTCCCTGGCGCCCACCCCTAGCCCCTCCCGGGATGCTGCCACGAGTCCTCCCTCGTGGAGAGGTGAGGGGACTGTGAGAGAATGGCAGGTCCCCGGTGCTCTCTGGCTCACAGGACAGCCCCTCCTGCCTCCGCAGCAGCCTTGATTCCGCCATTCCCCAGATGGGAAACTGAGGCTGGGAAGCTTGTTTACAGTGTCAGGGCCCCGAGCTTGGCCCCTGGGACAGCCCCTCACCCCACAACCGCCACTAGCTGGCAACCAGGTGGAGGAAAGTTCTGGTCCACGCCCAGCCTTCCCACCTCCCTGATCTCTGGCCTCAGTTTCCTTGGTTGTAAAGCAAGGATCCCCACGGCATGGTGTACGCTGCAGTGGCGGGGAAGTGGTGGTGGGGGCTCCACGGAGCTTCTCACACCCCAGTGTTGATTTAAGATTCTCGAAGCGCGGTGGGGCGAATGCGAGAGGGCCGGGACTGCAGATGCTGGGGATGGGGTGGGCACAGTTAGGAGAAGGGGTCCACAGGTCTCGGAGCGGCCAGGTAGCTGGGGCACCACCCAGGCCCCCTTAGGCGCGGAAACCTTCCTGCTACCTGGTATCCTGTCTGCCTACCCCCACCCCCGCCCTGCCGCTGCCCCCAGCTCGGCCGCCCTGGGGCCCCTCCGGCTCCAGCCCTTGGCTGGGCCTCGGTGCCAGCACAAGCCCTATCACCCGCCGGCCCTGGGGACCCGCCAGCCGCCTGTTTACGAGGCCAGCCAGCCCCCAGTCACAGCCATGCCCACGGGGTGGGGGAGGGACGACAGATGGCGGAGGTGCCATTTTAACCAGAGTCTGCAGCCGTTGGGGAAGGAAAGGAAGTAGCCCAGGGCTGGAGGGAGCTGGGACCTTCTGTTGTTGCTGCCTCTGGGGCGCCTCCATCTTACCCCTCCGCAGGGGCAACTCTCCTGAGCTCAGGCCTGAGGGGCACAGATCCAACAACCTCCTCACTGGGGCTGCCTAACCTCCCATGGACTCTGTCGGTGCCCCTTGGATCAGCGAAGCGTCGGAGGTCCCCGGGGGGCAGGGGCTATAGGGGCGATCTCTTTTTTTTTTTTTTTTTTTTTTCTGAGACGGAGTCTCCCTCCGTCGCCCAGGCTGGAGTGCAGTGGCGCGATCTCGGCTCACTGCAAGCTCCGCCTTGCACGTTCACGCCATTCTCCTGCCTCAGCCTCCCGAGTAGCTGGGACTACAGGCGCCCGCCACCTCGCCCGGCTAATTTTTTTGTATTTTTTTAGTAGAGACAGAGTTTCACCACGTTAGCCAGGATGGTCTCGATCTCCTGACCTCGTGATTCGTATAGGGGCAATCTCTTAAGGCTCCACTGTGAGGAGGGCCCCGTGACTTCTCCCAGCCCACAGCAAGGACCCTCCCAACCCTACTACTGACTATGAAATGCAGGCTGCAGGGAGTCGCAGCAGGAGGGACCTTGGGCAGACAGGGCTGCAGAGCTAGGTCTGCCTTGAGGCTCCAGCAGGGGAGCTCAGGACTGGTTGGGAGCAAAGTCTGGGAGAGGTAGAGGGGCTCCCCCCAGGCATTCTGTGCTTTCATCCCAGCTCAGCACCCATGTCAGCCCCAAAACCTCCCCAGGCTTCCACATGCAAAGCTCCAGCTGCAGAGGGTGCTGACCTCTCCCCTGTCAGGGGAGTGGGGGGTTAGGGGTGGGGGGTGGGAGCAAGCCAGATGGTGATACGGAGACACACTGCATAGCTCCTCGGTAACCCTCAGGCCCGTGTTTCACAGGTGAGGACACCAAGACTCAGAAAGGTGAAGCCACTGATCCAGGGTCACCCAGCTGGTGATCGGTGCATCCAGGATGAGGAGCCCATGATGCCCTCAGGCCGCGGAATGACTGCACTGGAGGTGGCAGCCATGGCTGTGAGCCTGCCTGTTCCTCAGGGTTCTTGACTCTCTGGAAGCTTCCCTATGTGGGAAACCTTTGTGCACCCAGGCTTTCGGACAAGTGACACTCGTTTTTACAAGCAGGAGTGGTTTGGATCAAGGGATTGAGGTGATAGCAAGAGCCACGCTGCCTCCCTGAGCACCCGCAAAGCCCTGCTCTGGGCCTCACATGTGTGGTTTTTGCTTTGTTTTGTTTTGAAACAGGGTCTGGCTCTGTCACCCAGGCTGGAGTGCAGTGGTGTGATCACGGCTCACTGCAGCTTCAACCTCCCAGGTTTACACGACCCTCCCACCTCAGCCTCCCCAGTAGCCGGGATTTTTTTTTTTTTTTAATTTTTTGTAGAGTTGGGGTCTTCCTATGTTGCCCAGGCTGGTCTCAAACTCCTGGGTTCAAGTGATCCTCCTGCTATGGCTTCCCAAAGTATTGGGATTATAGGCATGAGCCACCATGCCAGACCCACATGCATTTTATCATGGGGCCTCCTGGCTATCTTAGAAGGTGAATGCTGCTGTTATATCTGTTTTCAGATAGAAAAAAATAAGAATTAGGGAGACGTGGTGACTTGCTTTAGATCCCACAGAACCAATTGTGAGAACTAGGATTAGAATCCACTTTTCCTTGACTTTAGAGATGGTCTCTTAACCCGACTTGTATCAGCCAGGTTTGACCAGATTCAGGAATGTGGACGTTTTCCATGTTGGATTTTGCTGTGAATAGAATTTTGAGCCTCAAACAGTGTGCTCTTTGCTGTATGCCAGTGCTACCTCCACCTGCCTACTTACTCATCCACCCGTCCTCCCATCCATGTATCTGCCCCTCCACCCACTCATCCGCTGATCTGTCTGCTGATCCATTCACCCACTCACCCTTCTATCCACCCATCCATTCACCTATCCACTCACCCACCCAACTATCCAAGACCCCACTCACCAATCCATCTTCCCGGCTACACATCCTTCCACTCATCCATCATCCATCCATCCATCCATTCGTCTGTCCATCCGTCCATCCATCCATCCATCTACTCATCCATCCTTCCACCCATCCATACATTCATCCACTCACCACCCACCCATATAGTCGTTGACCCTCCACTTATCCATCCATCCACCCATCCATCCATCCATCTACCCACCCATCTACTCATCCATTCATACACCCATCCATCCACTCACCCATCCATCCATCCACCCATCCACCCATCTACTCATCCATCCATCCACCCATCCATATACTCACGCATCCACACATTCATCCACTCACCACCCACCCATAGTCATCCACCCTCCACTCATCCATCCATCCATATACCCACCCACCTACCCATCCATCCATCCATCTACTCATCCATTCATCCACCCATCCATCCACTCAGCCATTCATCCATCCACCCACCCATCTACTCATCCATCCATACATCCATCTATCCATATACCCACCCATCCACACATTCATCCACTCACCACCCACCCATATAGTCATCCACCCTCCACTTACCCATCTATCCATCCATCCATCCATCCATCCACTCATCCATCCACACATCCACCCATCCATTCACCTATCTATGCACCCATCTATCCAGACATGCATCCACTCACACCACCCACCCATCCATCATTCATCCACCATCCATCCATTCAACCATCTATGTACCCACCCATTCACACATTCGTCTACTCACCACCCACCCATATAGTCATCTACTCTCCACTCGTCCATCCATCCATCCATCCATCCATCCATCCATCCCTCCATCCATCCACCCATCCATCCACCTATTTGTGCACTCACCCTTCCACACACTCATCCACTCACCACCCACTCATATAGCCATCCACCCTCCATTCACTCACACATCCATCATCCATCCATCCAGCCAACCATCACCCATTCACCCATTCTCAATCCACACATTTCCATCCATCCACCTACCACCCGCCCACCATCCATTCATTTTATTTTTATTCTGAGCCTTGCTCCTACACCTTTTGGTTCTGAAACATATGCTTCTGTGAGCTGGCTGCTGATGCTGTCCCTGTGGAAGTCACCGACTCCCACCCCTGGCTTAGCACACCAGTTCTGACAGGTCCCACCAAGGCTGCAACTCCCACGTAAGAGGTTCAAGCGCCCCCACTTCCCGCCTCACCTCCACTTGGGTGAGAATTAGACTCTGGGTTCTTTGCCTTCCTTCCTTTCCCGAGTCACTCACTTCTCCACCTGGGTATTTCAGTCCCGAGAGAGGCCTCAAAAATGTGGAAAAAGAACAAGCCACTAGCTCACTCCCAGAGCCTCACCACCCTGCAAAGGGACATCGATTAGCAGGGCACAGGGGAGCATGCCATGGGCACTTGAGCCAGTCCTGGGACCAGGCACTAGCAGAACAAGCTGGTCTGGAACTGGGCAGCCTCCACATCTGCTTCCGACCTGCTGTGTGGCCCCGGACAACACAGAGTAAGAATCATCGCCCTTGTCCTTCTGAGGGTTGGAAGGGAAAACATGGAGGCTTCAGACAGTGACAGCCCTTCAGCCCTTCAGTGACAGGGAATAGAAAGCCCTGGGGGAGGCCGGGCGCGGTGGCTCAAGCCTGTAATCCCAGCACTTTGGGAGGCCGAGACGGGCGGATCATGAGGTCAGGAGATCGAGACCATCCTGGCTAACACGGTGAAACCCTGTCTCTACTAAAAAAAATACAAAAAACTAGCCAGGCGAGGTGGCGGGTGCCTGTAGTCCCAGCTACTCGGGAGGCTGAGGCAGGAGAATGGCGTAAACCCGGAAGGCGGAGCTTGCAGTGAGCTGAGATCTGGCCATTGCACTCCAGCCTGGGTGACAGAGCGAGACTCCGTCTCAAAAAAAAAAAAAAAAAAAAAGCCCTGGGGGAGGAGAGGGAAGAGGGAAGGGAGGGGGGAAGAGGAAAGGACTGACTTCCTTGAGTACCTACTATGTGTCTGCAAGGTAGCAGGTGTTCCTATCTCTTCATCTCCCTGGATTCCCCAACAACTCTACGCAGCTGGCATTCTGGCATTCTATCCCCTAGCCCACATTTTCACTGATGGGAAAGCTGAGGCTCAGAGAGGGCTGGCAACTTCTCCAAGGTCACACAGCTCCCACATGCTAGATCTGGGACACTGGCCCAGGCCCCTAGCCAGAGTTGGGCACCTTTGCCCATGTCCCCACCCTGAGTATCTCCCCCTGAAGGTGATGGCAGGGCAGAAAGCGCCGTCAGCACTCGCCTCTAAGGCAGCTTTGGAGGTTCATGCAGCCATTCAGTTAACAAATATATATCCACTCCCTCTCTGGGTTAGGCCCCTCCCCTCCTTCTTGGGGCTCCCTGGTGGGGGCTGCTGTAGGGACTGATCTCAGCTGGCAAAGCCCTGCTTCACCCAGGTTCAAAAAAGAGTCTTGCTGCTGTCCAGCCCGAAGAATGGGGGCCACAGGCTCCCAGAACCAAGGCCGGGGAGGCAGGAGGCAGAGCTGTCAGCTCGGAGCAGACTCCTCTCATCAGCATGGGGCCCAGCCTCCCAGCTTAAAGATCGCCTCGGGCGCTCTCTTAAAGATGCTAACGTTGCAGCTGACATTTGGGAGATCCTGGCAGCCGATCAAACCCAAGCTGAAAATCGGAGCTGCCGGGCGGGCGGGGTGGGCACCAGGCAGCAGGGACCCGCACTGGCTGGGCCGGCAGGGGCCGAAGGCAGCAGGGCTCGGGTGACTGGTTGCTGGCTACGGCTGTGCCTTCAGCCTGGCCCAAGCCATCTGGGTATCCTGTGCTTTGCTGGAAAGACATGGGAGGAGGAGGAGGAGGCAGAAGGCAAGAAAGGAGGCCGGGCGCGGTGGCTCAAGCCTGTAATCCCAGCACTTTGGGAGGCCGAGACAGGCGGATCACGAGGTCAGGAGATCGAGACCATCCTGGCTAACATGGTGAAACCCCGTCTCTACTAAAAAATACAAAAAACTAGCCGGGCAAGGTGGCGGGCGCCTGTAGTCCCAGCTACTCGGGAGGCTGAGCCAGGAGAATGGCGTGAACCCGGGGGTGGAGCTTGCAGTGAGCTGAGATCCAGCCACTGCACTCCAGCCTGGGCGGCAGAGCGAGACTCCGTCTCAAAAAAAAAAAAAAAAAAAAAAAAAAAAAAAAAAAAAAAAAAAAAAAAAGAAAGGAAGCAGGAAGAAAACAGACGTGTAGAGGAGACCCGAACTTCTTTCATCCCCAATCACCAGATTCTCGCCAGTAATCAGACCAGTCGGCAAAAAGACACCCACGGGTGAAGAGCTGTGGGACAGGGACAAGATGGAGGGAGGTTCCTGGTGCCAGTTACATCTCCGGCTGCAGTGCCCAGCAGGTCCCATCCAGTGTAGGGTGTGCTCTGAGGAAGCTGAGGGGTCTGAGGAGGAGTCAGGAGAGAAAGATTCCTACTCATTCCGCCCATCCATGTTGGGGGGATGGAGAGAGAGGGCAAACCTCAGCCTGCTGAGCCAATCTTGTCTCCTTTCCATTCATCCACCCTGCCACCCACCACCTCCACCCACCACCTCCACCTCCACCACCCACCGTCTCCACCACCCACCACTGCCACCCACCACCTCCACCCACCACCTCCACCTCCACCACCCACCGTCTCCACCACCCACCACTGCCACCCACTACCTCCACCCACCATCTCCACCTCCACCAACCACCGCCTCCACCACCCTCCACCTCCACCACCCACCACCTGCCCTTTCCTCTGTCCAGTTCACTCCTCCCCTGCCCTTCCACCTGCCCAAACTGCCTGTCTGCCTTTCCGTCCATCATCTGCCTATCTAGGTCTCCAGTCATCCCCCTGTCCATCCATCCATTCACCATACATCCCCATCCCTCCATCTCCCATCCCTCACCCCCTATTCCTATCCCCCATCCCTCCATCCCCATCCCCCATCCTTTCATACCCCGATCCTTCCATCCCTCTGTCTCCTATCCTCCCATCCCCATCTATCCATCCCCCATCCCTCCATCCCCATCCTTCCATCCCCCATCCCTCCATCCTCCCATCCCCCATCCTTCCATTCCCCATCCCTCCATTCCCCATCCCTTCATCTTCCCATCCCCATCCCTCCATCCACCATCTCTCCATCTCCCATCCCCCATCCCTCCATCCCTCATCCTCCGTCCCCCATCCTTCCATACCCCATCCCTTCATCCCTTCATCTCCCATCCCTCCATCCCCATCCCTTCACTCCATCCCTCTATCCCCCATCCCCCCTCCTCCATCCCTCCACCCCTCCATCTCTCCATCCCCTATCCCTCTATCCCTCTATCCTCCATCCCTCCATCCCCCATTCTCTCATCCCTCCATCTCCCATCCCCATCCCTCCATCCCTCCATCCCCTATCCTCCCATCCCTCCATCTCCCATCCCCATCCCTCCATCCTTCCATCCCCCATCCCTCCATCCCTCTATCCCCCATCTCTCCATCCCTCCATCCCCCATCCCTCCATCCTTCCACCCCCCATCCCTCCACACTCCATCTTTGCATCTTTCCATCTTTCCATCCTTTCGTCCCTTCATCCTTCCATCCGAAGAACATTTCTTCAGCACAGGAGAGGTGCGCCCAGCCCAGTTTCGGGGCTAGGAAAGGCTTTTAGGAGGAAGAAACCTACGCTGAGGCAGGAGAATGAGTCGGAGGCTCCTGGACTGGAGAAGAAGGGAAGGTATTCCCAACAGAGGACAGGAGGCAAGAGGCTTCTTGAGGACCATCCAGTCGCATTCTGGCAGTCACTTCAGAGCGGGTGGCCCACCAGAGCACAGGAGAGGCTACTGAGGCTGGAGCTGGGTCACAGGGCCAGGCCGTGGAGCTGGGACCACCTGCGTGGCACGGAGCAGGGCCAGGTGAGAAGGGAACGTGGAAGGTACAGAAGGCCAGGTCCTTGTCGTCTGGCTGTTTACCACTGGCCCTTCCAAATAGGCCTGTCCCCCACGTCCCTCCAGGCTCCCCAATCTTTTAAACTCCCCATATGCTCATAGTTAAAGCCTGCAGTTCCACCCCTGCAGGCTTTTTGTTGCCATGTGTGGATTCCAGCTTCTTTGGGCAGGGCTGTGCCTTATCCTTCTTGGTGGCCTGCCCCACGGACTTGGCCAGAGCCCCCCAAATATTCAAGAGATAAAAAATGCAAGTGGCCAGGCACGGTAACTCTCGCCTGTAATCTCAGCACTTTGGGAGGCTAAGGTGGGAGGATTGCTTGAGGCCAGGAGTCTGAGACCAGCCTGGGGAACAAAGTGAGAACCTGTCTCTCTACAAAAACAAACCAACAAACAAAAACACACAAAAAATATGAAACCTCCCCCAAAACCACCTCCTTCTCTTCTTCCTCTTGGGGCTCCTGGGTGTCGGCCTTATCCCCTTCCTCTCTACCCAACGCCCCGCCATATCCAGTCACCAGGATCTAACGATTCTGCCCACAGCACACCTAGACTCTCCATCATCCTCGCCCTGCCTGGTCACCAACATGGGTGGGCATGGCAGCCGCCTTCTCGCTGCCCTTCCTGTCTCCAGGCCACACACACAGTGCAGTCAGAGGAGTCTTTCTTTATTTTTTATTTTTATTTTTTTTGAGATGGAGTTTCACTCTTGTTGCCCAGGCTGGAGTACAGTGGCACGATCTCGGCTCACTGCAACCTCCGCCTCCCGGGTTCAAGTGACTCTCCTGCCTCAGCCTCCTGAGTAGCTGGCATTACAAGCATGCACCACCACACCCAGCTAATTTTTGTATTTTTAGTAAAGACGGGGTTTCTCCATGTTGGTCAGGCTGGTCTCGAACTCCTGACCTCAGGCGATCCACCCGCCTTGGCCTCCCCAAGTGCTAGGATTACAGGCGTGAGCCACCGCACCCGGCCAGTCAGAGGAGTGTTTCTAACACATAAGCTGGGCCACGTCCCCCTCTCTCCATTTTCATTCCTCCCGCTGCCTTCTGGATAAAGTCCTAAATCCCCGCCACAACCTTCCCAGGCTGGCCCATGTCCACTCCTCTGGGCTCCAGGTTCGTCCCTCTAAGACATGAGAGCCATCAAATTCATTGCTGTCCACACTGCGTCTCTGAATCCATGGTCCTGGCTCCAGCTCCCGGCCGTCTTGGCCAACAGCCTAGAAGAGTCCCGAGTCTTCAACTGCCTGGTCAGACCCCCATATCTTCCCGTCCCGGTGAGCCGGGGACCAAGTCCGTGTCCTCCACGCCATGTCCAACACCTGATTGGCCCTGGGGCAACAAAAGTCTTGCTCTGGCTGCCCGAATATTAGAGTTTACTCCCCAGGCCCTCCCTCCCCGGGTCTGACCGTTCCCTTTTGCTGTTTGTGCCTTAAACCAAAGCCAACGGCTTGGCCTCTTCTCTGCCTACAAAACATTTTTACCGATTTTATGGCTGCAAAAATTTCCTTCCTGTCTTCACATTCGCAGGAAAGAGAGAGCCCTGGCCCTGACTCAGAATTGGATTCTAGCTGGAGGCGTCCTCTCCGAGCCGGTTCCAGAGAAAGGGTTTATCTGTTTGTTCCTTGACCTTGAGCAGCCGCTGAGACAGCCAGAAACAGAGGCAGGAGCTGGGAGGAGAGCGAGGAGCAAAGCTGGGGACCCTGTGCTCTGCCCCCAGGGACCCGCCTGCCAGGTGACCGGAAGTAAGTGGGAGGGAGGAGGCAGCCGTGGCTGTGGCAGGGCCAGGGCCACAGAGACCCAGGGGGACGTGAAGCAGCACCTCGCTGCTGTGGCTCTGCAGGTCCGGGGGCTGTGCTGCCTGCCTTTCTCTGTCCCTGGTCCCCTTGGAAACTGAACAGAGAGCTGGAAGGAGACGTCAGCCATCCAGGAAGGAGCCGACCCTGCCAGCCACGCTGGGGTGACTGTGGCTGTCACAGACCCTGCCCCAGTGGAGGGAACAGCCCCACGCAGACTGACCTTGTCCACAGTGAGCTTCCACACTAGGGGCGGCGGCACCGGCAGCGGCAGGAGATAAAGAGACAAAGAAAAGAAAAAGAAACCCTTCTCAGAAAGGCCTCTTCGACCTTTTCCGCTCCTGGTGCGTGACTGAAATGTAACCCAGACATGTATTGAGCACCTTCGTCTGTGGTATCCTTACCCTCAATGGGCCAACTGTCTTTTCTCCAGCTGAACTAGGGGCAAGCTTAAAGTGGGAACTGTGGCATTTTTGCCAAAATAATCTCATCCTTATTACATAAGTAATGCATGCCTATTGTAGATATTGTAGAAAATACAGATGAATCCGATGAAGAAAATATAACCACTCACTCTTTTTTTTTTTTTTTTTTTTTGTATTAGAGACAGGGTTTTGCCATGTTGGCCAGGCTGGTCTCGAACTCCTGGCCTCAGGCAATCCACCTGCCTCAGCCTCCCAAAGTGCTGGGATTACAGACGTAGGCCACCGCATCCGGACTAATACAGCCACTCTTAATCCCATCCCTCATCGATGACCCCCTTTGGCTGACCCTCTTTGATAGTAGAAGGGGTTGGGTCTCCTCCTGGCCCTCTGTATCTGGCATTGGCTTTGAGCCTTGCACACAGTGGACATGGAAGGATGACTTTATGGCTGATCCCTTATCTGTGTATTCATTCTTCACTAACCCCAGGAGTATTCACTGAACCCTCAGGAGGTAATAATTTAGTGGTGTTTTAAATTCTTTGGGAGTGGACTGGGCACGTTGGCTCACATCTGTAATTCCAACACTTTGGGAGACTAAGGCGGGTGGATCACTTGAGCCCAGGAGTTTGAGACCAACCTGGGCAACAAGGTGAACTTCTCTCTACTAAAAATACAAAAAAAAAAAAATTAGCTGGGAGTGGTGGTGTGTGCCTATAGTCACAGCTATTCAAGAGGCTGAGGTGGGAGGATTGCCTGAGCTTGGGAAGTCGAGGCTGCAGTGAGCCGAGATGGTGCCATTGTCCTCCAGCCTGGGCGACAGAGTGAGACCTTATCTCAAAAAAAAAAAAAAAAAGGCCAGGCTCGGTGGCTCATGCCTATAATCTCAGTCCTTTGGGAGGCCAAGGCGGGCGATCATGAGGTCAGGAGTTCGAGACCATCCTGGCCAACATGGTGAAACCCTGTCTCTACTAAAAATACAAAAATTAGCCAGGCATGTTGGTGCATGCCTGTAATCCCAGTTAATCAGGAGGCTGAGGCAGGAGAATCATTTGAACTCGGGAGGCGGAGGTGGGAGTGAGCCGAGATCACACCGCTGCACTCCAGCCTGGGTGACAGAGCAAGACTCCGTCTCAAGAAAAAAAAAAAGAAGTAATAAAATAAGCATAAATAACTTATGTGGGAGTGGAGAGAGATGCGCGGAAACCCATACTAGTGCCAGTGTAACCCAAATAAAAGCTGGGCTTCCACGTAGCTCAGTCTCTGCCTCCTGGGACCTGATAATCCAGGTCTGAATGTCCTTGTGACTCCCAAAGAACCTCAAAGGGGCCGAGTTCAAACCCCACAGCAATAGTTCTTACCAGCGCCTGTTTCCTTGCTCCGGTTCTCTCCATAGACAGGCTGTTGTTTTGTGCCTGCCGGAGGCTCCGGCAGTCCTGACACCAGCCTGCGTTCTCCCCCTTCTCCCTCGGATATTTGTTATGTAATCTGCTCAGCGGGCAGACCCTTCCCCGCTCGTCCTCATGATCCATGCCCCTCTGGTGAGTGGTTCAGAGCCCATGCTCTGGAGTGAGACACTCTGGGTCCAAATCCTGGCCCCCCCAGTCACACGCTGTGACTTGACCCCACGCTACCCAAGGCGCGGTCCGAGGACCGGTGCTGGACCACACACTGTTTGTGGACACGACATGCTAAGTATAGAACTGAGAATAAGCATTTAGAAACTTTCATAGCAATTTGACACTGCCTACATCCCATTGTGACTGTGTGTATTATAAAAATATAATTCCTGACAGATTGCAACATTTTTTCTCGAAGTTCCTTCATCACAGATAGTTTGGGAGGCATGGACTCAGCCTACTGTGTGCCTCAGTTTTCTCACTAGTGAAATGGGAATAATGATGGTCTCTAACCTCACCACATCCCTGAGAAGATGTAAAGGAGTAAAATTAGCGGGGGTCTCTGAGGCTGGGGGCTGGGCATTGCAATCTCTCAGTAAATGTCAGTGTCGCTATCATTTGTACACATTCTCCATATTCTGCATTACAAACACCAGATTCTCCTCTGAGGGCAGAGGAGGTAGAGTTGGGGAGACAGTGGACCCCGTTCAGTGTACCCTACCCCGCCCCAAGTTCCTATGACTTTTAGCCAATCCTTGAGATTGGAGCACCTCTATCACTGCATCCAAAACCTTTCAGGTTTCCAAAGGAACCATTGGATAGTTTATTCGTCCACTTAACAAATATCTAGGGCCAGCACCATGGCTCACGCCTGTAATCCCAGCACTTTGGGAGGTCGAGGTGGGCAGGTCGATTAAGCCTAGCAGTTTGAGACCAGCCTAGGCAAGATGGCAAAAGCTCATTACTACAAAAAAATTGCAAGAATGGCTCTGCACGGTGGCTCACGCCTGTAATCCCAGCATTTTGGGATGCCGAGGAGGGAGGATCATCCGAGGTCAGAAGTTCAAGACCAGCCTGACCAATATAGAGAAACCCCGTATCTACTAAAAATACAAAATCAGCTGGGCGTGGTGGTGCATGCCTGTAATCCCAGCTACTAGGGAGGCTGAAGGAGAATAGCTTGAACCCCAGAGGCGAAGGCTGCGGTGAGCAGAGATCATGCCATTGCACTCCATCCTGGGCAACAAGAGCAAAACTCCATCTAAAAAAAAAAAATATATATACAAAAATTAGCCAGATGTGGTAGCATGCACCTATGGTCCCAGCTACTCGGGAGGCTGAGGTGTGGGAGGATCACCTGAGCCCAAGGAGGTCGAGGCTGCAGTGAGCCATGATTGTGCTGTTGCACTCCAGCCTAGATGACAGACAGATACCCTGTCTCAAAATAAAATAAAATAAAATAAAAATAAGATAACAAAACCAAATATCTGCAACCCACGTACAGGGTGAGAGCCAGGAAGTCTAGTGGTTAAGAACTTTGGAGCGGCTGGGCGCGGTGGCTCAAGCCTGTAATCCCAGCACTTTGGGAGGCCGAGACCGGTGGATCACGAGGTCAGGAGATCGAGACCATCCTGGCTAACACGATGAAACCCCGTCTCTACTAAAAAATACAAAAAACTAGCCGGGCGAGGTGGCGGGCGCCTGTAGTCCCAGCTACTCGGGAGGCTGAGGCAGGAGAATGGCATAAACCCGGGAGGCGGAGCTTGCAGTGAGCTGAGATCGGGGCCACTGCACTCCAGCCTGGGCGACAGAGCGAGACTCCGTCTCAAAAAAACAACAACAACAAAAAAAAGAACTTTGGAGCAAGATGGCCCTGGGGTCTAGTCTTGGCCCTGCCACTTTCTACCTGAGTGACCTTGGGCAACTCACTTAACCTCTCTGAGCCACAATGTTCCTAGAAGAGAGCCAGGAGGAGTCCTAAGCTCAGGACTCAGTTCAAGGCTGAGATTTGGCCGACAATGTGCACACATCTCCAGAAAGTCCATCCACTCCAGACACTCACTATATCCAGGCTCGAATTTGCAGGCTGTGGTGACCTCCCAGGTTCCTCACCCTCAGGGAGTTCTTGTGGATTAAGAAGGAATGGGTGGTGCCTTGAGATACCAAACTTGCCAGGTGTTACTTCTAGAAAAATAAATGAATTTAAGGGCTTTGAATATTTGAGAATGGAGAGATTTAAAAATATAAAGGTTTCTTAAGATGGACAGAAGTCTTACCAATTGGATTTGTATTCTGTGGAACAGGGAGGCTTGTCTGAGGCCCCTCTCTAGAAAACACAGCTCTGTTCGGCCGGGCGCGGTGGCTGAAGCCTGTAATCCCAGCACTTTGGGAGGCCGAGACGGGCGGATCACTAGGTCAGGAGATCGAGACCATCCTGGCTAACACGGTGAAACCCCGTCTCTACTAAAAAATACAAAAAACTAGCCGGGCGAGGTGGCGGGCGCCTGTAGTCCCAGCTACTCAGGAGGCTGAGACAGGAGAATGGCCCGAACCCGGGAGGCGGAGCTTGCAGTGAGCTGAGATCCAGCCACTGCACTCCAGCCTGGGCGACAGAGCGAGACTCCGTCTCAAAAAAAAAAAAAAAAGAAAACACAGCTCTGTTTAAAGGGAAAAGTGCAGGCAGGTTGGCCAACCCACGTGACGGCTCTTGAAGTTTCTCCTTTGAATGGCCTGCTAGGACTTGGGCTCTGGATTCACTGGCTAAAGCAAGTCACGTGACCAAACATGATTTGGTGGGGAGGGGAAGTGTACCCAGCACCGGACACTGTGCATGTCATGTAGCAATGGGGCAGGATGGATAATCCTTTCACTGGGACGATGGTGAATAACTGGAAACAGTGACCAATCTGCTGCTGTTCACCATCTTGGTTGCAAGTATCACTCCTGTCTCTTGCATGGGCGTGGTGGATTGGAGATGGTTGCAGATTCTTAGTCATTCCTCCCAGCAAGATATGGAGTCTTTTCCTCTTCCCCTTGGATCTGGGCTGACTCCAGAACTGGCTTTCATCAACAGGATGCAGCAGAAGCGACGCTGTGTGATTTCCGAGGCTGAGGCTGCAGAGATTTGAGGCATCTGCTCTCACCCAGCTTGAAGTGCTTCCTCTTGGAAGCCAGCCACGGTGAAAAAACCCGCCATGCTGTGAGGAAGCCCAAGAGAGCTGCATGGAGAGAAGGGCCTGTGGAAGAGCCCTGAGGTGCCACTCACATGACGTGAGCCTTTGTGGACCCTCCAGCCCAGCCACCAGTGAAACGCAACCCAGCGAGTGTCCCCCGTCAATGTGTCTCCCCATAGGAGACCTGTAAATGGGGAGGCGGGAGGAATTTTCTGGTCTCACACACTGTTATGGGTTCAATTGTCTCCCCACCCAAATTCAGATGTTGAAGCCCCTACCTCCAGTACTTTACAAAGTAACATATTTGGAGATAAGATTTTTTTTTTTTTTTTTGAGATGCAGTCTCACTCTGTCGCTCAGGCTAGAGCACGGTGGTATAATCTCGGCGGCTCGCTGCAACCTGTTTCCCAGGTTCGAGCGATTGTGACTCTGCCTCCCGCATAGCTGCGATGCATGCTGATTTTTTTTAGCTTGGACTATTTTTTTTTTTTTGTATTTTAGTAGAGACCTGGTTTCACTATGTTGACCAGGTTGGTCTTGAACTTCTGACCTCAAATGATCCTCAAATTTTTTTGTAATTTTTTAACGTGAGCTGTGTTTTTTTGTATTTTTAGTAGAGAGGGTGTTTCCCCATGTTGGCCAGGCTGGTCTCGGACTTCTAACCTCAAAAGATCTGCCTTCCTCAGCCTTGCAAAGTGCTGGGATTACAGGCGTGAGCCTCTGCGTCTGGCTGGAGATAAGATCTGTAAAGTGGTAATTCAGGTAAAATGAAGTCGTCAGGATGGGCCTTAATCCAATGTGTCTAGTGTCCATATATGAAGGAAATGTGGACTCACAGACTGAGACGGCAGGCAGGTGTGCACACGGAGGAGGCCACGTGAGGACACAGGCGAGCCAGGGAGGGAAGGAAGAAACCAACCCCACTAGCACCTTGATCTTGGACTTCCAGCCTCCAGAGCTGTGAGGAAATAAATTTTTATTGTTGAAGCCACCCAGTATCTCGTTAAGGTGGCCCCAGAAAACTAATACACACACTCAGCATACAATGGTGGAATAGGAACAGAATGACCCACAAATGCTGTCCGTTAGAAAGGAGAAGAACAAGGCCAGGTGTGGTGGCTCACATCTGTGATCCCAGCACTTTGGGAGGCTGAGGCAGGTGGATCACTTGAGGCCAGGAGTTCAAGACCAGCCTGGACAACATGGCAAAACCCATTTCTACTAAAAATAAAAAAATTAGCCAGGCATGGTTGCATGCACCTGTAATCCCAGCTACTTGGGAGGCTGAGGCATGAGAATTGCTTGAACCCAGGAAGTGGAGGCTGCAGTGAGCCAAGATTGCACCACTGCACTCCAGCCTGGGCGATGCAGTGAGAGTAAAGAAAAAAAGAAAGAAAGAGAGAGAGAAAAAAAGAAAGAAAGAAAGAAGGAAGGGCCGGGCGCGGTGGCTCAAGCCTGTAATCCCAGCACTTTGGGAGGCCGAGATGGGCGGATCACGAGGTCAGGAGATCGAGACCATCCTGGCTAACATGGTGAAACCCCGTCTCTACTAAAAAAATACAAAAAACTAGCCGGGCGAGGTGGCGGGCGCCTGTAGTCCCAGCTACTCGGGAGGCTGAGGCAGGAGAATGGCCTGAACCCGGGAGGCGGAGCTTGCAGTGAGCTGAGATCCGGCCACTGCACTCCAGCCTGGGAGACAGAGCGAGACTCCGTCTCAAAAAAAAAAAAAAAAAAAAAAAAAAGGAAGGAAGGAAGGAAGGAAGGGAGGGAGGGAGGGAGGGAGGGAGGGAGGGAGGGAGAGAGAAACTAAGAAAGAAAATAAAAGAGAAGAATGGAGGTGGTGTGGTGACTCACACCTGTAATCCCAGCATTTGGGGAGGCCAAGGTGGGAGGGTCGCTTGAGCCCAGGAGTTTAAGACTAGCCTAGGCAACACAGTGAGACCCCATCTCTACAAAACAGTACAAAAAAGGGCCGGGTGCGGTGGCTCAAGCCTGTAATCCCAGCACTTTGGGAGGCCGAGACGGGCGGATCACGAGGTCAGGAGATCGAGACCACCCTGGCTAACACGGTGAAACCCCCTCTCTACTAAAAAATACAAAAAACTAGCTGGGTGAGGTGGCGGGTGCCTGTAGTCCCAGCTACTCGGGAGGCTGAGGCAGGAGAAAGGCTTGAACCTGGGAGGCAGAGCTTGCAGTGAGCTGAGATCTGGCCACTGCACTCCAGTCTGGGCAACAGAGCGAGACTCCGTCTCAAAAAAAAAAAAAAAAAAAAAAGTACAAAAATTAGCCAGGTATAGTGGTACATGCCTGTAGTCCCAGCTACTCGGGAGGCTGAGGCAGGAGAATGGCCTGAACCCGGGAGGCGGAGCTTGCAGTGAGCTGAGATCCGGCCACTGCACTCCAGCCTGGGAGACAGAGCGAGACTCCGTCAAAAAAAAAAAAAAAAAAAAAAAAAAAAGAAGGAAGGAAGGAAGGAAGGGAGGGAGGGAGGGAGGGAGGGAGGGAGAGAGAAACTAAGAAAGAAAATAAAAGAGAAGAATGGAGGTGGTGTGGTGACTCACACCTGTAATCCCAGCATTTGGGGAGGCCAAGGTGGGAGGGTCGCTTGAGCCCAGGAGTTTAAGACTAGCCTAGGCAACACAGTGAGACCCCATCTCTACAAAACAGTACAAAAAAGGGCCGGGTGCGGTGGCTCAAGCCTGTAATCCCAGCACTTTGGGAGGCCGAGACGGGCGGATCACGAGGTCAGGAGATCGAGACCACCCTGGCTAACACGGTGAAACCCCCTCTCTACTAAAAAATACAAAAAACTAGCTGGGTGAGGTGGCGGGTGCCTGTAGTCCCAGCTACTCGGGAGGCTGAGGCAGGAGAAAGGCTTGAACCTGGGAGGCAGAGCTTGCAGTGAGCTGAGATCTGGCCACTGCACTCCAGTGTGGGCAACAGAGCGAGACTCCGTCTCAAAAAAAAAAAAAAAAAAAAAGTACAAAAATTAGCCAGGTATAGTGGTACATGCCTGTAGTCCCAGCTACTGAGGAGGCTGAAGCAGGAGGATCACTTGAGCTGGGAGGTTGAGGCTGCAATGAACCATCGCACACCACTGCATTCCAGCCTGGGCAACAGAGCAAAACTCTGTCTTAAAAATTAAAAAAGGGCCGAGCATGGTGGCTCACGCCTGTAATCCCAGCACTTTGGGAGGCTGAGGTGGGCTGATCACCTGAGGTCAGGAGTTCCAGACCAGCCTGGCTAACATGGTGAAACCCCATCTCTACTAAAAATACAAAAATTAGCCGGGCGTGATGGCGGGCGCCTGTAATCCCAGCTACTCAGGAGGCTGAGGCAGGAGAATCGATTGAACCCAGGAGGCGCAGGCTGCAGTGAGCCGAGATTGTGCCACTGCCCTCCAGCCTGGGCGATAGAGCGAGACTCCGTGTCAAAACAAACAAACAAACAACAACAAATTTTAAAAAAAGAGAGGAGTGGAGGAGTAGCAAGTGTTGATCCTCATCAGTTCTGAGTCCTGCTGGGTGGATTCGGCAAGTGCCACCTGCCCCGGGGGAAAGAAACCCCTTAATCAGGCCCCATGGTGCTCTCTGAAAATTACTCCCGACCCCCCTGTTCTCCTGCCCTTGGGCCGTCCTCTGGGAGGCCTCCTTTTCTATAACCTCCTTGGCCACACGGGATGAGGACCCTGGAGAAGAGGGTCTCCCTGCGGGCTGAGCAGCTTCCTCGTTGGTGCCCAGAGGTGGTTTTGTGTCATTGATGGTCACAGCCTCTTTTTTTTTTTTTTTTTTTGAGACGGAGTCTCGCTCTGTCGCCCGGGCTGGAGTGCAGTGGCCGGATCTCGGCTCACTGCAAGCTCCGCCTCCCGGGTTCACGCCATTCTCCTGCCTCAGCCTCCTGAGTAGCTGGGACTACAGGCGCCCGCCACCTCACCCGGCTAGTTTTTTGTATTTTTTAGTAGAGACAGGGTTTCACCGGGTTAGCCAGGATGGTCTCGATCTCCTGACCTCGTGATCCGCCCATCTCGGCCTCCCAAAGTGCTGGGATTACAGGCTTGAGCCACTGCGCCCGGCCCACAGCCTCTTTTAATCCAGCTGACAGCTCTGCGGACAAGGCCACCCTCTTCACAACTCTGTAACTTTTGCTCAATTGCTGTCACTCAGCTCTTTATGCCAGATACACCCAAGGCCAGGCGCAGTGGCTCACGGCTGTAATTCCAGCACTTTGGGAGGCCGAGGCAGACGGATCACCTGAGGTCGGGAGTTCAAGACCAGCCTGACCAACACTGAGAAACCCCGTCTCTACTAAAAATCCAAAATTAGCTGGGCGTGATGGCGCATGCCTGTAATCCCAGCTACTCGGGAGGCTGAGGAAGGAGAATCGCTTGAACCCGGGAGGCACAGGTTGCCGTGAGCCGAGATCGTACCATTGCACTCCAGCCTGGGCGACAGAGTGAAACTCCGTCTCAAAAAAAAAAAGACACACCTAACTTTCTTCTAGCCATGGCTTTCTAGACGGAACTGTGGGCCTGCAAGCTTTTCTGAGGTTTCAACAAAGGGTGTGACAGCCACACCCTTGGTGTAATCTCTACCCTGAGACTGAGTCTTAACTGGGCTCTATCACACAGAGTGTTTCTTAAGCCTAGAATATTCTTTATTGACTATTTGTAGAGTGCTCATTTTAAAGAGTCTTTACAGAAAGTTTAATATTCATAATCAGCTCGGCATGGTGGCACGTGCCTGTGATTTTAGCTACTCAGGAGGCTGAGGAAGGAGGATTGCTTGAGCCCAGGGGGTCAAGGCTGCAGTGAGCTGGGATCACGTCATTGCATTCCAGCTTGGGCGACAGAGTAAGACCCTGTTTCAAAAAAAAAGAGGAGGAGGAGGAGGAGGAAGAGGAGGAGAAGAAGAGGAGGACGAAGAAGAAGGAAAATAAGAAGAAGAGGAAGAGGAAAAGGAAGAGGAAGAAGAAGAGGAGGAAGAGGAAGAAGAAGAGGAAGAAGAAGGAGGAGAAGAAGAAGAAGAAGAAGAGAAGAAGAAGAAGAAGAAGAAGAAGAAGAAGAAAGTAAGTTTAAAATTCACAATTAGACTTCTCGAACAATACATTTCTGGGGACAGACAAAGTTAAATTTAAAACTCTTATCTGCTCCAAGATCATATGTGTGTTCCAAGCGCAAATATGTCAGAAATTTTTTCTAAAATGTCATTTGGCACTTGAGTCTTGCAGAAGCGATGAACTGCCAGAGGGGCAGGGACTGTGTCTGTTTTGCCCACTTATTATGCAAAAGAGCAGGATTTTCCAAAAATGGTCCTGGGTGCTCACTCTAGGTTGTCTGGGTGACAAACCGGCAGGATGGAGTGGAGAACTGGATCGCACCTTTTTCCAACTCAGGGATAAGTGGTTTGTGCCCAAGCACAGCTTCCCTGGCCCACCCCAACCTTCTCCCAGCTGGGGGCACAGCATCCAAGCTCAGCCTCCTGCAGCACAGGTGGCCTCCTGCACGTGACAGTGTCTGGATCCTCCCACGGGCTGCGGACCTTTGGGCACTGAACGCTTGGAGCACTCACTTAGTTGCTTTTTCATTGGATGGAGATGAGGAATAGTTGTCTTTTTCAATCCTGCAAATCCAACATTTCTGGATTTTCTCTTTCCCTTTCATTTCTGCTTGCAAGTAGGCTAATTCCGTTAGAGCGCATCTCCTGTCCGTAGGGTCCTGTGAAATGCGGTGTTATGTATTCGCTTGCTAGGGCTGTGGTCACAAAGTCCGGGGTGGCTGAAACACCAGAACCACATTGTTTCACGGTTTGGGAGGCTGGGAATCCAAGATGAAGGTGTCAGCAGGTTGTTTCCTTATGAGGGCCATAGGGAAGGATCTGTTCCAAGTCTCCCACATTGGTTTATGGATGGTTGATTTCTCCCTAGGGACTCCATGTCATCTTCCCTCTGAACATGTCTGGGTCAAATCGCCACTTTTTTTTTTTTTTTTTTTTTTTTTGAGACAGAGTTTCACTCTTGTTGCCCAGGCTGGAGTGCAATGGCACGATCTCGGCTCACTGCAACCTCCACCTCCTGGGTTCAAGTGATTCTCTTGCTTCAACCTCCTGAGTGGCTGGAATTACAGGTGCGTGCTGTCACGCCCAGCTAATTTTTTTTTTTTTTTTTTTTTTTTTTTTTTTTTTTGAGACAGAGTCTTGCTCTGTCTCCCAGGCTGGAGTGCAGTGGCCAGATCTCAGCTCACCACAAGCTCTGCCTCCTGGGTTCACGCCATTTTCCTGCCTTAGCCTCCCAAGTAGCTGGGACTACAGGTGCCCGCCACCACGCCCGGCTATTTTTTTGTATTTTTAGTAGAGACAGGGTTTCACCATGTTAGCCAGGATGGTCTCGATCTCCTGACCTCGTGATCCACCCGTCTCAGCCTCCCAAAGTGCTGGGATTATAGGCGTGAGCTACTGTGCTTGGCCTTTTTTCTATTTTTAGTAGAGACGGAGTTTCATCATGTTGGCCAGGCTGGTGTCCAACTCCTGACCTCAGGTGATCCACCCACCTCGGCTTCCCAAAGTGCTGGGATTAGAGGTGTGAGCCACCGTGCCCAGCCTTTTTTTTTTTTTTTTTTTTTGAGACAGGATCTTACTCTTGTCACCTAGGCTGGAGTGCAGTGGCACAATCAGTTCACTGCAGCCTCGAACTCCTGAACTCAGGCAATTCTCCCACCTCAGTTTCCCAAGTAGCTAGGACTACAGTATAGCTTTTAAAGCTTCTGTTGGCCACTGATGTGTGGTCACTTCTGCTCACATTTCATTGGCCAGAGTAAGTCACACGGCCATGCCTCTTCAGAGGGCGTGGAAGGATGTTCTGGGGACAAGGTGATATAACCTGCTCAGGGAAAGGAATTGCTGGGCACAACGGCACCATCTATCATCCGGTTGGCACTGGTTAAGGCTTATCATGTGTAGGGCTTTGTGCCAGCAGCTTCACACCCTTAGCTCATTGGCTCCTCATGTAGCCCCACTTTATAGGTAAGAAAACTGAGGCTTTGAGAGGGGAAAGAGGGAGAGACTTGTTCATCGATCATAAACAAGACTGACTGACAGTCTGAGAAAACCCTGAAGGTCTACACGCTTCTCAGGTCTTACCCCTGTTCCACCTTCTTCTTGAGGCCAGGGTGAGAAAATGCTTGGCCTAGGATGTAGCCCACGCCGAACACTCACAAATGGTAGCGGAGTTAAAGATCTGAGTTGAGGCCAGGCGCGGTGGCTCACGCCTGTAATCCCAACACTTTGGGAGGCCGAGGCGGGTGGATCACCTGAGGTCAGGAGTTCGAGACCAGCCTGGCCAACATGGCAAAACCCTGTCTTTACTAAAATTACAAAAATTAGCCAGGCATGGTGGTGCATGTCTGTAATCCCAGCGACGTAGGAAGCTGAGGCAGGAGAATCGCTTGAACCTGGGAGGCGGAGGTTGCAGTGAGTTGAGATCGCGCCATTGCACTCCAGCCTGGGAGAAGCTCCGTCTCAAAAAAAAAGATCTTAGTTGGGTGTGGGGGCGTCTTGAGCCAGCAATGCAGCTGCACACCCCACCAGGGTGCTGGTAGAGCTTGCTCTGGGGGAGCCCACACCCCACCTTTCAGCTCAGCTCTGCCTCCACCCTGCCTGCGAATCTAGGCATTCCCCAGAGCGCACAGGACCAAGGGAGGGCGGGGGTTTACGTAAGTAAATGCAACTCCTCCTGGAGGAAAGGGAGAGAAGGAGCCTTGTGCATCCCAGGACCTTGTGACCCTCTGATCGCTCCTTTGCTGCTGAATCTCCCAGGCTCTAAGTGCCTCTGGGGGGTTGTGAATTTCTTGTCTGCTTGTTTGTTTCAGCAGGGCTGGGCAGGGGGCAGAAAAATCTTATGTTCTTTTTATTATGCTCCTCATTTTACACATAGAGAAACTGAGGCCCAGGGAGGTTCAAGCCACTTCCCACAGCAAGGGGTGACGATAGATCCAGGACTCAAGCGCAGCTGGGGCGGGCGCTGGGAGGACTGGGCACTGAGGCCCCAGGTGGGCCTGTATTAAGGAGGCTGGGGGTGGGGCTGGATGGGGAAGTGGTGGTGTGGACAGGGTGGGGTGGGGGACACTTCTGCTCCTCCCAGGCCGCCCAGGTCACGGAAGGACAGAGAGGGCAAGACAGTGATTCTTGGAGAGACGGATTTAGTCTAGGGGGTCCCAGATAGTGAGAAAGAGTACCAGGCAGGGACCCGGGCCCACGTGCAGGGGACGGTGTGAGAAGGATACACACACACACACATCCCACCACAGACTTTTTCTGGTTTTGACACCCAATTCAGAGAAGGTCTTTTTACATTCAGATTTCTGACAATGCCATTATTAGAAACAATAACAGTGATAGCAAGCCTTCCCCGAGACCTCACAGCATTTCAGGAAACTTGCTGAAAAGTTTAGCCTGGACTCCCTCACGGAGCCCTCACAGCCACCCTGTGAGGTGGGTGCCATTACTGTCCTGTTATTACAGATTGGGAAATGGAGGCTCTGAGATGCTGGAGCTTGGAACCGATGGAGGTTGGCTAGACTTCACGAGCCACACTATGAATGTTCCCTCTGAGGCACAAACAACAGAATCGTGAAGGTGGCCGGGTGCGGAGGTTCACGCCTGTCATCCCAGCACTTTGGGAGCTGAGGTGGGTGGATCATTTGAGGCCAGAAGTTTGAGACCAGCCTGGCCAATATGGCGAAATCCCATCTCTACTAAAAATACAAAAATTATCTGGCTGTGTTGGTGCAAACCTGTAGTCTCAGCTATTTGGGAGGCTGAGGCAGGAGAATCGCTTGAACCTGGCAGGTAAAGGGTGAAGTGAGCCGAGATCACACCACTACACATCAGCCTGGGTGACAAAGCAAGACTCTGTCTCAAAAAAAAAAAAAAAAGGAAGAGAGAGAGAGAAAGAAAGAGAAAGAAAGAAAGAAAAGAAGAAGGAGGAGGAGGAGGAGGAGGAAGAAGGAAGGAAGGAAGGAAGGAAAGAAAAAGAAAGAGAGAGAAAAAAAGAAAGAAAAAGAAAGAAAGAAAGAAAGAAAGAAAGAAAGAAAGAAAGAAAGAAAGAAAGAAAGAGAGAAAGGCCAGGTGCGGTGGCTCAAGCCTGCAATCCCAGCACTTTGGGAGGCCAAGACAGGCGGATCACGAGGTCAGGAGATCGAGACCATCCTGGCTAACACGGTGAAACCCCGTCTCTACTAAAAAAATACAAAAAACTAGCCAGGCGTGGTGGCGGGCGCCTGTAGTCCCAGTTACTCCGGAGGCTGAGGCAGGAGAATGGCGTAAACCCGGGAGGCGGAGCTTGCAGTGAGCTGAGATCCGGCCACTGCACTCCAGCCTGGGTGACAGAGCGAGACTCCGTCTCAAAAGAAAAAAGAAAGAAAGAAAGAAAAGAAGGAAGGAAGGAAGGAAGGAAGGAAGGAAGGAAGAGAGAAAAGAAATAAAGAATCAAGAAGGAAAGCCCTGCCTGCTTTGCCACAGACCTCCAGGCCTCCCACCCCTCCTCCCTGCTGAGTCAGGTGCCCACTGTGGACTTGAGGCTTTGAGTTCCCCCAAGATGGCCAGATAGGGACTTCTATGCTGGTTTCCCTGACACCATTTCCCTCCCAGACCTGGCTTTTCAGAGCCCTAAACTGCCTTTCCCTATGAAAGGGGACAGAGCTTCCCACAGCCACCTGTGCCTCTCTGTGACTATCAGAGCAGGGGGCCCTCTGACACCAATAATGATGCCTGCTGTATGAGGCCAGCCTGTTCTCTGCAGCCCTGAGGTCAGAGGACAAAACTAGATACAAACCTATGTGCCCATCCTCTGGGGACTGGATAACCACATACAGGTATGTGTACAATGGAATACTATGCAGCCAGGAAAAATAACGAGGTGCAATAAATTGCCAAACAGGACATATAATATTGACTGGCATTTTTAGGCAAGCGTGGTGGCTTCCACCTGTAATCCCAGCACTTTGGGAGGCCAAGGTGGAAGAACCACATCCACCCAGGAGTTTGAGACCAGCCTGGGCAACATAGTGAGATTCCGTATCTAGATGAAATTAAAAATTTGCCAGGTTTGGTGGCCTGTGCCTGTAGTCCCGCTGCTCGGGAGGCTGAGGTGGGAGGATGGCTTGAGCTCCGATCATGCCACTGCACTCCAGCATAGGCAAGAGAGCAAGACCCTATCTCACACACAAAAAGGTTTCTATCAGTATCTGTATTGACAGAAAAACTCCAACCCTGAATATGCTGATTCGATCACTATACATTATATACGTGTACTGAAATATTATATTGTACCCCATAAATATGTACAATTATTATGTGTCAATTAAAAATAATCATAGAAGCCA
The DNA here is from genome assembly GCF_024542745.1 of Macaca thibetana thibetana. Taxonomy (NCBI): domain Eukaryota; kingdom Metazoa; phylum Chordata; class Mammalia; order Primates; family Cercopithecidae; genus Macaca; species Macaca thibetana. Next base: position 9,056,629 of record NC_065592.1, read on the forward strand.
AAACATAGGATGCTGCACTAGAGGCTGAGGTTACACAGATGAATAAGGCATGTGAAAAAAAAAAAATGAACGAAACCAACCTCACTTCAGGCAAAAGTAGGAGGCTTCCTCATTACAGCCTGGGGTTCTTTCCTCACTCCTGCCGTCTTGCTTCCTCCCTGGCATGGGCGCTAAGCAGTGTCTCAGCGCGACTCCCCTAAGTCAGGAATAAGCGAATTTCGAGATGAACGGTGCAGTCCTGGCCTCGAGGGGCCTGGAATCTACGGAGAGCAGCAGGTGGGGACATAAATAACAAAAATCATCACAATGATCCGGGGTGGGGCTTCTCCAAGTGCTTGATGCTCTGCCAAGGAATTCACTGGCATTAACTCAGGGGCCTCTGACCATAAGTGAGTTTTCTCATTTTCCCAGTAGGGAAACAGTCTCAGAGAGTGCCCTGGCGAGTAGATTCCATCTTGCCCTGAGGGTCTGGGCCTCAACTCCAGAGCCTCTTCTGGGAGAGAATCCTCTAGCCGCTGAGCTAGTGGCTAATCACCCGCCAAAAGCAACAGAGACAAAAGGCAGGGAAAGGGGTTAAACAGAGGGTGGAGGCAGGAAAGGTCCCGGTGGCTGAGCCGCCTCCCCCCACCTCTTACCAAACCATACACAAGTGGATTTGGTCCTTGAAGCACACACCCTCTCCGCAGGTGCGGTGGGCTCCATCTCAAGGTCAGAGAGGGGACAGTGGCCAAGGCCATCTGGAAAGTGCCGTGGCAAGGGTTCAAACCCTGTCGGCCTGACTGCAAAGGCCCTGTCGCCCAGCGTGGGATCGAGCAAGCAGCGCCGTCCAGAGATCCCGGTCCTTGGCCCCCCGCACAGGCTTGGCATGGAACACGTGCTGGCTACGCAGTCAGCCTCCCTCCTTGTCCTCCTTCCGCCATAATGTGACCTTGGCCCCACTGTTCTCTCTTTCCAGGCCTCAGTTTCCCCATCTGCTGGGGGAGGGGGTTGTCCTAGGGGTGCCCTGGCTCCCCTGGAAGCCTCCAGTATCTTAGATTTCCACTGGGGAAGCCAGGAAGGGCAGGTAGGGCCCCCTGGGGCTGGAGCAAATTTGGGATCCAGGGCTGTTTTCTGGGGTGAAAGCTTGGAGCTCGAAGAGAGCCCCCGCGGACGGCCCCCAACTTCCCCAAGCCAGCAGCCCCCCTTAACCTTCCTCCCTCTGCCACCCAGAGCCCCGCTGGACCAGACTCGGGCCCCCACCCTGGAATCGTCCGACACCCCGACCCTGGTGGGGGCAGGCCCCCACCGGGCCGGCCGGAGCCCCCAGCACCTTGAAAAGCCTCCGGCCTCCCCCGCCAAAGCCCGACCGGCGAGCTGCGCAGAGAACGAGGGGGAGCGCCGGCGAGCGCGCAGCGAGAGTGGGGGAGAAATGCAAATGCTTTTTATCCTCCTTTCTTTTAAATGCTGAAACCAGCCTTGACAGCCTCTGAAAATAAATGGCACCGACTCGCTGGGATTTCAAATTCCGTGATTAAGGGCTGAAGCAAATACTTTTTCCCTCCCTCCCCCGCCGCCCTCCCTCCGTGGGCTGATAGAGCGGCGGCGGGCCGGGGACAGCTTTTTGCGAGCCTGCCAGGAGCTCTGATACGCAGCCTCCCGCCCGGCTGCGCGGCGGCTCGGCTCCGGGCTGTTTATCAGGAGCGCTCACGCCGGCAGCCGCGAAAGCAGCTTTAAATCCCTTGCCCGGCCTCGGCGCCCCCTCCTCCCACCGGCACGCACGCCGCGGTCAGGCACGCGCGCGCGCGCGCACACACACACACACACGCACACACACACGCACAACACAAGGCACACGCATGCACGTGTGCACCCAACGCACACCGCACAATGCACAGACGCACGCGTGCACACACCCACACAAAAACATGCATGGGCGCACACATACGTGTGCACACTGACACATATGCACACACGTGAACACCCGGGCCTGGTGAGTGTCTGTCTGTTCTCCAATGGAAGGAGGAAGTCAGGGAAGGCTGCAAAGTTGGGGGGATAAGAGGAAGGAGAGGAGGGGGCCAGGAAGAGAGGCTCTTCTGAGTTCACAGTCTACATGGGCTGCTTTCAGGCAGCCTAGTGTGGGGGGGTCTTTGAGGCAGCAGCAGCTGTGTCCTCCCTCCTTCCTCCCCACAGGCCTCAGTGCAGTCCCCACACCCCCTATAGTGATTCCGAGGTGCCTCAGTCTCCCTCCTTCCCTTCTGGCTCAGTACTCTCTGCTGGGGGAACACACAGTTCAGAGTTATGCCTTTTTAGGGCTTGGATTCCCCATCTGGAAGACCTCCAGGCAGGATGCCCCGCCCCTCCTTGAACCTCACCTGTGAGGAGCCCACTCAACCAGGGTCACGCAGCTAGAAAGAGGGAGGGTCAGGATCCTCGCTCTGGGGGCTCTGGGGGGAAGAAGTAGGACCTGACAACCTTCCTCTGATTCTGCAAGAACCACCTTTGCTCAGACAACCCTCTGAGTGCCCCCTCTCTCCCCTCTGCTGGGCTCCCTCTGCTGTCTAGCGGCAGCTGACAGATGGGTGATAACAGGTACGCCCAGGTACCTGCTAGAGGTGGCTCCACTCCCGTTTAAACTCAACGCATGGAGCTCCGACAGCGGGTGAGAGGTGTGGATGCAAGACCAGCAGAGGTGCCTGCTGGCTACGTTACACAAATTGCCCAGCAAAGAGGAAGGTGGGCACATCCTTCCTGGGCAACCTCTGGAGAGGCACGGATGGAGACCTTCAGACACATACGTCGAGGTTCGGCAGCGATGGGGCAGGGGTGTGGGGGTGGGGGCATGTAGGCCATAGGAATGCCGTGGTCTCCAGCCAGCTCTGCAAACACGGGGTACCCCCCCCATCACTTCCCCTCCACATGTGCCCTGAAGCCTGCACCTGCCCAGAGATAGCCACCTGCAGGAGACAGGCAGGGGAGGCTGGAGTTTGCAGAAAGCCACAGGGACAATGATGACGCTGGTTGTGTGCCAGGCTCGGTTCTGCTGTGGACATGCAGGCCTCGAGGAGTCCTCACTGTGACCACACCCACTTTACAGGTGAGAAAAAAGTGAGGCTCAGAGAGGGCAAGTGACTGGCCCAAGGTCTCCTAGCTGGGAAGAGATGGAGTGAGGATTCAACCCTCCCGCCATTTACCCCATTCTGTCTCCAAAAGGCTGAGCTGTGGCAGGAGACTCATTTGTTCTTTATGTGAAAATGATGAGGCTGGAGTGTATGTAAGTGCTGATATGTAACCACTTTGGTCTGTCAGAACGCCAGTGTTGTGCAGCCTAACCTGAGAGCAACAGTCTCTGCACAGCGGTTCAGTTCAGCAGTTTCCGTTCTGACGCTGAGACTCGGACGCCGCGTTGCCAGATTGAAGAAATAAAAATACAGGACACCGAGGCTGGGCGCGGTGGCTCCATGCCTGTAATCCCAGCACTTTGGGAGGCCAAGGCGGGCGGATCACGAAGTCAAGAGATAGAACCCAACCTGGCCAACATGGTGAAACCCCGTCTCTACAAAAAATACAAAAATTATCTGGGTGTGGTGGCGTGTGCCTGTAATCCCAACCACTCAGGAGGCTGAGGCAGGAGAATCACTTGAACCTGGGAGGCGGACGTTGCAGTGAGCTGAAATCACGCCACTGCACTCCAGCCTGGGCGACAGAGCAAGACTCTGTCCCCCCACAAAAAAAAGAAACCCCCAAAACCAAACAACGACGACAAAAAAACAGGACACTCAATTAAATGTGCATTTCTAATAAACAGCCAGTGACATTTTAGTTGAAGTACGGTATGTCCCATGCAAACATTTACAGTACAAACTTATTCACGGTGTATCTGAAACTCACATTTAATTGGGTGTCCTCTATTTTATCCGGTGACTCTATCTGGGGGTCTTCCTTTGAAGACAGACTTCGAAACCGGGTGCTTTTGGATCCAGAAACCCAACAATAGGTGGGAAGCAACATTGGTATCGCTGACATCAGGCCTAGTCCAGAGAGATGGAGCCCAGGCTTGGAGGCTGAACCGGCCTCCCCCTATTCCTGCGTCAGGAACTGAGCACTGAGGACCAACAGTAAGTCATGGGCGCCCATGATTCCACACACAAACTTGAGGATGGGATGAAATGAATCAGCCCATGATGGACAGCTGGGAGATGCTGGGGTGGGTGAGAGATGCTACTGACTCTGAAGGTTGCCACCGTTAGAACACAGCTGAGACTTTCCAGTAAACTGTCTGCACAGTCTCTCAAACATGCATTCCAACCCCCTTTCCTCTGGCCTTCCTCTATCATAGAATGCAGAAAATTAAAATACTCAATTTCCCAGCCTCCTTTGCAGTTGGTGGTGGGCATGTGACCCAGCTCTGGCCAATGAGGTGAAGGCAGATGATCCCAAGGATAGTTTCCCTTCCTGAATTAAAAAGGCAAAGATTCCAAGAAAAATATACTTGCCTGGAATGTGGACGTGATGGCTAGAGGTGAAGCAGCCATCTTATGACTGTGAGGACAATAGCCAGACACCAAGGCTGCCAGGAGGAAGCCAGGGATACCTGGATCTTTGGGAACTCTTGTATCAAGGCTGTTACAGCCCCAGACCACCTCCTTCGACACGTTGCACACACAGAAAGAAACTTCATTTGTTTAAACCATGCTTGGTGGAGTTTTCTGTTGTCTGTAGCCTAATGCACATCCTGGGAGATTCATTAATACTGGGGCCTAAGGGAGGATCCCAGACCCTACAGACCACAGTTTGGACATGGGTGAAAATTCATTGTTTTGTATAAAGTGTTTGCCAGGCACGGATGGCTACAGTGACCCTGGGACAGATGATCCCAAGTGCTCCATTAGGACTTTAGTGCCTGGTGCTTGGCTGTGGCAAGCCTTTCTCAGGCCTCCAGCATGCGACACGGTGTGTGGTGGTCACCAGATGTGCTTTTTGGGAGAGGATGTTCCTTTATTCTAAGATTATGTTCTTCATACTTTTTGGGCTTTAAAATGAAATTTATTTCATGAAATGATGTGATAGTTGATGGTGAGATTTTTTTTTTCTTTCCTTTTTTGAGACAGGGTCTTGCTCTGTTGACCAGGCTACACTTCAGTGATGTGATCACTGCTCACTGCAGCCTCGACTTCCTGGGCTCAAGCGATCCTCCCACTTTAGCCTCCTGAGTAGCTGGGACTATAGACGTGTGCCTCATACCCAACTAATCTTATTTTTTGTAAACATGAGTCTCACTATGTTACCCTGGTGGTTCTCAAACTCCTGGGCTCAAGTGGTCCCCTGCCCTCAGCCTCTCAAAGTGTTGGGTTTATAGGCATGAGCCACTGTACCTGGTGATGGTGAGGATTTTTTTTTTTTTTTTTTTTTCAAGACAGGGTCTCATTCTGTCACCCAGGCTGGAGTGCAGTGGCCCAGTCTTGACTCACTGCAACCTCTGCCTCTCGGATTCAGGTGATTCTCCTGCCTCAGCCTCCTGAGTAGCTGGGATTGCAGGTGCCCGCTACCATACCTGGCTAATTTTTGTATTTTTAGTAGAGACAGGGTTTCACCACATTGGTCAGGTTGGTCTCAAACTCCTGACCTCAAATGATCCACCCGGATGGTGAGAGTTTTAATGTGTGTGGTTTTCGTTTTGTTTTTGTCATAAAAACTTGGCATGGTGGTTATCAGTCCCCCAATTTTCTCTGGAAATTGCAAAGGTCCCTGGGAGTGTGCTCAAGAATCCTTCAGATCCCACGCACCCAGGCTCAGCTGGGAGCCCAGAAAACAGGGAGGAAAGGCAGCCCCTGCCAGGAGCCAGCAGCCAGCAGCAACAGCAGTGGGGGTGGTGGCCCAGGGGCAGGTGAGCATGGTTCCAGATGCCTGCACTTTGGGTCCCAAAGGCCTGGCACTGGGAGAGTGTTCCCAGGCTGTCTGTGCCTCCTGCTGTCCCTGCCCCACATGCTGAGGTGTCCCCAGAGGAGCTGGAACAGTGTGTTACAGCTCCCCAGGAAGTAAGGTCCCTGAGCACGCTGCGTTCTGGAGGCCAACGAAGGTGTGCCTGGCTCTGGCCAGTGGACCGTGGGTGCACACCTGCTCCAAGGCCCAGTGGCTTGGCAGGTCCCTGCGAGGAACAGCCACACTCGGCTCAGCTGGAAAGTCAGCCCAGCAGGCTCAGAGATGGCCAGGGACAACAGGAACTCACAGGAGAGCCCAGACCACTCCAGGGGCCTTGCAACAGGCCCCGAAGACCCAGGGATGGGGAGGAGGAACCTGGAGAGAGGGATGGCAGAAGCAGCACTTGGGAAACCGCTCAACCGGGGAGATAAAAGGTGAACACTGTGCTACACTCACAGCATTTTAAACCTTGCAGCTCCCAGCAACTCTGCCCTAATGAGAAGCAGGAAGAGCCGCGACAGGCAGGGAACGGAGCTGCTTGGAGGCGAGGAGGATGGGAGGGCACAGAGCTTAACTAAGTCTTGTGCCCTGCCATCCTGGGAGCCATCCTGCCCCACGGAGACTCCCACAGAGGGTTTCCAAGCAGGGGAGAGCAACCAGAATTCACAGCCTGCATTTTGGGCTCTGGTGATACAGACTGGAATGCATCTAAGGGTGAGAGCCATGAGCTGGAAATGCGGGGTACAACTGTGGGGTGCGGCCACCGTACCTCGCATCATGCCGAAAATGTCCTGTAGTGGTTATAGCAGGACCCAGTACCCCTGCCTCACCCCATGCCCGGATATCTAGATCATGCAGCCGAGGAACAGCAGAGGGTCTCCTGGATGCTCTTCTTCACGGTGAGGCCAGCTTCATCAACTTCAGGGATGTCTAGGGCTGGATGTCATAACCACCTCATTAAATGTGTCTGCTTTTTCCAGCCTCATCCTCATCCCTAGCTCCAGCTCCAGGCCCAGGCTGCTTTTAACAAGACAGTGAAGAGTGGCAGTTAAAGGTCTGGCTGGCATCAGACAGTGCTGAATTCAGACACCAGCTGAGCTGAAAACGGCCTGGCTGGGTGACCTTGAGCAAGCAGCCTGCCCTCTCCGAGGCTCAGTTTATTTTCTGGAAGGGGGAAGACGGTGTCTACTTCCAACAACCGCCATGATGTTTCAGATTCAGCCCGAAGGGTGAGCAGCCAATAAACAGTGCCGAGAAAGGCCTCTGGCCTGCCAGGTAGAGAAATGACCTGATTCCTTCCAGAAGTTTCCAATGTTTCCAATGTTTCCAATGTTTCCAAGCCGATGAGGCTCCTGGGAGACGCCTCCAGATCTTGTAATGTTCAGGGAAGCATGGGCTCTGGTTGCATTAGGGAGGATTTATTTTATTTTTAAAGGAGTTGAGGCCACTTTGCAATCAGAGCCTTCATGGCTGGAGCAGGGAGAGCCGAGGAAGGGTATTAATCAAGGCGTTTTAAGGACATGCAAATCAGGAGAAAGCTCAAGTGATTAGGGTGTGATGGGGCCTGCAGTCCAGCCTGTATCCCCATCTGAGAAGAGACAGCTAGAGAGCCAGGCAAGGTGGCTCAGGCCCAGCTGGGGGCGGCAGCCAAGGGGCTGTCATGGGGCTGGGAACTGTGGGCTGGGAGCAAGTGGAGGCGGAGGGAAGGGTCCCTGATGACTGCACTGTCCATGTGGTACTCTGGCTGGGTCCCCGCCTCCCCCACAGCTGCAGAGGCTGGGATAGGCCCCTCTTCCTAAGGATACGGAATGGCTGTTTGGGTGAGAGGGGCCCACTGGCACTGCTGGGGCGCGGGATGGGGAATGTGATGTCAGCGATCCGCGGGATCTTCGGGGTGACAGCCGTACCCCCTGCGTAGGACCCAGGGCTCCACATCTATAGACCTGACCTAAGGAAATATGCGGGCGTGTGCACAAGGATGCCATCTCAGGGACTGCGTATTAATAAAAAGCTGAATCAGTGTCCAGCAAGGCGGGTCGTTCGAGCTGGTTATGGGATGTGTTTACCATGGACTTTCAGGTCCTCCTGAGAAATGGCGACCTAGACGTGGGAAGATGGTTGCAATGTATTGTTCCTCAAAGGAGAAACAAAGCAGGTTGCAAAACACTGGGAACTGTCTGTCCATCTTCGAAAAGCCAGTCATACATCTAGAAAAATCTGGAAGGGTAGCCACAAAAACATCATCAGTAGGTACTTTGGAGAGGGTGGATTTCAGGTTATTGTTACTGTCCCCTTTCCTGTTAATTTTTGTGCAATGAACATATGTGTATTTGTAATCAATAAAGCCATCTTCTTTTCTCTTTGTAAAAAAGCTGCTCTCTTGCTTGGCCTCATACCTCCTCCAATCTCCTTAATACAAAATAAAAGATCCCAGTGGACCCTGAGAGAGACAGCCCCGCTGCCCTCTCAGAGGTCTCCTTGCTAGCACAGAGCAGGTCTCCACCACCCAAGGGGCAGGCAGACCAGGTATGGGGGGGTCACTGACAGACCCTCATCCTGCCCCATGCATTTTTTGGATGATACAGAAAAAAAAAAAAAAGGTACACAGTGATGATTCCATACAAGGTATTGGTATAGGTCCTATGTGGGTCCAAATTCCTTCTCCTAAGCCCCTAAGCCAGAGGCGTTAGGGACTCAGGTTGTTCCGTGTAGAAGTGTAAAACGATGTCTATAGTATAGATTAGGTTACACCTTAAGCAGGGCTGGGGCAGTCCCCATAATCAAACACGCTAATAGCTCTGCAGTGAAATGTACAAATGTTCACATCAAGGGGAATAAATAAAACTATAAATAACTTCCTGTCAACTGAGGTCAGGTTTCACCTCCAGATGAATTTACCACCATCTTAACAAAAGGACTTTGGTTTTTCAGACTTTTTGTTAATTGCAGAATTCCAGTTAGGGGATGGGGACCAGATGAGGATCAGGGCTCTCGGGCATGTTGGTTTGGCTGTCTCCCTGCAGGGTCTCCCCAGCAGTGGGGTGGCTCTGTGGGAGAGCCGCTTCCACAGTCACCCAGGGCCCCATACGTGGCTGACTGTTCTGTCGTCACCATCTTGAAATTCTCAACACTTGTAATTTTACCACCCTGAATTTTCCTTTTACACGGGGCCTGGCAAATCACATAGCCAGTCCTGCCAGCATCCAGAGCAAAGCCCAGCACAAGGCAGTTGCTGGATGGATGGATGGATGGATGAATGAATGAATGAATGAATGAATGAATGGTCATCCCGTTCCCTCTCCACTCAGCCCCTTCCTGATTTTCCACTATCCATCAGTGGAGACTCAACAGGGTTCCTGAGTGGCCTGCTCACCTGGAGAGAACGTGATTCCCGCACAGGTCCCTCGGGCACTCAGACCCAAAAGCAGGATTCCAGTGGGGACCTATGGGTTTCTAACTAACACCTCAAGTGATTTGGACACAGCTGGCATTGAAAAGCAGTTGTGGTTGTTTCAGAGGCCAGCTTGCTCTTCCTTCTTTTCTAGCTGTGTGACCTTAGGCAGGTTGCCAAACTTCTCTAAACTTCCCCTTGAAATGGGCAAGGGGTCAACACTCACTCACCCTTAAACCCTAGCAGGCCATTTAGAAATGAGCCCCTTCCTGCCAGTCATCAAGGAGCACCCTGTGGAAGCTGGGCCCTGAGTCTGTCCTGGTCCCTGTGCGTGCGCAGCACCCAGCCTGGGTCCAGGAGGGTGGAGGGCTCAGGTGCTGCCTCCTGCATGGGTGGATGGTGACGAAGGGCTTCGTGAGGACGGGGCAGGGTGGGTAGAGGGCTTCTGCGTGCTAGGCACGCAGTAGGTCCCACGTAAACAGAGCTGTCGCTGTTGGTGTCACACCATCCCCCTGGGGCTGTGGCCTCAGCTGCAGCACCTTCCCCAGCACCGCCCAGCAGTGGGCGGCAGGTGAACCCTGCCAGGGACTAGAGGCCAATGGGGTGGAGGAGGAGGTGGCAGAAGGGGATGAAGGCAGGGGCCTGGTGGACGGAGTCCAGGCACGTCCTGATACCAATTAACGCAGCTTTGGCGCAGGGGGCCTTGGACGGCATTTATCAGCCCGCCGGGGAGGGGCCGGCAAGCTGTCCTCCGGCTGACGGATTAGACAGCGGACAATTA